>NC_134090.1:83696989-84006804 GCF_000715075.1 Nicotiana tabacum
AGCTCTGATGGTCAGTATAAATCTCACATGGAACCTTGTATAAATAATGGTGCCAAATCTTCAGGGCGTGAACAATGGCAACTAACTCAAGGTCGTGAACAGGGTAATTCTTCTCATGTATCTTCAACTGTCTGGACGCGTAGGCAATTACCCTATCATCCGGCATTAACACCGCTCCGAGGCCAATCCTCGAGGCATCATAATAGACCGCATAAGACCCCAAACCTAAAGGCAATATCAAAACTGGGGCTATAGTCAAAGCTGTCTTGAGCTTCTGAAAGCTCACCTCACACTCCTCTGTCCACTCGAATGGAGCACCCTTCTGGGTCAACCTGGTCATAAGGGCTGCAATCGATGAAAATCCCTCCTCAAAATGATGGTAGTAGCCTGCCAAGCCAAGGAAACTACAGATCTCGATAGCTAAGGATGGTCTGGACCAACTCTGCACGGCCTCTATCTTCTTCAGATCCACCTGAATACCCTCACTCGATACCATATGGCCTAAGAATGCCACTGAATCCAACCAAAACTCAATTTCGAGAACGTAGTGTATAACTTCTTCTCTCTTAGAGTCTGAAGCACAGTCCTCAGGTGTTGCTCATGATCTTCCCGACTCCGGTAATACACCAGAATATCATCAATAAAGACAATGATGAAAGAGTCGAGATACGGTCAGAACACACTATGCATCAAATGCATAAAGGTTGTTGGGGCATTGGTCAGCCCAAATGACATGACAAGGAACTCGTAATGACCATACCAAGTCTTGAAAGCAGTCTTCGGGATATTTGTCTCCCAAATCTTCGGCTGATGGTAACATGAGCGCAAATCGATCTTAAAAAATACTCGTGTGCCCTGAAGCTGGTCAAATAGATCATTAATACGAGACAAAGGATAACAGTTCTTCACTGTAACCTTGTTCAACTGGCGATAATCAATAAACATACGCATAGAACCATCCTTTTTCTTCACAAACAAGACAGGAGCACCCCAAGGTGATACACTGGGCCGAATAAAACCCTTATCAAGTAATTCCTATAACTGATCCTTCAACTCCTTCAACTCAGGAGGAGCCATATGATATGGAGGAATAGAAATGGGCTGAGTGCCTGGCAACATATCAATGCCAAAATCAATATCTCTATCAGGCTGCATGCCGAAAGATCAGCTGGAAACACATCGAGAAAATCTCGTACTACTAGGACTGAATCAACTGAAGGGGTATCAATACTGACATCTCTCATATAAGCTAGATACACGTCACACCCCTACTCAACCATACACTGAGCCTTAAGGAAAAAAATAACTCTACTGGGAGTGTGATCTAAAGTACCCCTCCACTCAACATGTGGTATACCTGGCATAGCCAACGTCATGATTTTGGCGTGACAATCAAGAATAGAATAATGGGGCAACAACCAGTCCATGCCCAAGATAATGTCAAAATCTACCATGCTGAGCAACAATAGATCGGCTCTGGTATCAAAACCACTAAGAGCAACCAAACACGACCGATAAATGCGGTCCACAACAACAGAATCTCCCACAAGAGTAGAAACATAAATCGGGGAACTCAAAGAATCCTGAGGTACACCCAAATGTGGGGTAAAATAAGAAGACACATAAGAATAAGTGGAGCCTAGATCGAATAGAACTAATGCATCTCTGTGACAAACTAGTATAATACATGTGATGACAGAATCGGAGGCAACAGCGTCGGTACAGGCGGGAAGGGCATAGTATCTGGCCTGGCCTCCCCCTCTAGGGCGACCTCTACTTCCCCAACCTCCGCCTCTAGCTGGCTGAGCAGGTGGGGTAGCAACTGGAGCTGTAACCATAGCCTGATAACTCTACAGGGCACGCTGTGGCTGAGAAGTCTGTGGAGGTGCGCCCCTCCCAAGTCTGGGGCAATACCTCACCATATGACATGTGTCACCACACTCAAAACAAGCTCTAGGAGGATGTGGTGGCTGTGACTGGCTCAGGCCAGGTCTACTGGACTGACCTTTGAAAGCACCCCGCGCGGGAGGCACGCTAGATACCGGAGGTGCATAATAAGGCTCCTGAGGTCTAGAAGGAGCTGGAATACCACTGGCTGCTGGAAGAGTTGGAATACTACTAGCTACTAGAAGAGCTGAATGAACAGGGCAACTCAAATAACCCCTACCATGATGACCTGCTGCTGGGGCATGGGCACTAGAGAAATGGCCCGACTATCAAGACCTCTTGGCCTCCCTCTCCTCTCTCTCCTTAGCATGCATACCCTCAATCCTCCTAGCAATTCTCAACACCTGCTGATAAGAAATATCCATCTCCAACTCACGAGCCATGTTAGACCTGATGCTAAGAATAAGGCCCTCAATAAACTGGCGAACCCTCTCGTGAGCAGTAGAAACCAGGGTTAGTGCATGCCTAGACAAACTGATGTAATGGACAGCATACTCTAAGACAGTCATAGTACCCTTGCACAAATGCTCAAACTCTGCGTGCCATGCGTCCCTGAGGCTCTGAGGAATATACTCTCTCAGGAACAGATCTGAAAACTGAGTCCAAGTCAGCGAAGCAGCCTCATCCGGACTGTCTAACTCATAGGTGCACACCACTTATAGGCGGCTCCTTGAAGTTGGAAAGTAGTGAAGGAAACCCTGCTCGATCCTGATATACCCATGGTACAGAAAATATAGTAACTCTCATCTAGAAATCCCAGAGCATCCTCTGATGCTAGACCGTTGAATACATGAGGCTTGTACCTCTTGAACCTCTCAATCCTCAGTTGCTCCTCCTCGGAAGCCGCTGCCCTGAGCTAGAATGGTGTACATGCTCATGAACTGTGCAAGAGTCTCTTGAAGAGCTGGAGTAGTAGTAGCAGTCGGCGTATCAGGTGCTTGGACTCCGGCTGGAACTACTGGTGGTACCTCGGCGGCAGCTTGCACAGGTGCTCTGGCTGCACCACATGCACGTCCTCGGCCTCTACCCCGGCCCTGGCCTCTAACGGAAGCAGTAGGGGGCGCGAGTGCCTGATCATCTTGGGTAGCATGTGTCCTCACCATTTGTGAGAGAATAGAAGACAAAAGTTTAGAATTGTGATGTCAAAATATCGCACGACAAGGAAATCAAATGAAGTGGAATTTTCCTAACAGTTACATAGCCTCTCGTAGATAAGTACAGACATCTCCGTACCGATCAGCGAGACTCTAATAAACCGGCTTGTGATCCATGACTCCTATGAACCTAGAGCTCTAATACTAACTTGTCACGACCCCAGTTCGCCCTCCGTGATCAATTGTGATGGCACCTAGTCCCTACGACTAGGTAAGCCTGAATTGCGAAAAATAAACCAATTTGTGGAAGTAAAACAATTTAAAACAGAATTAGAGTAATAAAACAGTGTTTAAAAGTGCCGCTCGGAATACACAATATTTAACTCTCAGAAACCAATACATATCTCTAAGACCCAGAAACCCATGAATCACAAGATAAGGATCACTACATAGTTCTCTAACTCTAGAATAGTTTAAAACAAAATAAATACAGAAGGGCGGTAACTATAAGAGAGAGTGGAGAGAGACTCATCCGTCTGCGGACGCGGCAGATATACCTCAAAGTATCCGAACGGTCGCCTCGCCTCAAGGATGGTAAGTCTGAGTCAAGGTACCTGGATCTGCACATGAAAAACATGCACAGAAAGGGCATGAGTATACCACAACAGTACTCAGTAAGTGCCCAGCCTAACCTCGGTCGGGTAGTGATGAGGAAGGTCAGGGCCCTACTGAGGTTAAATAAAATACAAAGTATAACAGTGTAGAACAAGATAGTATAATTAAGTGCAACAGTAAGAAATAGCATAGAATAGAAAGAGCAACAGCAACTAGAACAGAGGCAAAATAATCACCGAGGGAACACAGCTCAACACAGAGATAGCAACCGGGGATCTACCAGGATACCGTCCTGTAGCCACGAAATGTAAATGTCTAGTGGATCTCCCGGGTGTCGTCCTGTAGTCCAACTCATAATGCACCGGGGATTTACCGGAATCTCGTTCCATAGTCCCCAAATGTAAATACCCAGTACTGGGGGAATCTACCAGGTGTAGTCCCGTAGTTCCATATAACTGTGCAGGGGGGTCTACCAGAATCCCACATCCGTAGTCCCAAATAAACAGACAAGGGGGATCTATCGAAGGCCCACATCTATAGTCCCAATGTAAATACACAGCAGCAACAGGAAAATATTCAGAAATGGCAAATTTCATATTAAGGCAACAAGTAATTCTAGCCTAGCATGCTGTACAGAATTCAGGTAAGGCTGTTTGAGCAAATAAAGCAATTAAATCACTTAGACATGCTTTCTTAAACTAACAACAGGCTTAATAGTGCGAGTAATAAAAATAGGAAAGGAAACATACTAGTAATTACTTAATGAAAATGGGATTTCCAACAATTATCACAAGTATGCACTCGTCACCTCACGTACAAGGCATTTCAATTACAAAATATACCAAATCCTAAGGGGAAAGGTCCCCCACACAAGGTTAGGCAAGCCACTTACCTCGAACCGGCTCAAAATCAACCTGAAACCACGTTCTTGCCACGAGTACTTGTCTCCAAATGGCCCAAATCTATTCAATTCAATTGCATAATGTAAATAACACTTCAAGTAACTGATTCTACAAAGAAATTCTAAGATAATATGCAAAATTAGGTAAAATGACCAAAATGCCCCTTGGGCCCACGTCTCAGAATCGGGTAAAATTTATATTCTCAGAATCCTCACGCTCTCATCGTCACACCTCCTTTTTCCTACCCCCGTAAGGGATATAAGGGGTTTTTTTCCAATTAAAATTACAATCGAAACGGGATTATTATATTTAAAATTCATAGTCTCCACTTGGGATAATTTATGGTGTCCCAAGTCACCGGTTTAAAATCCCGAATCAAGAAAAATTGACTCTGTTTATAGTCTGCGAACACAAAAATCCGGGTAAGAAATTTTGTTAACCCGGGAGAAGGTGTTAGGCATTCCCGAGTTCCGTGGTTCTAGCACGGTTGCTTTGATCATACTTGGCTTAATCAAATTGTTTAATTACTCATTTTAGAACCTATGCGCATTTTCCTCTTACTGCTTTTAAATTAAGAAAATTATCTTGAAACGGGTCACGCATACGTGTACCCGTTTGTTAGGTGCGTCAAAAATCATGTCACGGGAACGTGTCCACAATTAATAATGCTTTATTATTATTAAGAAAAATTGGCCGAAGTTGCCCGAATGCATACTCCGATTTTGTTTTTAGAGATCGCAATCATGTCACGCGAACGTGTCCACAATCACAATGATATATTAAACGGGCCTAGAGCAACTACGAGTATTTTAATGGCTTAATTTCCAGAGTTCGAGACTAACGAACTTTAGTCAAACCTCCCAAGCTAGAAAGGCTCAACTGAGTCAGCAATTTGTAAGTCATAGGCTCACCTCTAATGTTACAGATCATGGGCCCAAAACTGAAGCTGAGACAGGTGGTCCTGGGGAGCCTATAAGGCCACTAATCATGGGCCAAAAACTGAAGCTCAGATAAATGGATCTGGGAAGTGCAATACAATCAATTCTGCCATATAGCCCTTTATTTTATTCTATGGTCATAGCTATATCACGTCCCAATAACAAAGACAATTATCTACTTCTAGCAAGCATGGTAGCAGATGGTTAGAAACTCTATCTAGACGTTACACCAGGTGGGACTTGGATCAAATTCACAAATAGAATCAAATGAACCAATCTAATTTCATTCCTGATTTTTGAATTCTAGAGGATTGATATAAGGGCTGATATTCGAGGAGTAAATTACCAAATACTTCAGAACAGACAAACATGTAAATGCCATAAAACAATTGATTAAGACTAGAGAGGAAGCAACCCAACGTAGAGAAGAATAAGGTTAACTGACAATTCTACAAAACTTAATAGTAGTGCCATGAACTAATCCTATAGTGAAAATACTGCCTGAGTTTTAAAAGTCTTGAGCCCATCATCAACTAATCCCGATGAACATGCACAATTCACACTTCAGGTATGTTAAAACTCAAACTAATACATCAACTTCATCTATTGAAAATTAGGCATGATACTTCATAGTCTTAGGTGAAATAGTAACAAACAGAGTACCTAAATAACTCATGCTCAAACAATAAATGGCACAAAACTAAAACTGATGCCATGAGTTGAACAACAGTTGCCTTAGTACAATTGAAAGGAATTCACAAAGTTTGCAAGTTAATAATTTTAAAGGAAAAACAGAGGGATGAAACAGAGGAAGGAAACTTTAATCAGTAAGATTGACGAAAGCAAAGCGCACAGATTAATCACATAACAGAAGCGTGGTATCAAGCAGAAACATCATGGCTAACAGTGAGGGCCATTCTGGGCCAATTACACATTCCCAATATAGCTTGATGGTTTCCTGAACTTTATGGCTCGTGCTGAGTACAACAGAATGAGCATACAAAAGTTTGGAATGGATGCTCAAGTCAGTAACGCACTCACAGTTCGTACCAACAAACAGGGAGTAAGGCAAACAATCAGTGGACTTAATGTTCTCATAATTTCGAATGTAAAAAAGAGCCAGAAATTAGGACAGATTCAGCCTTATGATCTCAAGGGATCCCCATGAACTAGATATTCAGTTTACACTTGAATTCCAAGGGTCTCCACCCTATATCGATTACTTGCCCTAATCGCTACAAATCAAACAGAAAGCACCCGTATAATGAGAGAAATATAAAGATCGATGTGAATAATTCAATCTTCATGCTCAAACTGTTAGGTTCAAAACAAAACAACCAAGGCAGACACGATGAGAAATCCGTAAAAAATAGTTGGAACACCTAAAGGTAACTTACAGAACAGGGATACTAATCGACTACTTGTGAACGATTCGAAGTGCATGTCGGCTTACGATATGTATAAGAGTCTAGAAGAGCTAGCAAGCACAATCATAGGACCAAACACTACTCGAATGAGAAGCAAACATATTAGTGTAACGTCCAGCGAGATTCAAACATTTTTGGTTTCTCAACACTGAAGTTAAAGTAAAAGAAAGAAACAAAAATGAACCTGAAAATTAAACTTCGATTAATTCTGTTCGGAAGCAAAATATAAGTAATTGGCGTCAAAGTCGTCAATCTGAGAAAAACCAATGAAAGTCGGACAAGGAACACGAAAATCAGCCACCAAACAACAACAGAAGGCTTCGAAATCTCTAGAAAAACTCAATCGAATTCCATCATTGAAAGTTTAAATCAAGAAAAACCAAGATATATATTTTGTGTTTCTTTTGCTTTGGGGGAAATCAAAGAACAAACCTCAAAAACTAAAATCAGAAAACGACTTAATAGAAATCAAAACTAAGCAGACTCAGTTTTTTTCAATTCTTATCCCATCAACCTCTCTCCAAAAAAAGAATCCCACTCCGAAGAGAAAAGTTCACCTTATATAGACCCTCTTGATTTTTTCTCGAACCTTCAACACACACCCCCGAAAATCTCTGCAAATATCCTTCTATGAACGATTTTTGGGACAGATGGAGAGCGAGGATTGATTTTCATCAATCCACAACCCCTATTTATCTAGAAAATTGATCAGGAGCTAAACGCCGCGCAAAAAATATCTGAAAGGAATCTTCTATTTGTCAGAAACCATTACATTATGGTGACGAGGAGAGAGGGGGAACGCGTGAGGAGAGATTTAAGTCTCACTCGTCCGACTTTTGGCAATTTTGGGAGTGGATTCGGGTGTTCTTTGTGGAGAAAAAGAACAGTACGCGTCTTGGTTTGGGAGATTAGGGTTGTACGTTCGTTTGTGTTATAATTTGGGGTCGGGTCGGGTTAATAGGTGGGGGCAGGTTAATTAGAAGATGGAGGTTGGGCTTGGGATTCTTTTTGTTGGTCTTGACCCAAATAGGTTTTTTTTCTTTCTTTAAGAACAAATTCCCTTTCCCTTTTCTTTTGTTCAATTGCTTTTTCTTTTCCTTATTAATTAATTACACTTAAATTAAAACTCCTAAAAATAATTAATTTACTAAATTAAGCTAAAAACCTAATATAATATTCACAAGAATTAATTACTTCTAAATTAAAGGGGAAATTATTGATTTATAATTAAAAGGCTAGAAATGCAAAAGCAAACCAATTTTGTGATTTTCATTTTTTAATAAAGCACCTAATTTAATAATTAACCTTAAAATGTGAAAATAAATCCTAAATGCAAATGCATGGTATTTTTGTATTTTTCAATGATTTAATTACAATTAAACATGCGCGGACAAATGCAAACAAAAAGCTACAAAAATCAACGAATTTGCAAATGATGGAAAAATTCATTTTTGTTTTGAATTTATGGGAGTAATTCATATATGGCAAAAATCACGTGCTCACAGCTGCCCCTCTTTGCTCGGAAACACAAAGAGTTTTCTGCAAAGATAAAGTGAGCAGATACGAGCGATTTTTGCCCACTTGAATACTCCGTGGGAAGCATTTTGAAAGATTTGACTGCACCCTACTTCCGAGGTTGCCTACATATCCTTGGCTAAAAAGGAATCAGGTCAGTGTAGTTCAAGAACGTTTGGTAGCTGGGACTACCATGAAGCTGTGATTTCACTGTTGCTGCTACTGTTGCTGCTTACTGAACCCCTTATTACACCATGATAAAATAAAAAGATGCTAGACTAGACTATGATCTATGCATTACAAAATCCTATCTATATCTTCAAACTTGCTCTTGTGGTTCTTGTTGCCTTGTTGACTTGTATTCTCCCGAAGGAATCCCCTTATTGCCGCCTTGAATTGTATTCTGAGATGTTTTTCCTTTCTTCAGATGGACACCTGATTGCTGAAACTTGAATGTATTCTGAGATGCTTTCCCTTTCTCCAGGTGGATGCCTGACTGTTGAACCTGAATTATATTCCTGTGCTTTCTAGGTGGGCGCTTGACTGCTGAACTTGAATTGTATTCCCGTGCTCTTCAGGTGGGCGCCTGATTGTTGAACTTGAAATGTATTCCCGAGCTCTCCAGGTGGGCACTTGATTGCTGAACTTGAATTGTATTCCCTTGCTCTCCAGGTGGGCACCTGATTGCCAAAACTTTAGCTGTTCATCTGAAACTACTGCCTTTGAACCTGATTACAACAAAACAAACAAAACAAAAGAAATTTTCCTACCCCAGTTTGGTGATGGGCGCATCTACGAGTGTTAATTGAATGATGTCACCAAATATTTCTATGAATTTGAAAGCTAGATCCCATTATCTAGGAGGGGCTTGAAAACTCCTAGTCAAATGACAGTTTTAAAAGCTGAATTATGTTTTCTAAAGGTATGGCTTCCGCTAGATCCTGTTATCTAAGAAGGTCTTATGACTACATCCCATTATCCAGGAGGGTCCTGACAAACTCTTAATTAAGTGACAATTTTAAATCTAAGTTATATCTTCTAAAGGTAAGAAGGTATTAAGGCTACATCCCATTATCCAGGAGGGTCCTGACAATCAAAAATCAAGTCTTATCTTAAAAGTGACAACTTTTACTGCTGAATTATACATTCTTACAGCAGAACTTACGGCAAATCTTGTTATCTAATGGAAATCTTAAAGCTAGGTCCCCTTATTCAGGAGGGTCCTGACAACTCCTAATTGAATCCTATCTCAAACTTGCAAACTTTGAAACCAACTTATATTCCTTTGTGGTGCATTTATGCTAGATTGTGCTACTCATGATTGTTTTGAATTTTAAACTAGGTCCCATTTTCTAGGAGGGTCCTAAGAATCTTCAAATTAAATCCCATTATCCAGGCAGGTCCTGAAAACTCCTAATGAAATCCCATTATCCAGGCGGGTCCTGAAAACTTCAAATGAAATCCCATTATCCAGGCGGGTCCTGAAAACTTCCAATGAAATCCTATTATCCAGGCGGGTCCTAAAAACTTCAAATGAAATCCCATTATCCATGCGTGTCCTGAAAACTTCAAATGAAATCCCATTATCCAGGCGAGTCCTGAAAACTTCCAATGAAATCCCATTATCCAGGCGAGTCCTGAAAACTTCAAATGAAATCCCATTATCCAGGCGGGTCCTGAAACTTCAAATGAAATCCCATTATCCAGGCAGGTCCTGAAAACTTCCAATGAAATCCCATTATCCAGGCGGGTCCTGAGAAGGTCAAACCTGTCTGGTGCATGCCTTTCCTTATAGCGAATTGCGCCGGAACAATCGAAGCTTTCTGCCCCTGTTTCAATCAAAGAAAAATCTTGTCAGTTTAAAATGTGGTGGTTAGTTTGTGGCATTCTTGCTGAAAGTCTCCCCGCTGTCGTGCTTTGTTTTGATTGGCTTCCCCGAACTGGCTCTGAACCTCTTAACTTTCTGGCTATCTTTTGACCCTCGTGCCCTCGGATGACCCGATTGTTCTATACCCGAACCGCAGTTTTACACCTCTAACCCCTTTCACTGAGCCCCTGCATTGCCCATGAAATTACTAAATCATTCCATCGGTGGATCTTTTGTTGGCATTTTATCCCACTCAACATCATGCTATCTTTGGTATGTTCTAGCCATAATGTGCTTTGCAATGTTTGGTAGTGAGCTTTGAAATCCTTTCTTACTTTACTTGACCACTTGAAACTTCTTAGAGAAATGAAACCCAAAATAAATGAAATACAATGACCCTGAGAGTTAAGGATAAAGAAAATCCTATACTGGGTGACTCGCTAAAAAGGAAAAAGGAAAGAGACTTAACTGAGTGGAACAACTGGTACCAATGATCATGATATGTATTTCGGATTAATCAGCCCAATCTGTCCAACCAATCAACTTTCAGTTTCCATACTTTGTTTCCTCGGAGTTTCCATAACCTGACTTCTTTGCCAAAACCTTGACCTTGTTCGGCCTGGGGTGCCCTGAAGGGTTTTCACCAACAAGCCTCTCTCATTTATTCATCTCTCAACTCACTTTCGCCTTACGATTCCCGTGAGGGTTTTCACCAATAAAACTCTCTCATTTTTTGATTTCCATCAGCTCCCGTCGCCTTATGGTTCCCATGAGGGTTTTCACCAACAAGACTCTCTCATTTTTTCATTTTCCCGCTTAGGCCAGAGTGCTGCCCCTGATATGAATCACCTCTTCTTGCTCGACCTGGCATCTTTCAAAGACTGATCCGAAGGTCTTTCTTTGGATCATAACATGGGATTTTGGATAGGGTTAGAAAGAAGGGTGTCAAAAGGCTCAAAACAATTACAACTTTCAGAATCAAATTTCTTGCGACAACCACAACTTCTGCCCAGTTTCTTTGCTTGGGGACTTTTGGATTTTTGTTTGATGGGACCGAACCGTGAGGCTGCCTACGTATCCTTTAAAGGAATCAGGTCGAACATAGTTCATGTCATAGGAATTACTTTGCTGTTGTGATTTTTCCTTCCTTTTCTTCCTCTTTCTCCTCTTTTCTTTTCTTTTTTCTTATTCTCTTTTTGTTGTTTTGTTGTTTTGTTGTTGTTGTTGTTTTCTTCTTTTTTTCCTTCTCTTTTTTTCTTTTCTTTTTCTCTTTTTCCTTTACTTATCTTGCACGCTTGCGTTTCTGATCTTTGCTACTGATTCCGAAAGAGGGGTATGAAAGAAAATAAATAAGGCTCAAAGGGGTAACAAAGGATAAAGTGTTTAGATAGCAGAACAAAATGCCTTCGTCATTCCAATCTTCAAAATATGCCAATTACAAACAAACACAATTTAGCCGAAGAGATCATACATAATATCTTTTGACCGCATCAAAATTGATAGCCAATTCTACACATTTGTCTTCTACATCTGTTAAATACAAAGCACCATTGGACAACACTCTCATCACGATGAACGGCCCCTGCCAGTTTGGGGCGAACTTGCCTCTTGCTTCAGCCTGATGAGGAAAGATACGTTTCAATACTAACTGACCCACTTCAAACCTCCGTGGACGCACCTTCTTATTATATGCTCTTGCCATTCTCTGTTGATACAACTGGCCATGACACACTGCTGCCAATCTTTTCTCATCAATTAAACTCAACTGTTTCAAGCGAGTTTTGACCCACTCATTGTCATCAATTTCGGCTTCAGCGACAATTCAAAGGGACGGGATTTCAATTTCCGCAGGTATCACTGCCCCAGTGCCAAGGACCGACAAATAAGGAGTTGCCCCTACTGAAGTGCGAACAGTAGTGCGATAACCTAGCAATACAAAAGGCAACTTCTAATGCCATTGCCTGGAACCTTCTACCATTTTCCGAAGTATCTTCTTTATATTCTTGTTGGCCACCTCAACTGCTCCATTTGCCTTGGGGCGATAAGGAGTGGAATTGCAATGTGTGATCTTGAATTGCTAACATACCTCTTTCATCAGATGACTATTGAGATTAGACCCATTGTCTGTAATGATCACCTTTGGTATCCCAAACCTACAAATGATATTTGAGTGCACAAAATCAACCACCGCTTTTTTGGTTACGTACTTGAACGTTTTAGTCTCTACCCGCTTGGTGAAATAGTCGATGGCCACTAGAATGAACCTGTGCCCATTTGATGCTGATGGCTTAATTGTCCCAATGACATCCATGCCCCACACGACAAAAGGCCATTGTGCAGACATTGTGTGCCATTCAGATGGTAGAGAATGAATCAAATCTCCATGCACTTGGCATTGATGACATTTGCGCACGAAACTGATACAATCTCGCTCCATAGTGAGCCAATAATAACCTGCTCGGAGGATCTTCTTTTCCAACACGTACCCGCTCATATGCGGTCAACAGAATCCAGAATGTACTTCGGTCATGACAGTTGTGGCCTGTCTAGCATCTATGCATCTCAACAATCCAAGATCCGGAGTCCTTTTGGACAAAACCCCTCGCTGAAGAAAAATCTGCTCGCTAACCGCCGAATTGTTCTCTTTTGATTGCCTGTGGCTTGTACCACAAACACCCCCATCATGATATATTCCTTGATATCATGAAAACAGGGCTCACCATCAAGTTCTTCTTCTACCACATTACAGTAAGTATGATGATCATGGACCTGAATATGCAACGGGTCAACATAAGCCTTATCCGGATGATGTAGCATTGACTCCAAGGTAGCCAAAGCATCAACAACTTCGTTATGGATCCTTGGAATATGCCTGAACTCTACTGATCGAAAACGTTGAAAAAAATCATGCAAACATTGCCGGTACGGTATGAGTTTCAAATCTCGTGTTTCCCATTCCCCTTGAAACTGGTGCACCAAAAGGTCCGATTCCCCCAGGACCAAAACTTCCTGGACACCCATGTCTGCAGCTAACCTCAAACCCAAAATGCATGCCTCGTATTCAGCTATGTTATTAGTACAGTAGAAACGAAGCTAAGCCATAATAGGGTAGTGGTGTCCTGTTTCAGAAATCAATACAGCTCCTATCCCAACGCCTTTCATGTTAGCAGCTCCATCAAAGAAAAGTTTCCAACCTGTCTCTCCAGCTTATTCTAACTCATCAATATGCATCACTTCTTCATCAGGGAAGTAAGTCTTCAAAGGCTCATATTCTTCATCCACTGGGTTCTCAGCCAAATGATCGGCCAAAGCCTGGGCTTTCATCGCGGTCCTGGTCACATAGACGATGTCAAATTCTGTGAGCAAGATCTGCCACTTTGCGAGCCTCCCTGTAGGCATAGGCTTCTAAAAGATATACTTTAATGGATCCAAACGAGAGATGAGGTAAGTAGTGTAAGATGACAAATAATGTTTTAACTTCTCTGCTACCAAAGTTAGGGCACAACATGTCCTCTCAAGGTGAGTGTACTTAACCTCGTAAGATGTGAACTTCTTGTTGAGATAATAGATGGCATGCTCTTTCCTGCCGGTGATATTATGCTGACCCAATACACAACCAAACGAATTGTCCAAAACTGCCAAATACAAAATCAAAGGTCTCCCTGGTTCTGGTGGCACCAACACAGGTGGATTTGACAAATACCCTTTTATCTTATCAAATGCTTCTTGACACTCATCTGTCCACTTGACCGCAACATCTTTCTTCAACAGTTTGAAGATAGGCTCACAGGTTGTCGTAAGCTGAGCAATAAACCTGCTGATGTAATTCAACCTCCCTAATAAACTCATCGCCTCAGTCTTATTCCTTGGAGGTGGCAATTCTTGGATAGCTTTAATCTATGAGGGGTCCAATTCAATACCTCGGCGGCTGACTATGAATCCCAACAATTTTCTGATGGCACACCGAATGCGCATTTTGCAGGATTGAGCTTAAGATTGTACCTGCGAAGCCTTTGGAAGAATTTTCTCAAATCTATGACGTGATCAGACTGCTTTCTAGACTTTATGATTACATCATCCACATAAACCTCGATCTCCTTGTGTATCATGTCATGAAATATGGTTGTCATTGCCCTCATGTAAGTTGCCCCAGCATTTTTCAACCCGAAAGGCATGACCTTGTAGCAGTATGTTCCCCATGGTATGATGAATGCCGTCTTCTCCGCATCTTCCTCATCCATTAAAATCTGATGATAACCCGCATTACAGTCCACAAAAGACCCAAGTTCATGTTTGGCGCAATTGTCAATCAGAATGTGGATATTTGGCAGTGGGAAGTTGTCCTTGGGGATCGTTTTGTTGAGATCACGGTAATCAACACACACCCTGGTCTTGCCATCCCTTTTTGGAACAGGTACTACATTGGCTAACCAAGTGGGATACCAAGTGACCCGAATGACTTTTGCAGCAAACTGCTTAGTGACCTCTTCTTTGATCTTCACACTCATATCAGTCTTAAATTTCCTCAGCTTCTGCTTGACAGGAGGGAATGCCGGGTTAGTGGGCAATTTGTGAACCACCAAGTCAGTGCTTAAACCTGGCATATCGTCATATGACCATGCAAAGACGTCTTTGTACTCAAGTAATGCTTTAATTATCTCTTCCCTAAGTTGAGGTTCAAGATGGACACTTATTTTAGTTTCTCTGATATTATCTGGATCCCCTAAATTGATTTCTTCTGTATCACTCAGGTTAGGCTTGGGTTTTTCTTTAAAATGGCTTAGTTCTTTACTAATATCTTCAAAGGCCTCATCCTCGTCGTATTCTAATTCATCATCACACTCTATTTCTTGAATTACTATTTCAGAATTAGATTGGCTTTTAAGACTGGGCCGAAGATTCCTCATGCATGTCACGTTATTAAAACCAGCATAAAAAGAGTTGTACAAGAAAGAAAAGAAAACAAAAATAGAACTGTCAGGAATGAGGAAAAGGGAAATTGCATTTCACTAAAATTGAAAGATAACAAGGTTTATACACCCAAACGGACGGAACATAGAATCTGAATTACAACCCTGAAATAATCCAGATAAACTGAAAGAAAATCAAAGCAAACTACCAAAACTCCTTCCTGGTGGGGAGAGAGGTAGCTTCCCAATTGTTAATCTTTGCACTGGGCCCAACAAATTGCACATCCACCTTGCTATAACCCTCTCCAACTTCCACCATGTTTACCTCGTCGAATAATTTCTCAAACCTTTCGAGCAACTCCCTATCAGGACCAACCACAGAACTGGGAACTATTGTTGTTGGGCGTTTCTTGGTGTCAGGCCTGACAAATGATCTGGAGAGACGTGGGATGGGATTTGAGAGGACCCATGCCCTCTGTTTCAACTTTCTGGCTCTTTTTATGTCCGCAACTGTGGGCTTGAACCCCAAACCAAATGTATCCAAGTTTTTGGGGAGAGACACCGGTTGTATGATACCTTGCAAAGATGCACCCAAACCCTTTCCTGGTACAAAACCATTTTTCAACATTTCAACGGCTACCATGACTGCTGCAGAAGCTATCCTCGGCATTGGAACGCACTTCCCTTCTGGAAATTTCTCTACCGATACCATGTCAAAAACCTGATAAACCCATGGCCCCTTGTCATCTTCAAACTCTATGAACGGAACAGTGGCATCACTGTGGGCACACAAATTATCATCGCTGTGCACAACAATTTCCTGCCTATCCCATTCAAACTTAACCATTTGATGCAGAGTAGACGGCATTGCTTTTGCATCATGAATCCAGGGTCGACCCAACAGTAGATTGTAAGAAACAACCACATCGAGCACCTAAAACTCCATGGTAAATTCAGCTGGCCCTATTGTAAGCTCAAGCACTATATCCCCGACTGAATCTTTCCCTCCACCGTCGAATCCCCGAACGCAGATACTGTTCTTGTGAATTATTTCATCATCCACCTTCAACTTGTTCAGAGTGGAGAGAGGGCAAATGTTCGCACTGGAACCATTGTCTACAAGTGCCCGGGTAACCACGGAATCTTCGCATTTCACCGTGAGATAGAGGGCTCTATTGTGCTCACTACCCTCCACGAGCAACTCATCATCAGAAAAATTGACTCTGTTTACCTCAAATATCTTGTTAGCTATCTTTTCCAAGTGGTTTACTGAGATTTTGTTAGGGACGTGGGCCTCATTCAAGTTCTTCATCAAAGCCCGATGGTGCTCGTCTGAATGGATCAATAATGACAAGAGTGAAATCTGAGCCGGCATCTTCCTCAATTGCTCCACAATTGAGTAATCCTGCACTTTCATCATTCTCAAGAATTCCTCTGCTTCCTCCTCGGTCACAGCTTTCTTCACTAGAACCGGGTTGTCTTTGGAGCTCTTAGCTTTTCTCAACTCTTCGGGGGAAAAGCATCTCCCCGGTCGAGTCAAACCATGGGTCTCACAAACTTCTTCTTTAACCTCTTTCCCCTTGTAAGTCACTGTCACTCGTTCATAATTCCACAGGACCGCCTTGCTGTTGACTATCGGTAATTGAGTTACCGGCTTGATAATGACAGGGTCTATGCGGGCACCCTCCACGATTACAACAGGCTTGTTCGTCACTCCTGGCACAATCACTTTGGCTACTTTTTGTTTTATTGCCACATCACTTGTAGTCCCCTTTTTGACTACTGCAAATGGTTCACTGTCTGCCCCACTCAACCGGATCACTTATTTCTCACTTGTTGGCTTCTCAATCGGCCTGACTTCACTAGCTCAGATCATCATGATGGTCTGTGAAGGCTTCTTGGGCTCCCCTCCCTTATGCACTATCTCGATCATTTTTGTCTCAGGATGGGCCGGCAGCGGATTTTGGTTGATATTGGGTGCCTCTGGAGCTTGGACTTCAATCCAATTAGTATCAATGAGCTCTTGAATAGCTATTTTCAATTACCAACACTTCTCTGTGTTGTGCCCCGGAGCACCAGAACAATATTCGCAATTCACAGAGTGATCAAGATTTCTCGGGGGAGGGTTTGGCAGTTTTGGCTCGATCGGGCTCAGTATACCCAATTGTCGCAACCGGTGGAACAAACTGGTATAGGATTCTCCCAATGGAGTGAAGGTTTTCTTCTTTTGCAACCTCTTGTTCTTAAATGTTTGGTTGGGCCGGAAACCTGATCCAGAAGGGTTCTAGTAGGCTCTTAGGGGTGGATAGGCATTTTGTGGAGCTGGGTATGTATTTTGTGGGACTGGCACACGCCATTGTGCGTGGGCCGGAGGTTGGCTGTATGTTTGGGCATGGTCGACAGAAAAATGGGGGTCTGGTGGTGGGTAGTAATGTTTTGTGCTATATGGGGTATGAGGGTAGGTTTGGTGGTGGGGTCGAGGCTGGTTATAGTAATGTGATGGACCCCTGGGTCCGAACCAATCCCCTGAATCAATCGTTCTACATCTTCTTTATTCTTCTTTCCAATTACTCCCCTAGTTCCACTTTGAATGGCTTGGGTGGTTGCCTTAATAGCCGAATAACTCATGATTTTGTTTGTCTTGAGCTCTTCTTCTACCATACTGCCCATCTTTACCACTTCATTGAAGGACTTGCCTACAGCTAATACTAGATGACCGTAATAAGTAGGTTATAAGGCCTGCAGAAAATAATCCCTCATTTCACTTTCTTTCATTGGAGGGTCAACCCTTGCTGCCTGCTCTCTCCACCTAAAACCATATTCCTTGAAACTTTCATTGTGCTTTTTCTCAAGTTTTTTCAAAGACAGATGATCCGGAATAATCTCGAGATTATACTGGAAGTGGCAAGCAAATGCCTGGGCTAGATCATCCCATGTGTACCATCTTCCGTGATCCTGCCGAGTATACCATTCTAGCGCTGATCCACTCAGACTCTGACTGAAATACGCCATTAGAAGCTCATCCTTCCCGCCGGCTCCCCTCATTTTGCTACAGAAACCTCTCAAATGTGCCACTGGATTACCGTGCCCATCACACAAATCAAACTTGGGCATCTTAAACTCTGCCGGCAATTGCACATCTGGAAATAGACATAGATCTTTGTAAGCCACACTTACTTGACCTCCCAACCCCCGCATGTCCCTGAATGACTGTTTCACGCTCTTAACTTTCTGAAACATCTCCTCCTGTTTGGGATTTTTAGATAGCTTTTCAATTTCCGTAGGCAAGTCAAAATGATAAGTGTAGGAATAGGGTTCGGGAGCCTTGAAAGTGGGCTCTAGAGGGTAATACTGGTTGTCGTGAGTCTGAAACAGAGGCTCACCAGAGGATCGGTATAATGCAGTAAGTAGAGGGGCCACAAAAACATGAGTGACTGGTGGAGGAGGGTACGAGACTTGTTTGGGTGGTGGAGCTTGTGATGTATGGGAAGTGGTGCCATAGCACTTTTGGCAGAGGGGAAAGGTTGGAGAGGAGTTTACAGTGGGAGGTTCCTGGGTCTGAGCCAATGGTTGGATATAAGCAGGGTTGGCGGGATAAACCGTTGGTGGATGCCCCTTTGTCCAAACCTGGAACATTTTAGCCATTTGTTGCTTTAACTTATACATCTCTTCATTCATCGCATTAACATCCAATTCCTCCACCTCTTTTGACGGATCAATAATACTTGCCTCCAGTTCTTGGTTGGCCATGTTCAGCTTGTCTTTTGATTGGGTATTGTAGGAGTGAGTTGCCAGAATGCCAATCAACTAACCACCTGTCTGAACTCAATACATCAGCAACAACCTTGTTAGCGATTAGGGCTTTAATAGATTGGTAACCGCACGTTTGGGGAATGAATGCATCTTAAGCAGTTAACCGATTCTATTGTGCATTTGCTCGGCTTCTTGCATCATCCCGGTTTTTCTTTTTCCTTTTCCTTATTTTTTCTTTTCGTCTTTTCACTCTTGCCTTTGCTTTCTCTTTGTTTTTATCCTTTCATTTCCCTCTTGTTTTGCCATTGTTTCTTTCTCTTGGTTTTCTTATTTTTCTCTCTTTTTCTTTTCTTTTTCTCTCTTGTTTTTCCTTTCTTTTCTTTTCTCTTAGGGTTAGGGTCGAATCCTATGAAGATTGCCTACATATCATGACCCCGCATGAATCAGACCAAGCGTATTTCTGGGAGAGATAAATGTAAAATAAATAACAAAATATTTTGGGATTTTCAATTTTCATAAAAAGCAAATGCTTTGATTACAAAGACTCAAAACTAACAGACTCAAAAGAAACTAACAGACTCTGATGAAAGAACGAGATACAGACTCCAAAATAAGCTATCATACTCCAACAAAAGAAAATACAGACTCGAAAACAAATGACAGACTCCAGAAGAAAGAAAATACAAACTCAAGTGAAAATCACGAATACATCAGTGCCTCTAAACCTGCCCTAGGAACACCAACCGGTCTTGCAGCGGGCCTACTTGCCATGTCATCTTGGAGCCGATAGAGTTGTTCCATTATCTGACGGACGAAGACCATTACAGTGGCGAAAAACATGGACTTTGTCATGTCCTCACACGTACTGCACTTCATGGTAATGTAGTCAGCAATCTTTCAAACTCTCTCTCTCTCATGATGCCCTTCTCTTGTAACAGACGGCCAATCTGACGGGATCTAGCCTCTAAGACCTGAGATGGCAGCGTGGTTTTGCTCTTGCAAGTGCTGCAAGTCCTTTTCCAACTGTGCCATTAAGGCATAACAATGTTCTCTTTCAGTCTTAAAGTTTTTGGCTTATTTAGCCATTTCACCTTCGAGGTTGCCAATTGCCTTTTCCCAACCTGTGACCCCTCTTTCATATCTTTCTTTCATCTGTTGAATGAAAGTTGCACGCCTTTCGGCACTTTTATCCAACCTTGCTTGTGCTTTTGCTAGTTCAAACTCAGCTTTCTCCAGGTCATCTTCATAGTCACGTACCTTTTGAGTAAGGTTATAAATGAGCCTTTCATCTTTCCTGCCTCGGCCTGGGTTCTCGGCTTCAATTTTCAACTGTCGAACCTGGGCTCTGAGAGCTTCATTTTCTCGCACCAATCTTCTCCTCTCACCCTCGGCCTCTTGTGCCTGTAAATCATTGTTGAAGGTGACATTTCTCAACTCTTCTCGTAGATCATGGATGGTGGCCTTATATTCCTTTTCCTTATCCCCCCAGGCTAACTTCTCCTGAATTTTATCATCAAAGGCTTGAACATGAGGCCTTTTGGTGAGCCTCTCGGGCTCTGGCTCGTTATTTACACAAGACATTTTCTCAAACCAAGCAGCATAGTTTGGATCTACTTCCCCCTTGGTGATGTCTGGTACCTGGGTGCCATTTTTTAGATACCAGCAACTATTCCAATCCTGCTGAACTACAGCCTCGGGTAATGCAGCTTCTGGATGTAACTCTATGACCTGGGTGCTTAGATCTTCATCTTTGGGCACAATCTGATACCTTCCCAATTGCCTCAAGACCCTCTGTGATGCATATGGCTGAATACTCCTTACACCCATTAACCTCAGGTAGCCCTTGGTAGCAGTCATATATATGGCTTTTGTCCTCGGGAGCCATCCTATTGTCCACTCGACCTGACCTGCGTTGAGAACTTTCAAGTGGGAGACCCATGCTTCAAACCCTTCTGGTGCGTTGTAATCCTTTACCCTCTCCTCGTAGCTAGTGATGAAGTTACCTGGGCTCGAACCATAACTCATGAATCTGGGATGATGGCGAAGGTGCTCGATCAACCACATTTGCAGAAGGATGTTGCAACCTTCAAACAATTGAGCCCATGTTTTGCATAAAGTCAATGATCGATAAATATCCGCCAGCACCAACGGGGCAAGTGTATGATATTCCTTGGTAGTGAGGATTTGTGCAATTCTAGTCATACGAATATCCACTGTCCCTTCTCATTTGGAAAAACCATGATCCCCAAGAATGCCACAATAAATGCAAACCGGCGATGAATTTGCCAACGGCCCTTATCTTGTTTGTTGCTCAAACCCTTTTCATGCGTTTCAAAACCAGCAGAGTGCCCGAACCTGAAGTATAAGAAATGGAAAGCACGACACCCGTTACTCACACGGTCTTTATTCGTCCGTTTACTAATATTCAGGAGGTCAAAGAATTTGTGCACCAACGGAGCCCTTGGAAATATAAGTTATTGCTTCCTCAAATCCTGTCCAAACTCAATGTACCCAGCCATTTCCTCCAAATATGGGTGATCTCAAAGTCCGAGAAACGAAAGACATTGCGGACAGGATCCCAGAAAGTTACCAAAGCCTTGATCAGATCTTCCCGTGGTTTAATCTCAAAAATGTTTATAAGAGCACCCAATTGCTTTTTCACCCATTTCTGACCATCTTCATCTAGATCATTCCACCACATAGGCAAGTGCAACTGAGCCTATTCCCTGACCACTTCTGGCGGATCCTGAATGGTATTCATTTGTTCCTGTGGAAGGTTAAGGTTAGGGTTGAATCTAGTGGACCTTTTTTGTAAATAGGTTTCCGAAGAAAAAAAACAAATCAAAGAACCATGATTTCTCCCCTATATGCCAATTTTAGCCAAATGACTGGTTTTGCAAATGTGGCCCCTTCCCAATTTCACATGAATTTTGAGGTCGGGGAGGATTATTTTATGACACTTCACAAACTTGTTCGTTCTTTTACGAAAATAGCCTTTCGACAACTGAAAAATACTCTAAGGCTATCTCGGCAAGAACGGTTTAAGACATTGCGGAAGCTAGATCGGCTTATTTTGACCAAAAATCCAGACTGTATTCACTTGACCACTGACTCTCTTTTTCTTTTATTTTTTTCAAAAATAAGGCCGAACCTTATGTAGGTTGCCTATGTATCCCACATCCGGTGAGAATCAGACCTGCGTAGTTCGGTCAGTTTTGACACATTTGGAAGAACACAGTGTTTGACTCTTTTGGAATAACTCTTTTTGAAAAATTTTGGCAGAGTTTCGGGACGTTTTCAAATACCGGGGTTTTCTTTAGAACCGGGCTTTATTTCTTCCCTATATCACTCTTGGTTTTGCTTTATTTTCCCTAGTCGGTCAGCATGCAAGCCAAAACAAATAAATGTTCACATAGCACATAGAATGCATCAGGATGGTCTGTTATTTCGGGCACACCTGTCCTAGACGGACCCAACTCCTATGTTGAGTCCCCTAAGTCAAATGCACATGATGCAAACAAACATTCCTACTAGGGATACGATATGAAGCTGTGTTTTTCTAGGTTTAAATCCTGGGGTTTTTGTCTAGACTTGGGGTACCTGAGCGGACAATTGGGGCCGAGGAGGGGGCGACGTACCGGGAGCACTGAAGTCTACCCGGCTTTGTCGCTTGCCCAGCCTCGTTTTATTTGGTATAATTTCTACAGAAAAAGCGGGCCACGCGAACGTGTGCACCATTTTTAGAAGACTCAGAGGGGTGGCGTAAGAAGACAGTTATATACAATTCAAATAATATCAAAGCAGTAAATAGACAACGATTAGCACAAAAGGTTCACAAAATACAGCAATATCAACAATAAATAAAGCCAAACAAAAATCATATCAACAAGCTCGAATTCTTGAACCCTGAACCAGAAGTTCTGGGTTCTTGTCCCCAGAAGAGTCGCCAGAGCTGTCACACCTCCTTTTTTCCTACCCCCGTAAGGGATATAGGGGGGTTTTCAATTAAAGTGACAATCGAAACGGGATTATTATATTTAAAATTCAGAGTCGCTACTTAGCATAATTTATGGTGTCCCAAGTCACCAGTTTAAAATCTCGAATCAAGGAAAATTGACTCTATTTATAATCTGCGAACACAGAAATCCGAGTAAGGAATTTTGTTAACCCGGGAGAAGGTGTTAGGCATTCCCGAGTTCTGTGGTTCTAGCACGGTCGCTTTGATCATACTTGGCTTAATAAAATTGTTTAATGACTCATTTTAGAACCTATGTGCATTTACTTTTACCGCTTTTTAAATTAAGAAAATTATCTTGAAACGGGTCACGCGTACGTGTACCCGTTTGTTTGGCGCGTCAAAAATCATGTCACGCGAATGTGTCCACAATTAATAACGCTTTATTATTATTAAGAAAAATTGGCCGAAGTTGCGCGAATGCATACTCTGATTTTGTTTTTAGAGATCGCAATCATGTCATGCGAACGTGACCACAATCACAATGATATATTAAACAGGCCTAGAGCAACTACGAGTATTTTAATGGCTTAATTTCCAGAGTTCGAGACTAACGAACTTTAGTCAAACCTCCCAAGCTAGAAAGGCTCAACTGAGTCAGCAATTTGTAAGCCATAGGCTCACCTCTAAAGTTATAGATCATGGGCCCAAAACTGAAGCTGAGACAGGTGGGCCTGGGGAGCCTATAAAGCCACTAATCATGGGCCAAAAACTGAAGCTCAGATAAATGGATCTGGGAAGTGCAATACAATCAATTCTGCCATATAGCCCTTTATTTTATTCTATGGTCATAGCTCTATCACGTCCCAATAACAAAGACAATTATCTACTTATAGCAAGCATGGTAGCAGATGGTCAGAAACTCTCTCTAGACATTACACCAGGTGGGACTTGGATCAAATTCACAAATGGAATCAAATGAACCAATCCAATTTCATTCCTAATTTCTGAATTCTAGAGGACTGATATGAGGGTTGATATTCAAGGAGTAAATTACCAAATACATTAGAACAGACAAACATGTAAATGCCATGAAACAACTAATTAAGACTAGAGAGGAAGCAACCCAACGTAGAGAAGAATAAGGTTAACTGACAATTCTACAAAACTTAACATTAGTGCCATGAACTAATCCTATAGTGAAAATACTGCTTGAGTTTTAAAAGTCTTGAGCCCATCACCAACTAATCCCGATGAGCATGCACAATTCACACTTTAGGTATGTTAAAACTCAAACTAATACGCCAACTTCATCTATTGAAAATTAGGCATGATACTTCATAGTCTTAGGTGAAATAGTATCAAATAGAGTACCTAAATAACTCATGCTCGAACAATAAATGGCACAAAACTAAAACTGATGCCATGAGTTGAACAACAGCTGCCTTAGTACAATTGAAAGGAATTCACAGAGTTCACAAGTTAATAATTTTGAAGGCAAAATAGAGGAACAAAACAGAGGAAGGAAACTTTAATCCGTAAGATTGACGAAAGCAAAGCGCACAGATTAATCACATAATAGAAGCGTGGTATCAAGCAGAAACATCATGGCTAACAGTGAGGGCCATTTTGGGCCAATTACACATTCCCAGTACAGCTTGATGGTTTCCTGAACCTTATGGATCGTGCTGAGTATAACAGAATGAGCATACAATGGACTGGAATGGATGCTCAAGTCAGTAACACACTCACAGTTCGTACCAACAAATAGGGAGTAAGGCAATCAATCAGTGGACTTAATGTTCTCATAATTTCGAATGTAAAACAGAGCCAGAAATTAGGACAGATTTAGCCTTATGATCTCAAGGGATCCCCATGAACTAGATATTCAGTTTACACTTGAATTCCAAGGGTCTCCACCCTATATCAATTACTTGCACCTAATCGCTACAAATCAAATAGAAAGCACCCTTATAATGAGAGAAAAACAAAGATCGATGTGAATAGTTCAATCTTCATGCTCAAACTGTTAGGTTCAAAGCAAAACAACCAAGGCAGACACGATGAGAAATCCGTAAAAAATAGTTGGAACACCTAAAAGTAACTTTTAGAACAAGGATACTAATCGACTACTTGTGAATGATTCGAAGTGCAAGTCGGATTACGATATGTGTAAGAGTCTAGAAGAGCTAGCAAGCACAATCACAGGACCAAACACTACTCGAATGAGAAGCAAACATCACGAGGCAGATTAGTGTAACGTCCAGCGAGATTCAAACATTTTTGGTTTCTCAACACTGAAGTTAAAGTAAAAGAAAGAAACAAAAATGAACCTGAAAATTAAACTTCGATTAATTCTGTTCGGAAGCAAAATACAAGTAACTGGCATCAAAGTCGTCAATCTGAGAAAAACCAATGAAAGTCGGACAAGGAACACGAAAATCAGCCACCAAACAACAACAGAAGGCTTCGAAATCTCCAGAAAAACTCAATCGAATTCCATCATTGAAAGTTTAAATCAAGAAAAACCAAGATATATATTTTGTGTTTCTTTTGCTTTGGGGGAAATCAAAGAACAAACCTCAAAAACTAAAATCAGAAAACGACTTAATAGAAATCAAAACTAAGCAGACTCAGTTTTTTTCAATTCTTATCCCATCAACCTCTCTCCAAAAAAAGAATCCCGCTCAGAAGAGAAAAGCTCACCTTATATAGACCCTCTTAATTTTTTTCTCGAACCTTCAACACCCCCCCCCCCAAATATCTTTGCAAATCTCCTTCTATGAAGGATTTTTGGGATAGATGGAGGGCGAGGATTGATTTTCATCCATCCACGACCCCCATTTATCCAGCAAATCGATAAGGAGCTAAACGATGCGCAAACAATATCTGAAAGGTGTAAGCACGTGATTTTTGACCCTCCCCGGGAATTTTTACGTTCTTAAGCTTAAATATCTAATTTATGACTAGCAGCTATTTTAACTATTTTTACTTTATTTCGTTGCAAAAAGAAAAATCACAAAAAATATATATATAATTTTAGTTTATGTATTTCTCATAAACTTGAAAAATAAAAAAAAAATAAAAAAAATTGTACTTTATTTTGGTACTTTATATAAATTCGAAAATTACAAAAAAAAATATATATATATATAATTCTATTAATGTTTTGTAGTCGTTTTAATACAAAAAATATTATTTCATATTTTTGTCTTTATTAAAAAACGAAAATTACAAAAATAGTTTTATTAATATTTTATAGTCATTTTAACTTTGAAAAAATACAAAAACTATTACTTCATATTTTATCTTAATATTTACGAAAATTACAAAAATAGTTTTATTAATATTTTGTAGCTATTTTAAATCTTGAAAAATATTTAAAAAAAGATATAGTTTTGTTTAAATACTAGTCTTATTTTTGGTAGTTATTTTGTTTACATAGGACTATTTAAGCAACGTGTTCCTATTTCTCGGGTCCGGGCAAAAGAATAATATTCGGGTTTAAACTACCCAGTTTTTAGGCCTAATTTTCGGACCTAGCCCATAATAAACCGTGTCCAGGACACATGGGGAACCCCACCACGCGTGGGGGACATATGCCTCGAACCCCACCACGCGTGGGCTCATTTTTCTGGGCAAAACCCATGCTAAATACACGGATGAAACACAAAAGGAGGGGACTTTTTTGGAAAATTTTTGGGCAGACTATTGTTCCTCTTTCTTCTTCAAAAGAAGAAAGAAAGAAAACCTACGAAGGAGCCCTTCGACCACCGGACTCCCCCAGCGTCCCAAACCCAAACACCACGTCCAAACAACCAGCTCCCCGACTCCCTCGTCGTCCCTGTCCAACCAACGACCCCAAAATCCTCGCGTCCAAAACCACCGGTAAACCCCCCACGTACCAGCTCCGTCGAGCTGCTGCTCGCTGCATCGCCACCCCCCGCGACCAGCTTCCTCCATCGACACCATCACTGGCCCTCCGCCATCGTCAACCAACCATCGACGAAAGCCACCCCATCTTCTTCCTCCTTCTTGAAAACCAGAAAACCCTACTTCCCCCGCGTCAAAACACAGCCAAACAGACCCCCGTCCAGCTCCAGTCCGTCGACCCACCTCCAACCTGAACCACTGCCCAACACGACCTTCCCGACAGCCCGTCGCAACCAACTCCCACCTTCGTCGACCACCGGCAGAATCGACAAAGCCCACGACCGCTCCTTCTCCTCCAATCTCCATCGACACCGTCCAAACACCACTGCTTCAGCTGTACTGTCCAAACACGATAACCAATCAGCCATGTTATCGTCGTTCTTTCACTGTCGTCGTGCAGTCCGTTGAGGTCGTCTTTGGTTCGTCGAGGTCCGGTATGTCGAGGTGTTTGTCCGAGGTTCCCTTGTTGTTCTTCGTTCAGAGAAGTCCAGCTTGAGTCCTGTCGAGGTCTTGTTTGTGTTCTAGGTTTGTCAAGGTTCGAAGGTTAGTATTCTTCATCCTTTGTTTCATTCCGTTTCATTTCGCATATTATCGTTCAAGGTGAATAAGAGTATTATTTGATATGGATGTATGTCAATAATGCATTTTCGTTGTTTCTTTTGTTAAGAAAAAAAAAAGCTTATTTTATGTTTAGTTACCGCATGCTTAAAGCAAATGTGAGCATATGAACGAGGTTATTCTATTTTTCATTTTTACCATGGATATTATTACCTGTTAGAATCGTTTTTTGTTTAATCTCGGATGGCTTCACTAGTAGGAAATCGTAGTTGTTTTAAGTTTGCCCTTAAAAAGTAAAAATGAGACGAGCCCCGCAAAAATAAAAAAAAAATAAAAAGAAAAAATGCACAAGCCGCGGGGCCCTCTAAATGTATATATTAAATACTTAGATTCCGGGACGGGCCGTTTAGCAAGTTTCACGGCCCTACCCAAAAATAATAATGCGCTAGTTGCTTCAGGCGCGCCTTTAATAATTTGTTATCTCCCTAAATTCGGGTGCACATTTATGTGACCCAAATCCAAATCTCAACGGAGTCGAAATATGTCTCTAGTCACGGGCGCATTGATTGTGGCGTGGCCCGAGATGCATTTCCATGACGTTGCAAATTCTTAAAAAAATAAGAACGAGATGAGCCTCGCCGAATAAAAATACAAATTGCGGGGCCCTCAGTAAATACTTGTGTTAAATTACTTAGAATTCAGGAGGGCCGCTTAGTGAATTTCGTGGCCTTCCCAAAATAATAACGCGATAGTCTCTTTAGGCGCGTGTTTAATAATTTACTTTCTTAAAACTTGGGGTGTGCATTTCATGCGACCCAAATCCAAATCCCAAAACGTCAAATAAGATATGTTCCGGATTGTGGGTGCATTTCATGTGACGCAGTCCAAAGACATGTTTTAAGCGACGTTCACATTCCTAATAATAATAATTAATAAAGTGGTTAAAAGATAAAATTTGCACATGGTTCATAATTGTATTAAAAATCAGATAAATAAGCCGAATATAACAGTTGAGCGACCGTGCTAGAACCACGGAGCTCGGGAATGCCTAACACCTTCTCCCGGGTTAACGGAATTCCTTATCCGGATTTCTGGTACGCAGACTATAATATAGAGTCATTATTTTCCTCGATTCGGGATTAAAATTGGTGACTTGGGACACCCTAAATCTCCCAAGTGGCGACTCTGAAATAATTAAACCAATCCCGTTTCGATTGTCCTTTAAGTGGAAAAAACCCCTCGCGCCACTCGGGTGCGGAAAAAGGAGGTGTGACAGCTCTGGCGACTCTGTTGGGGGGAAACCCAGAACCACTGGTTCAGGGTTAGAAATTCGAGCTTAGATAAATTGTTATATTTGGCTTTATCTGATTTTTTACATGTTTTGAGCCTAATGTGCTAAATGTTGCTTTTACCGCTTTGATATTATGTGAACTGTATATAAATTGTGCCGAAACCCATATCCTTTCTGAGTCTTCTAAATCATGAAGAAGGGTGTACTTCGTACGACTTCTTTTCTGTATAGTGTCAAATCCCAATTTAGAACGAGGTTCGGACAAGTTGCTAAGCCGGCGAAGCTTCTGTATTCCCGGTACGCTGCCCCCCTCGGCTCGAGCTGTCCGCTCGGGTAAGCCAGGTCTAGAACAAACACCCAGGTCTAAACCTAGTATAACAAAGCCACATGCCGGATCCCTAGTAGGAACGTTTATTTGCATCATGTGCATTTGACTTAGGGGACTCAACACAGGGGTTGGGTCCGTCTAGGACAAGCAACCTGAAAATAATAGACAATCTTTCGGCATCCTATGTGCTACATGTTGTATTTAGTCAAGGGCGTATGGGTCATTGGGTCATTTCCAGCATGATGTTATTTTAATCAAAGCATGGGGAACATTTGTGGAATCCAAGAAGCCTTGGAATTCCCTATGTCCCCCACGCTTGCTTTTGGAAAAACACATGGGGAACATTTGTGGAATCCAAGAAGTCTTGGAATTCCCATATGTCCCTCACGCTTCATATGTTGGGAAAAGCGCATGGGGAGCATTTGCGGAATCCAAGAAGTCTTGGAAATTGTTATGTCTCCCATGCCACATTTTTGAAAGAAATAATAAATAAATAAAAAAAATTACAAATAAAACAAAGCATGAAAATTCAAAAAGATTTTATATGTTTTCATTATTTTCCACGGATTAAAAATAAATCGTGAAAAAGAGGAGAAAATAACAGCATAGAAGTCCGAGTAGAGTCGAAACTCTGCCGAAATTTTAAAAAAATGAAAAAATGTCTTGTTAGTTTGTTATATTAAAAGCAAAGGAAAAATAAAAAAAAATCATCATTGTTCTGTCTGTTTTTTAAAAAATATTAAAAGAAATAGTTTGTTTTTCCATTAAATGAAAATGAAAAAGAGTTTGTTTTTTTTAAAAAAAAAATGTTTTATTTTATTTTATTTTGTTTGTCTATGAAAATGCCAGAAATAAAAATAAAAAGAGTTTTATTATTTGTTCAAAAAATAAGTATATATATAATCCAAAAAAAAAAATCAAAAGAAAGTTCAAAATTCAAAAAAGATAAAATAGATAAATAAAAATCCGAAAATATTTTGATTCTTCTTTAGAAAATTCAGAAAAAAAAACATTTTAGAAGCATTTCTTTTATTAAAGGTAAAATTCCAAAAAATATTTTCTTCTTCTTCTTTAGAATAAAAAAAAAAGCAAATGAAATTCAAAAATATATCTTAGAAGTGTTTCTTTTAAAAAGAAAATCAATCAAAAATAAAAAAATATACTTCCTTTCTTCTTTTAAAGTAGTTCTTTCAAATTCAAAAAAACAAAAGTTAGTTCATCTACTTATCCTTGATTTACCGAACTACGCGGGTTTGATTCTCACCGGATGTGAGATACGTAGGCAACCCTCATCGGGTCCAACCCCACCTTCTCAAAAAAGAAGGAATGTTTTATGTTTTTCGTTAATTCGTTTGTTTGTTATAAATGAAAATAATAGAATAATAGTCTATTTGATTATTGTGGGAAAAATAATAAAAAAAATATATATAAAAAATGGAAAAGGGTCTTCTCAATAATAGTTTATTTGCCCGAACTACGCGGGTTTGATTCTCACCGGATGTGAGATACGTAGGCAACCCTCATCGGGTCCAACCCCACCTTCTCAAAAAAAAAAGGAATGTTTTATGTTTTTCGTTAATTTGTTTGTTTGTTATGAGTAAAAAATAATAGTCTATTTGATTGTTGTGAAGAAAAACAATAATAAAAATAGAAAATGGAAAAGGGTCTTCTCAATAATAGTTTATTTGCCCGAACTACGCGGGTTTGATTTTCACCGGATGTGAGATACGTAGGCAACCCTCATCGGGTCCAACCCCACCTTTTGCTAAAAAAGCCAAAAACAAATAATAATCATAAAAAAAAAAAAACATGTCAAAATTTCAATTTTGTCATAAAGAAGTCAGGTGACGCTGTTTTATCAAGACATAGCTGAATGTTCCCGAAAGGGACGCCGGAAGGCTGACTTTGCATAAACAGCCACCTTCGGGTCATTTTTTAAGATTTGGTCCAGTTGACCCACACAGCCTTAAAAATCTTCGTCCCCGAGACGTTGAAAGGCCGTGCTTGCAATATTGAGTTTTCTAATTTGAAAATTGATAAAAAGAGTCATAAATAAGTCAGGTGATGCTGTTTTGTCATAAATATTCGAATGTTCCCGAAAGGGACGCCGGAAGGCTGACTTTGCATAAACAGCCACCTTTTGGGTCATGTTTAGGAGTTTGGTCCAGTTGACCCGCACAGCCTTAATAATCTTCGTCCCCGAGGCGCTGAAGGGCCGTGTTTGCAACTCCACGTTTTCATTGTAAGTTGAAAAAAAAACAAAGAGTCAGCAGTTAGGTGAATACCGTTCGGATTTTTGGTCAAAATAAGACGACCCAGCTTCGGCCGCGTCTTAAACCGTTCTTGCCGAAATAGCCTTAGAGTATCCTTCAGTTGTCGAAAGGTTATTTTCGTAAAAGAACGGACAAGTTTGTAAAAGTGTCATAAAATAATCCTCCCCGGCCTCAAAATTCATGTAAAATTTGAAAGGGGCCACATTTGCAAAAATAACCGTTGGGTTGCATTTGTCAAACGGAGAAAGGAAGCTGGCCATTTGTTTTTGAGTTTGTAAAGCTTTTGATTAGAATATGTGGGTTGTTTGATTTTCGAGTTTGTAGGTCATCTTCAAACCTTTGAAACTCAGTTTGTTCTAATATAAAAAATGTTTAGTATTGTTTATCTTTTAGTGGTCCGAACTACGCAAGGTCTGATTCATGCGGGGTCATGATACGTAGGCAATCTCCATAAGATTCGACCACAACAAAAAAAATGGAAAAATCAAAAAGGGAAAAATGAAAAAAATCGAAAAAGAGAAAAAAATGAAAAATCGAAAGAAAAAGAAAATACAAATAAAATAAAATACAGGGTTTCCCAAAGTGCTTTAAAAGGGGACAAATAAGCAAGTCGGGGGATGCATGTTGTTTAAAGCAAAGCATGTTAGAAACGGTTAACGGCCTAGGGGCATTGCATCCTCAATGTGTTGTTGTCAAATCTGTTAAACTCTAAACGCTAACAAGTTTGTTGTTTTCCGAATCTCAAACAGTTAGTTGTTAAAGAATTCTGGCAACACACCCTTACCAAACTATATCCAAAGGACCGATAACAACAAGCATGACTACTTCAGAGAATAGTACCGAGGAAGAAAGGCCGGTGAGCCAGTTGTTAAAGGAAGCAATGGAAAAGATAGAAAGGATGGGATTAGAGATGAATGCAATGCAGCTAGCTCTAGCCAAATCACAAAAGAGCCCTGAGCCGTTGGGGCACATGCCGGAATACCCTTACTCCGGCCCTTCAACAAGCCTCCCGAATCACCGTTATCATCAGGAGAGAAGCCCCCATGATTCCCAAGCTCCACCACCCCATCAACCTCTCCCAATACCAAATGTTCCCACTTTTATGGGACCCATATCAGCCACCCTGCAAAGATCAAACAGCGAGCCATTGCTTCAGGCTCCCGATACGCAATACTATCCCCCTGAGCCTACATTCCATGCCCCCGAACCACATGCCTACAATCCACATTTGGAGGCACCGGCAGAAATTGAAAAGTCGATTAAAGCCCCAGAACAAGATGAGGTATTGAGGAAATTCAAAAGCCTGGAGCAGTCCTTCAGGAACCTGCATGGATTGGGCAACCAGGTCAGCATGGCCTACAAAGATCTATGCCCTTTCCCGGATGTCCAACTCCCGGCTGGGTTCAAGATGCCTAAGTTTGATTTATATGAAGGGCACAGTGATCCCATGGCACATTTGCGGGGATTCTGTAGTAAAATGAGAGGGGCAGGCGGTAAAGATGAACTGTTGATAGCCTATTTTGGCCAAAGTCTGAGCGGATCGGCACTCGAATGGTATACCAAATAGGATTCCAGCAGTTGGTACACCTGGGATGATCTAGCACAGGCTTTCGCGGGTCATTTTCAATACAATCTCGAGATAGTCCCTGACCGTCTCACATTGTTGAGGACCCGGAAAGAACCCGGGGAAAGTTTTCGCGAGTTTGGGTTCCGCTGGAGAGAGCAAGCAGCCAGAGTCGATCCTCCCATGAGAGAGGGAGAGATGGTGGACTACTTCTTACAAACCTTGGAGCCAACTTACTTTGGTCATCTAGTGACGACAGTTGGTAAATTTTTCAATGAAGTAGTTAAAATGGGCGGTATGATCGAAGAGGGACTCAGGTCCAACAAAATCCTGAGCTATTCGGCAATCAAAGCAACCACTCAAGCCATCCAGAGCGGCACTAAGGGTGTACTGGGGAAGGAGAAGAAAGAAGATGTCACGATTGTTGAGTCTGGAGCCTGGTTCGGATCTAGAGGCCCGTCACCCTACTATAGCCAACTACGACCCTACCACCAAAATTACCCCTGCACTCCATATAGCCCTCCACAACATTATTACCCACTGCCAGATCCCCATTTTTCCGTTCATCATGCACAAACCTATACCCACTCTCCAGCACACGCACAATGGCGTGCGCCGGCTCCCCAAAATACATACCCACCACCACCAAACATATATCCACTTCCGAGGGCCTATAGAAATCCTCCAGGGTCAGGTTTCCGGGGGAATCAAGCTTTTAAGAATGAGAGGAAGCAGAAATATACTCCGCTGGGAGAATCCTATACTACCGTGTTCCACAAATTGAGGCAGTTAGGCCTATTGAATCCTATTGAGCCCAAATTACCAAATCCCCTTCCTGAAAATCTTGACCCTTTAGCAAGTTGTGAATATTGTTCGGGGGCTCCCGGACACGATACCGAGAGATGTTGGAAGTTGAAGAATGCCGTGCAAGAACTCATCAACACAAATAGGATCGAGGTTCAGGTTCCAGAGCCGCCAAACATCAATGACGATCCGTGCCGGTGAAAATAAATGAAAATTGGACGGTCAACAATTGGACGGCTACTCCTCGTCCTATCCGAAGGGAGTCTTGGTAGTGGGCTCTGATTTTTCTTTCTTGTTTTGGATTATTGCAGAGTTGTAATCCAGTTTTGTTTTAGTGTGAAACTCTGTTATCCCGTATTTCTATAAAGCGAAAGCTTTTCTCTTCTTATTTTGTTTTAAGTCTGTTTTCTTCCTTTTCTCTTTCTAAACAAAGCTCTTTATACTGATTCCAATGACGTGGCATGCATAACGGATCTTCAACTTAGTCTAAAAATCAATCTGATTCCGAACTGATTATACAAAAGGTCAATCACGATGATGAATCGGGATACGATGATAATAAAGCCTTCAAAGAGACAAACAGAGAGTTAAGCTAGTTGGAAGAGAAATCCAAGCCCAACTTAAATGACGCATAAGACATCAATTTAGGGGATGCAGACGATATCAGGAAATTTAAAGAGGGACAACAAGTGTTGAAACGGATCCTCCCACAAAAGGCCAAAATAAAATGGCAAATTTATCCCGAATTGGCAGTGGCCGTCTATTGTGACCAAGATGTTATCCAGTTGCACTTCATGTCAGACAGATGTCGAGGGAAGATGCATCGACATGGCTATTAATTGTTGTTTGTTTGTTTATACTTGGCATTTATCGGAGAATGAAATGACGGAGGCAATTTTTTCTTCTATCCAAACATTTTAACCTTTGCTTCCCCTTTTGAGCCTTATTTATTCTTTCATACCCCTCTTTTGGAATCAGTAATGAAAATAAGAAAAAAAAAAAGAGAAGAAAATATAATGATAATAAAAACAAAAGAAAAGTCACAAAAAAAAAGAAAAAAAAAGAAAAAAAGAAAAAGGGAGATGTGAACTACGTTTGACCTGATTCCTCAAAGAAGGATACGTAGGCGCCTCACGGCTCGGTCATAGTGTAACCAAAAAATAAGAATCCCCAAGTGAGAAACTGGGGCAGAAGTTATGTTTGTAATGTTGGGAAAGAAGTTCGATTCCAAGAGTTGTAATGGTTTTTACCCATCAGAATTATTTTGAACCCTTTTTGATGCCTCTTTTTCTTTTAGCCATAAACAAAAAAACCCATGTTGATGTCCAAAAAAGACCTCCCGATCAGAATCCGAGGAAAGCCAAGTTAAGCAAATATAAGCAGAGAAAGTCGGCAACGAATTGATAACCTAAAGAATCCCCAACAAAGAGTCATATCGGCACCATAAGGTGACGAGAATTGAGAGAAATGAGAGAGTCTCATCAGTGAAAACCCCTCGAAGGGCACTATGAGGCGACAAGGATATAAAGGGGCCTAGCAAGATAAGATTGGCAAAAAATGGGCCGCATCCGGCGAAAGTTGGGCTTCTGCACATACCCAGCAAAGAGTCATGTCGGTAACACTCCAATCTCCAGCTTAGAAAATAAAATGAGAAGAGTCTTATCGGTGAAAACCTTCACAGGCACCATAAGGCGACGAGAATTGAGAGAAATGAGAGAGCCTCATCAGTGAAAACCCCTCGAAGGGCACTATGAGGCGACAAGGATATAAAGGGGGCTAGCAAGATAAGATCCGCATCCGGCGAAAGTTGGGCTTCTGCACATCCCCAGCAAAGTAAGGCCGTCAGAAAAATTGATCGATATGAATAGACTGAGTTGGTTAATCGAGAAATGCATGACATGATCATTGGGATTGATTGTACCATTCGGATAAGTTCTTTATTTTTTCTTTCTCAAACATTTGTTCAGAAAGACTTTTTCTTTCATCTTTTTAAAGTCATCACTTTTTATTTTGGGTTTATAGTGTTTTTCTCCAGTAGTTTGTTTTTTAGAAGGATTTTGTTTTTCAGAGCTTACTACTAATTGCCAAAATGCTGCGAAGCAAAAGGCGAACAGGACATGCCAAAGATAATACAATGAAATGGAAAAGACATTTGTTGCAAGACCGAATGATGAGTTGGCCTAAATGTCAAGGGGGTATAGTGAAAAAGGGGTCGAGATGCAAGAGCATCCTTGGCCGATCATCGACCAAATTCCAAAAAGGTCGGACAATGTGGAGCAAGGAAAGAAGAGGAAAAACCACCCCCAACGGGAATGTGTTCACCAGCAGGGACATGATCCCCAACAGTAATATCATCCCCAATAAATAGTATCATCCCCAGCAAGTTCTGATAGTGTAATGGAACGCCGAAAAAAAAAGAAAAAAAAAAAAAAAAGGAAAAGAAAAAAAGCAACCATGTTTTTTTCTTTTAAAACTAACAAAATATTTCTTTGATTTGAAGCAGGGAAAAGAAATGTTACAGATGGCGGAAGAACATGCCATAAAGAAGATCATCAAACCGGGGCAGAAAATTTTCTCATCGCGAAAATTTTCTCAAAAAAAAAGACAGGCGCCCACCTGAATAACGAGAGGAATACTTTTCTTGTCTGTCCATTGCATATTTCAGGCACCCACCTGTATAACAAGGGAATACATCTCATGTATTTACCATCAGGCGCCCACCTATATAACAAGGGAATACATTCCATGCCTTTGCCAATAGGAGATACACTTCCTAGGTCTAGTTTCGCCAATAGGAGACGCACTTCCTAAGTTTTACCCATAGGAGACGCATTTCCTCCTAAGTTTAATTTTACATATAGGAGACGCATTTCCTCCTAAGTTTACATAGGAGACGCATTTCCTCCTAAGTATAGTTTTACCCATAGGAGATGCATTTCCTCCTAAGTTTAGTTTTACCCAATCCTAAGTTGTTGTTGAAATTGGGAGCCCGCCCATAATAACAAAGGCATACATTTCAGTCTTTATATTTCCAGAGTTGAAGTTGGGAGCCCGCCCATAATAACAGAGGAATACATTCAGTCTTTTCATTTCAAGTGTTGAAATTGGGAGCCCGCCCATAATAACAGAGGAATACATTCAGTCTTTACTTTTCAAGTGTTGAAGTTGGGGGCCCGCCCATAATAACAGAGGCATACATTTCAGTCTTTTCATTTCAGGTGTTGAAATTGGGAGCCCGCCCATAATACAGAGGCATACATTTCAGTCTTTATATTTCCAGAGTTGAAGTTGGGAGCCCGCCCATAATAACAGAGGAATACATTCAGTCTTTTCATTTCAAGTGTTGAAATTGGGAGCCCGCCCATAATAACAGAGGAATACATTCAGTCTTTACTTTTCAAGTGTTGAAGTTGGGAGCCCGCCCATAATAACAGAGGCATACATTTCAGTATTTTCATTTCAGGTATTGAAATTGGGAGCCCGCCCATAACAACAGAGGAATACATTTCAGTCTTTATTTTCAGTGTTGAAGTTGGGAGCCCGCCCATAATAACAGAGGCATATATTTCAGTCTCTACTTTTAAGTGTTGAAGTTGGGAGCCCGCCCAGATAACAGAGGCATACATCCAGTCTTTTTATTTTAAGTGTTGGAGTTGGGAGCCCGCCTAGATAATAGAGGCATAAATTCAGTCTTTATTTTCAAGTGTTGAATTTGGGAGCCCGCCCAGATATCAGAGGCATAAATTCAGTCTTTTATTTTCAAGTGTTGAAGTTGGGAGCCCGCCCAGATAATAGAGGCATACATTCAGTCTTTTATTTTAAGTGTTGAAGTTGGGAGCCCGCCCAGATAACAGAGGCATACATCCAGTCTTTTATTTTAAGTGTTGAAGTTGGGAGCCCGCCCAGATAACAGAGGCATACATTCCACGTCTTTACCCATAGGAGACGCACTTCCTAAGCAAGTTTCACCCATAGGAGACGCACTTCCTAAGCAAGTTTCACCAATAGGAGACGCACTTCCTAAGCAAGTTTCACCAGTAGGAGACGCACTTCCTAAGCAAGTTTCACCAGTAGGAGACGCACTTCCTAAATCCATTGTACCAATAGGAGACGCACTTCCTAAAAAGTTTCACCAGTAGGAGACGCACTTCCTAAGTTTATTGCACCCAATAGGAGACGCACTTCCCAGGCAAGTTTTACCATAGGAGACGCACTTCCTAAGTTTAGTTCTACCAATAGGAGACGCACTTCCTAAGCAAGTTTCACCAGTAGGAGACGCACTTCCTAGGTTCAGTTTCACCAATAGGAGACGCACTTCCTAAGCAAGTTTTACCCAGTAGGAGACGCACTTCCTAAGAACAGTTTTTCCCAATAGGAGACGCACTTCCTAAGCAAGCTTCACCAGTAGGAGACGCACTTCCTAATTTGATTCATTTTAAGTTCGACCATAGGAGACACCATTCCTAGTCCAGTTTTTGAAGTTTACCCGTAGGAGACGCACTTCCTAGTCGAGATTTTATTCATAGGAGACGCACTTCCTAGTTCTAGTCACTGAAGTTTTCACCCTTAGGAGACGCACTTCCTAGTTTAGCTCATTCCGATTCAACCATAGAAGACACACTTTCTGGTTTGAGTCATTGAGGTTTTACTTTAGTAGACACATTTGCTAGCAAGAGTTTTGGTTTTACTCATAGGAGATGCACATCCTAGCCTTTAGTTCACTCTCATCATTGCATCAGTAGTGTAAGTGAGTTACAATTTTGCTAATGACTCACAAACCTTCCCAGTACAAACTGGGTTAGGAAATTTTGTTTGTTTTGTTTGTTTTGATTGTCAGGGACCCGCCTGTAGAACGGAGAACATTTTTCAAAATCAAGCAGTGACCCACTGGAAAGCAGAAGGATTACAACAGAAATCCCCAGCACTCAATCCAAGATAGAAGCAACAAGAAGCTCGCCCCGAGAATGCGAATCAACAGTCTGAGAGGGTCAACAAAAGCTAGTCACAAAAACAAAAACAAAAAAAAAAGAAGAAAAAAAAGAAGAAAAATGAATGAATCCGAAGCACGGAAGTGGAGAACGGATGTAATCTGCTCAAGAACTAGCGCCTACAACTAGCAAGTATCAAGGTTCAAATCCAAAGTCTGTATGAAGCACCATTCAAGACTCAAGACCAAGTTTCAGAAGACTTAAGAGATAGGAATCCTTGTAACTAGTAGCGGATAGGCTTAGCTAGTCTTTTTCAGTTTTCATTTTTGTTGTAATGACAGGACCGCGGACCGGAACCTCAACGGAACGGCACCTCGATCGGCTCTTCACCTCGGTACACTTCACTATCTCTCTCATCCCGAACTACACGTGGCCTGATTCCTGTATAACCAAGGATATGTAGGCAGCTCAGATACCAGGGCTCGGTCACATCCCCTCCCTTTCCTGAAGTGTAGTCCGTCCAAGTAATGGTCGGGTCAAAAACACGACTAGTCGTTCTTTGTCGGAAAACTCTTCGTGTTTCCAGTCAAAGAGGGGCAGCTGTAAGCACGTGATTTTTGACCCTCCCCGGGAATTTTTACGTTCTTAAGCTTAAATATCTAATTTATGACTAGCATCTATTTTAACTATTTTTACTTTATTTCGTTGCAAAAAGAAAAATCACAAAAAATATATATATAATTTTAGTTTATGTATTTCTCATAAACTTGAAAAATAAAAAAAAAAATAAAAAAATTGTACTTTATTTTGGTACTTTATATAAATTCGAAAATTACAAAAAAAAATATATATAATTCTATTAATGTTTTGTAGTCGTTTTAATACAAAAAATATTATTTCATATTTTTGTCTTTATTAAAAAACGAAAATTACAAAAATAGTTTTATTAATATTTTATAGTCATTTTAACTTTGAAAAAATACAAAAAATATTACTTCATATTTTATCTTAATATTTACGAAAATTACAAAAATAGTTTTATTAATATTTTGTAGCTATTTTAAATCTTGAAAAATATTTAAAAAAAGATATAGTTTTGTTTAAATACTAGTCTTATTTTTGGTAGTTATTTTGTTTACATAGGACTATTTAAGCAACGTGTTCCTATTTCTCGGGTCTGGGCAAAAGAATAATATTCGGGTTTAAACTACCCGGTTTTTAGGCCTAATTTTCGGACCTAGCCCATAATAAACCGTGTCCAGGACACATGGGGAACCCCACCACGCGTGGGGGACATATGCCTCGAACCCCACCACGCGTGGGCTCATTTTTCTGGGCAAAACCCATGCTAAATACACGGATGAAACACAAAAGGAGGGGACTTTTTTGGAAAATTTTTGGGCAGACTATTGTTCCTCTTTCTTCTTCAAAAGAAGAAAGAAAGAAAACCTACGAAGGAGCCCTTCGACCACCGGACTCCCCCAGCGTCCCAAACCCAAACACCACGTCCAAACAACCAGCTCCCCGACTCCCTCGTCGTCCCTGTCCAACCAACGACCCCAAAATCCTCGCGTCCAAAACCACCGGTAAACCCCCCACGTACCAGCTCCGTCGAGCTGCTGCTCGCTGCATCGCCACCCCCCGCGACCAGCTTCCTCCATCGACACCATCACTGGCCCTCCGCCATCGTCAACCAACCATCGACGAAAGCCACCCCATCTTCTTCCTCCTTCTTGAAAACCAGAAAACCCTACTTCCCCCGCGTCAAAACACAGCCAAACAGACCCCCGTCCAGCTCCAGTCCGTCGACCCACCTCCAACCTGAACCACTGCCCAACACGACCTTCCCGACAGCCCGTCGCAACCAACTCCCACCTTCGTCGACCACCGGCAGAATCGACAAAGCCCACGACCGCTCCTTCTCCTCCAATCTCCATCGACACTGTCCAAACACCACTGCTTCAGCTGTACTGTCCAAACACGACAACCAATCAGCCATGTTATCGTCGTTCTTTCACTGTCGTCGTGCAGTCCGTTGAGGTCGTCTTTGGTTCGTCGAGGTCCGGTATGTCGAGGTGTTTGTCCGAGGTTCCCTTGTTGTTCTTCGTTCAGAGAAGTCCAGCTTGAGTCCCGTCGAGGTCTTGTTTGTGTTCTAGGTTTGTCAAGGTTCGAAGGTTAGTATTCTTCATCCTTTGTTTCATTCCGTTTCATTTCGCATATTATCGTTCAAGGTGAATAAGAGTATTATTTGATATGGATGTATGTCAATAATGCATTTTCGTTGTTTCTTTTGTTAAGAAAAAAAAAGCTTATTTTATGTTTAGTTACCGCATGCTTAAAGCAAATGTGAGCATATGAACGAAGTTATTCTATTTTTCATTTTAATAATTTGTTATCTCCCTAAATTCGGGTGCACATTTATGTGACCCAAATCCAAATCTCAACGGAGTCGAAATATGTCTCTAGTCACGGGCGCATTGATTGTGGCGTGGCCCGAGATGCATTTCCATGACGTTGCAAATTCTTAAAAAAATAAGAACGAGATGAGCCTCGCCGAATAAAAATACAAATTGCGGGGCCCTCAGTAAATACTTGTGTTAAATTACTTAGAATTCAGGAGGGCCGCTTAGTGAATTTCGTGGCCTTCCCAAAATAATAACGCGATAGTCTCTTTAGGCGCGTGTTTAATAATTTACTTTCTTAAAACTTGGGGTGTGCATTTCATGCGACCCAAATCCAAATCCCAAAACGTCAAATAAGATATGTTCCGGATTGTGGGTGCATTTCATGTGACGCAGTCCAAAGACATGTTTTAAGCGACGTTCACATTCCTAATAATAATAATTAATAAAGCGGTTAAAAGATAAAATTTGCACATGGTTCATAATTGTATTAAAAATCAGATAAATAAGCCGAATATAACAGTTGAGCGACCGTGCTAGAACCACGGAACTCGGGAATGCCTAACACCTTCTCCCAGGTTAACAGAATTCCTTATCCGGATTTTTGGTACGCAGACTATAATATAGAGTCATTATTTTCCTCGATTCGGGATTAAAATTGGTGACTTGGGACACCCTAAATCTCCCAAGTGGCGACTCTGAAATAATTAAACCAATCCCGTTTCGATTGTCCTTTAAGTGGAAAAAACCCCTCGCGCCCCTCGGGTGCGGAAAAAGGAGGTGTGACAAAAGGAATCTTCTATTCGTCAGAAACCGTTACATTTTGGTGACGAGCAGAGAGGGGGAACGCGTGAGGAGAGATTTGAGGCTTACTCGCCCGATTTTTGGCAATTTTGGGAGTGGATTCGGGTATTCTTTGTGGAGAAGAAGAATAGTATGCGTCTGGGTTTGGGAGATTAGGGTTGTCCGTTCGTTTATGTTATAATTTGGGGCCGGGGCGGGTTAATTAGAAGATGGAGGTTTGGCTTGGGATTCTTTTTGTTGGTCTTGGCCCAAATAGGTTTTTTTTCCTTAAGAACAAATTCCCTTTCCCTTTTCTTTTGATCAATTGCTTTTTCTTTTCCTTCTTAATTAATTACACATAAATTAAAACTCCTAAAAATAATTAATTTACTAAATTAATCTAAAAACCTAATATAATATTTACAAGAATTAATTACTTCTAAATTAAAGGGGAAATTATTGATTTATAATTAAAAGGCTAGAAATGCAAAAGTAAACCAATTTTGTGATTTTTATTTTTTAATAAAGCACCTAATTTAATAATTAACCTTAAAATGTGAAAATAAATCCTAAATGCAAATGCATGGTATTTTTGTATTTTTCGATGATTTAATTAAAATTAAACATGCGCAGACAAATGCAAACAAAAAGCTACAAAAATCTACGAATTTGCAAATGATGGAAAAATTCATTTTTATTTTGAATTTATGCGAGTAATTCATATAGGGAAAAAATCACGTGCTCATACTCATGAGTTCATGCATACCAAAATTATCCAAATCCAAGGTCAAATTCCCAATCAAAAGTCGAATTCTAGGTCTAAGAACTTTCTTCCAACTTTTTCCCAATTTTCATCTCCAATCCGAAATTAAATGATGAATTCATGTTTAGATTAATCGGTTACAAGCAAAAAGGAGTAAGGAATCGTTACCCAATTGATATCTCTGAAAATCCCTCAAAATCTCGCTCAAATCCGAGCTCTCAAACTCTAGTTTTGATAAAATGGCTAAACTCTCGACTTTGAAATTTTATAATCTGCCCATGTAAATCCTTCTTCGCGAACGCGATCAAAGCCTCGCGTTCGCGAAGCAAAAATTGACGTTGACCACTTTTCCTTCTTCGCGAACGCGTCCCCTTATTCGCGAACTCGAAGGCTCAGCTTCCCAGCCCATCGCGAACGGGGCTCCCTTCTCGCGAACGCGTAGTTCAAAGACCCCAGCCCTTCGCGAATGCGGGACATCCCACGCGAATGCGAAGGTCAAACCTTCAGCTCCACATCCTAATCCTTCGCGAACGCGAGGGTCCACTCGCGAACGCGAAGAACAACTGGTCTGCAACACACACAGCAGTTTTTTGCAACTTCAAACATCATGAAATGGTCTGATTGACCACCCAAAACTCACTCGAGACCCTCGGGACCTCAACCAAACCTTCTAACCAATCCTAAAACATCGTTCAAACTTTTTCTAACCTTCGAAACGCTCAAAATAACATCAAAACACCTATTTTTCATCGGATTCAAGCCTAAGAATTTCAAAAACTCAAAAAATACGCTTTCGATCAAAATGTCTATCAAACCTCGTCTGAATGACCTGAAATTTTGCACACACGTCACATTAAACAATACGGAGCTGCTCCAACTTCCAAAATTCCATTCCGACCCTCGGATCAAAATCTCACTATCGAACCGGAAACTTCAAAAATTTAACTTTCGGCATTTCAAGCCTAAATTAGCTACGGACCTCCAAAACATAATCTGAACACGCCCTTAAGCCCAAAATCACCCAACGGAGCTAACAGATCCATTGGATTTTCATTCCGAGGCTGTCTTCATACTGTTACAACTGCGACCAACTTTCCAACACTTAAGCTCTCATTTAGGGACTAAGTATCCCAAAACTCTCCGAAACTCAAAACCGAACATCCCGGCAAATCAAAATAACAGAAATAAACTTGGGAAAAACAGTTAATAGGAGATCGGGGCGTTAATTCTTAAAACGACTGGCTGGGTCGTTACACCAATGATCTCACATTTTTTTTTCATTTTCAATTGAGACATTACCTCCTTTAAATCCCACAAGTGAAAGGAACATTTTCTTGTTTTCTGTCATGTGCTTTGAGCAACCACAACCCATGTATCATAGTTGGCTGCCCTCCTTTATCTGGACCTACAAAATAAAATCAGGGGTTAGTTTTAGGAATCCAAACATGTTTAGGTCCCTTTCTATGGGCAAAAGGATAAATAAAAAATTTCTTTGCCCAACTTGGAAGCTTTTTCTTATTAAGAACAAAATTCTTGTTCCTCAAACTTGCTCCTTTATTTGCTTCACATTCACTTTTATATTGTCCAGTTTTACCACAATAAATACAAATTTTATTCTCAGAAAGGGGTAGGTACTTGTTTTTGTACAAATTTTATTTTCAGAAAGGGTTAGGTTCTTGTTTTTAAGATCCCATTTAGGTGCAGGGTTCCAAAATCCAAGCTACTTTCTATTGCTACTATGGTGTTCCTGTAGCCAAGAAAGTGCATCGGAGGACCTATTCCATTTACATGTTCTATCAAGTTCATTTTTTACATTTGTCATTTCATCCCTTTTGTATAGCTTATTCTTGATTTTTCTCTGGTCCTCCTCTAGTGTGAATTGTGTTTCACTATCTATTTCCTTATATGTTCCTAACTTTAATTTCAGATTTTTTTATCTAAGTTCTAAGACAGATGTATCAAGTGCATGAATATGGTTCTTCAAAATAGTTTTTTCCTTTTTTAGTTTTTCAAGATTTTATTTTCAAGTTTTTTTATTCTGCGTTTAAAATGTTACACTCTTTTGACAGATGTTCTTTTTCGGAACTTATATTCTTATATTCGTCAATTAAAGTTAGCAATAGTTCTGATAGTCTATCTTTAGAAAAGAAATTTAATTTTATCCTTCTGGTACAGAAAACTTATCTCAGATTTTTCATCAGGTTTATCTTTAGATTCTCTAATTTCCATAATAGCTCGTTCACCATCATCATCATCAATGTCCTCATCTGAACTATTTTCCCTAGCAGCGTCCATTACTTCAGATTACCCTTTATTGAAGCTCTTATCATGAACCTGTTCCTTCTTATTATGCCTTCGTTCAAATCTCTCCTTTTTCCACTTGACTTCCCACATAGGGTAGTTTTTGATCATATGGTCATGTTTATTACATTTGAAGCATATATAAGTAACCTACAAATGATCTTTTATCATATCCTTCCACCAAGAATAGTAGTCACCACTAAATAGTGGTGACCTAGCGGTGGACTACCCTTCACAGTTTTCAGGTGGTGCCCTCATTTGATCTTCTTCCTAAGGTGTTAGCCTCTTCAAGGATAACCTGCTCGGATACCAATTGATGTTTTATACTTCAATACCACACAAGAGGGGGAATGATTTGTATGGTGCCCAACTTTTTCATGCACTGAATTATCGAAGGACCTAGTTATTCGATATGTTCCTCATACTACAATTGCAGAATAAAAAATGTAGAAAATAAAGAACACAAGGATTTTTACGTAAAAAAATACATGGCTCAAAAGATGAAAAGACCACGACCTACCTCCCAGTAGGATTTTTCCCAAACACTTCACTAAACTCTGAGCCAAAAACAAAGTTTTCAAAACTCTTGCAAATCTAAGGATTAAATTCTAACCCTTGTAGCAACACGCCACAGGCTGTTGCGACTACTTCAAGTTAACTCTAACTTGAATAAGACAACTCAAGTACTTAGTACAAATGCTTTTAAAGAAAGCTGGAAGGTACAACTCAAAATCTCCTTTTACACTTGAACTATAATTAAAGACACATAAAATTTTTATGAAACGGGTTCTTCAACCTGATTCATGTAGCTTCAAGTCCCTTGAATCTCACAAGAATTGATCACAAAATACCTTGCTATTTTGATATCAATTCTTGCTTTACTTTAGTATGTGTGTGATCCCTATAAAAGAGAATAAAACTGATATTTATAGAGTTAGTATAATAAAGAGTAACTAGAAGTCTGATGCTTTTCTCTTTCTTGGTGGAGTTCTAGTTAACTTCAACCTCTAGCTCTTTCCTTATCTTGGATAGAGTTCTCTTCAAGTAAGGAGTTTTGTTCCTTATCAAATATGCAATCTTTTAGTTCTGGGATTATCATATATAACCACTTATACTTATCCCTTGCATGTGCATGGCTTTTGCTTGTTTATAAATGTGATATGGATACAGTGTTCATGAACTTGGTTCATGCATGTGTTCCTTTATCAAATCATCTAAACGTATATTGCTCAAATCAACATTAACTATGCCCGACATAAAACACATATCAATACTTTTTTTTGGGATATATATTCATCAAATTACACCAACAGGGACTACGTATCTGCGATACAGAGGCGGATCCAGACTTTTAAGCTTATGAGTTCCTATAATAATCTCAAGTTAATCTACATGATAACTGGACCAACGAACTGAGTTCCAAGCTAAATATTCTTATATTTTTAATGAATTTTTTAGTATAAATACAGAGTCTATGCAAAAGTTACTGGGTTCACGGAAACCCATACCGTTTGCTCTACATCCGCCCCTGCTGCGATAGACTAGGGAATTCATCATCTCGTATAATTATTTATTTTGTCAAAATGTATGCAAACATAGGGTATGTTTGGTATGAAGGTAAATATTTTTCAATTTTTTCATATTTGGTTGGCATAAATATTTTGAATTTTTTTTTTCTCATGAACTCATTTTTCTCCAATTGGAGGAAAATATTTTCCGGAAAGCATTTTTCAAAACTCTTTTTCAACTTTCTTCCCCCTATTCCTCATTTCCAGCAACCCATACCCACCCCAACCCCTTACCCCCACCACACCCTACCCCACCCACTACCTACCCTAAATTAAAAAGAAGTATTTTATCTACAACATGAAAAGAAAGTATTATTTCTACAATATGAATAGAGTACTTTCTTTCATGTTGTAGATAGAGTACTTTTTTTATTTCAACAAATAAGTATATTCTTTTCATGATGTAATAAAAGTATTTTCTTTAATTTCAACAAAACGTGTACTTTCTTTTCATGATGTAGAAAATGTATTTTCATTCATTTCAAAAAACTAGGTATTTTCTTTTCTTGACATAGAAAAAAATATTTTCTTTTATTTTTAATAAAATGAGTATTTTCTTTCATTTCAACAAACTGAATATTTTCTTTTCATGTTGTAGAAAAAGTATTTTCTTTCACTCACTAAAATGAGTAATTTCTTTTCATGTTGTAAAAATAATACTTCCTTTTTCAACAAAATAAAGTATTTTCTTTTTAATTATCGAGCTCAAATTTCAATGTTGTTCTTATGCGAAAAAGAAAGTAGCACATTAGTTCCTTTTGGTGTTTGTGTGAATTTTGAAAAGAATAATTAAATTTTTGAAGTAAATAGGGGGGTGCAGAAAACATGGGGATTTTGGGGAAGACGTGAGTTGCGGAGGGTAGCATAAAAAATTATTTTCCTAAAAATATTTTATACTCTCTAACCAAACACTAGAAAATATTTTTCGGGAAAAAAAATTCACGCACCAATCAAACAAGCAGGGGCGGACCCACCTAGAGTCAAGAGGGTTCATATGAACCCGCCTTGTTGAAAAAATTTTGTATTTTATATAGGTTATATTCTTTAAAATATAGACATAATCCTTTGTTGAACCCACTTTACCAAAAATAATCTTTTGGAAAGATAGTCAAGCTGGTTCAAACTTAAGTGTAGGTCATGCGTTCAAAACTTGGTTGCAGCTCTTGGGCAGCTTCTTTTGCGTAGTTTTTGTAGGCTTAAGGGACTAATAAATAGTTACCTTTGTTAGATTTATATTTTTGTACTTCATTTTTATTTTATATTTCATCTCTTTACTAAAATCTAGTAGGAAATATTTTACAGTTTATTTTACTTTATAAGGATGAAACTTTTCTATAAAATGAAATCTTACATTATTTTTGCTAACATATGCAAATGCAATCTTTAAAATTATTTATAATTTGTTAGTTCAACTTAAATTGTTTATTTTATGTTACAATAAAATTATTAATTTACTTTTTAAGCTCACCTCTCTTATAAATTTGTATTAGTTTAGTTTAAGTCATAACTCCTTATTTTTTCGTTGTCTTTTGTTTGTAAATTAGCGACTTTTTTCGTTACAGATTTTAGATTTTTCCTAATTTCTACAGTCTAGAAGCTTTCTAAACTGGGTAAATAGATTTTTAGTTAAAGTAACAAAAAGGTGAAATTCTTTGAAATAAAATTTTTAAATTAAATAGATAATTGTTAATATATTTATTTAAAGTAAGTGGTCTTTGTTAAATATTTTAAATTTTTTGTTCGACTTTCTTTTATAGAAAAAAGGGATGTTGACTGCAACTTTTTTTAAGTTGTTTATTTTGTGGTAGCATTATGAATTTACTGTTAAAAAGAAAAAAGGCATCGGACAAATCATACTTGTCGGAGTATTAACATTATTTTTTATTGAACCCGCTTACTTGAAATCCTGAGTTCGCCACTGCAAACAAGAAAAAATAAGTGATAAAATCACTCATTTTTCATAAAATATTTTTTAGGAAATTATTTTCCTCCGTACCAAATACACCCATAGTTTCAATTTTCAAACATGACAAAGCCTAATTCAGAGTTGTCCCTCTAGCATAACAACTTGTATAATCAAATCATGTCATTTTTCCTTATAGTATAATTTATTACCATTATTTTATGTCTTGATCTTCCATGTGATTAAAGAAGCTATTACAATCGTCCTAGCAAAATTTGATATTAAATTTCAGAAGGGGTGACCTTCCACCACACGCTACTTCGTGCATGCACTAAATCTCCCAATATTCAGCAAACCAACTTCACTTAATATGAAAATAAGGGGCATGCAACGCTGCCAAAACCTGGCCAAATAAATCTTGAATTACAAAATTATGAAAGTAAATTATCACCCAACTGCAACCATAGTAAAACAAAAGGGCCTAGATTTTATATGATATGATAGCAGCTAATATAATTATCTAGAAATTAACAAAACACTAAGGGTGTGTTTGGTATGGACGGAAATATTTTCTTTGGAAAATATTTTACTGAAAAATAAGTAATTTTATCACTTATTTTCTCATGATGAGTGGAAAACCTTTTTCAAAATATATATTTTTTAATATTTAAGTGGAAAAAGGGCCAAATATACCCCTCTACTTTCGGATATTATTTATATTTAACCTCCATTAAATTATCCAGCCAAATTTATCCCTACCATTATATTATCCGACCAAATTTGCCCTTACCATCACCAAACTTTTAAAAATTACCCCCTTGATCTATTAGGTAATCCAAAATCTCCAATTTCCTTTTATTTAAATTACTTGTTGTTCTTCTTGCTCCATTATTTTCAGAAATTACTATTGATGTAAATGCTAAAGATACTAGACTAGAATTATCCAAAGCACCCACTTCTTCTCTTGTGATAATAGATTATTTGGAATTCGTTTAAATTTTTATTTATTTTTCAATCATATGGATCTATTTATTGTGTACTATATGCAGCTGATCATCATGTGTATACATGTATATTCGATTATATTTTGTTATTATCTAGTTAGTATAGTGTTCGATCGACTAACTTAAAAGCGCACAATGCGTAGGCATTTGATTAAAGCAAAGTTGAATTCGACAATATAAAGTCTCCAAGAAATTTCAACTTCTATCACTAATACTTGCAAAATCTACATATCTTTGGTGCAACGAATTAATTAAGGTGGGGTGTTGTAAAGACAAGCTACCTAATTTAGATTCTTCAATTTACTATACTTTATTTACTAACCGATATATTATTTTAATATTTCTTTCTCTTATAATATTTTTTCAATTAGAAAAATAGATAAATGCCAATTATTTCGAAAATAGTATATTATGAAGAAGAATAAGTGACTTAATTAAAATAATTTGGGAGATTCTGGGTCACCTGACGGACCGAGGGGTAACTTTTAAAAGTTTGCTGATAGTAGGGGTAAATTTGGCTGGATAGTATAATAGTAGGGATAAATTTGGCCGAATAGTGTAACTGAGGTTAAATGTAGACAGTATCCAAAAGTAGAGGGGTATATTTGACCATTTTCCTTATTTAGTTAGTGTGTAAAAATTATTTTTTTAGGAAATATATAATTTAGGCAAATATTATAGGTGGGGTAGAGGGGCAAGAGGGGGTTGGGATGGAGGGGGAAGGAGGGGGTGGTGGGTTGGGGTGAGGTGGGTGAGTAGGGAATAGGGTGGAAAGGTTGAAAAAAAGTTTTGAAAAATATTTTCCCTCTTTTTGGTAGGGAAAATATTTTCCTCCAATTTAAGCCAATCAAAACATGAGAAAATTGAAAAATATTTTCCAAACCTTCGTACCAAACCCTCCCTAAGCACTCAATATTTTGTGCATGGATACGAAGGCGAAAAGTTGAAGATGTACGCATGGTTTGAATTGCACATAAAATATCCATCTTTTAGCAAATGCCCCACCAAATTAAGAAACTCTCAAAGTTTTAACTCGACGTTTAATAACTCCATCATCTTCATGAAATATTATTTTTCCCACTTCCATGTGAATTAAATTCTCATGTTGTCTAATAATTTGGGTTGCTTACATTTGAATTGTTAAAATATTGAAACTGTCGATTTTAAGGTGGTTGGACATAATAAATAATTGAAAAGATAATCAAGCATATATTGTAATTGACATGTGCATCAAAAACTACCATCATTTGTCAAGTCATTGCTACTGTGTGATAATATTCTGTTTTCAATCAATCTGTGTTAATATTTTGTATTGGAATACATACAAAAAAAAAAAAAAAAAGAATCTCATGCATGAAATTTCAGAGCATTATATGTGCTTACGCACGGCAATTGTACAACTTGCTTTCGTTAAATATCAATGTTTGAGAAGAAAGGGATATAAACGACAATAGGAATGGAAAATATGGCAAACTGTAACAACCGCAAGCTTCAATCGAGCTTTCCAAAAAGACAGAGAAATCAGTTTTACAACAGTTGAAAAAGTTTCTGAACAAAAGGAAAACCATTTTCAGTTTGTTTTCTTGATGAATAGTGTAAATTTAAGTTTCCCAAATATGAAGAGAGAAAATTTATTTTTTCTAAAGAAGCGCTGGAACTTGAAAGCTTAAACATTAGTGTAAGCATTGAGTAAGAACAAGTATTTGCCGCTTAGGTAATTAGAACCTCCAAAAGTTCAGTATCCACGCTTCGTTTAGATATAATTCTTTTTAAGAAAGTGTTGGCTAGAATGATTTAGTTGAGACCAATTAAAGGAGAGTTCTTTTAGGCACTTCTTTGAAGAAATTCTTATTCTAGAACAGATCGAAATAGATTTCATGTAGATTTTATTGAAGAAGAAATTGTGTCGTGAGTTCTGATCAAGATTCACTTGGTTATACAAGGATGCTAAAAAGTAGTGCAACTAATTAGAAGAAAGGCATGTTGTGAAGGGAAGCTTTTCCAAACGTCGATTGTGCGCGTTAAAATGGTGGTGTTATAAGTATTTCGTTAGCTCTTCTGCGTTCAGTAAATCAGAGATACACATCATTACTATGTGATTAGAGCACAATAGCTCCAGATATCATGTCAGGTATTGTGGATGACATAATTCTAGATGGCTCGTCAAGTTACTTGAACCAAAGAATTGGCCTGCATCCTAGCAGTTCTGCAATTTATGCGATGTAGCTATCAGCACAAGTTACAAGCAATAAGAAAACTTCATCTCCACCTTCTGGAGAGAGTTATGGAAGCTTAGTTGTATCACCTATGGCAGCAAAAATGCTCAGATGACATAAATGACATTGTATGAACCAGCAAATCAGATATATAGACAGACACCTCGTTAGCACACGAACAATGACGAATACCTTATTGAAGAACATAAACCCATTTCCAGGCTATATATAGGTAGAAACGCCTCTAGGATACTTATACTCCAACCCTTTGTGGGATTCTTACTGGATTATTTCCTGTTATCAAAACGATACAATTGAGAGGGGATGGTTCATGGGTAAGCATTTAACAGATAGGTATGAATAGTCTTTTCGAAACCCTGCACTTTTGTTAATAAAATCTTTCCTTTACAAAGAGGAATATGCTCTTGCACAACCCCTAGACCTCCTTTTCGTGCTGATAATGTGAGTAAAGTTCTCTTGATATAAAGGAAATGAAATTAGAAACAGAAACCATTGCTAAAATAACCAGCCTTAGACATTATAACAGAGCAAGTATAAGTATTTCTTATTCAATGGAATATCTTTATCATGTTGTCACACTTGTGCAAATGAAAAGTATCATGAAGCACAAAATTTTAGCATCCAAATATAGGACCAACCACAGCTAACCACAATTGTTGCTTCAGTAATCTTTTGTTCCAAAATTCTTGCACCAGAGTTGAGAAGGAATGGCCCGGACTGGATGATGTGGCCTTTGCTGCAAAATAGAAACCTCGTTATCACATGAATGGAGATCAAATATTTTGCAAAGTGCACACACGAACTCATACTTTAATAGGTGGTATGGTTGGTTGCATAGGAAAAAATAATCCTAACATAAAATTCTGCGCAACTAATACAACTTTTCATTGCAATATAATACTCCGCATTATTAATTTAGTCTATACATAACTAATACTACAAAGTTTAGCCTCCGATAAAGAAAAATGTTATCTGCATAACTAATGCAGCATTTGGTTACAAATACCGACATAACTCATTCCTTTTCAAAAAAAAAAAAGTACCAACATGACTCATGTAAATCTATATATTATTTTATAAGAAGAAAAACATACAGTAAGAATATGTGCTAGAATAAGAGTATCCAAAGACAAATATTTTTTTAATGCAGACAATCACTACATAATAATCTCGTGTTATCATTTGTCGTATAGTAATCTTTATATTAAGATTTACTGCACAAAAATCCCAACATTATTTGTTATCGCATAACAATCTTCTGTTATAATCCCTGCATAAGAAGTACATGAATCAAACGGCCTTAACAGTATCAAATCAATATGAAAAAAAGGAGCAATTGAGCAACAAAGAAGAACACTGATCATTCTAAAAGAATTATATTAAGTTGATCAAAGGCTAGAACAACCATTTACCTAAACAAATAAAAAGACTCAACAAGACATCATCTTTGAACTGAACCTTCAAATTGAACAAACAAACATAAATAACCATTTTTTTCACGTTGACCGAGCTTGTTTTTGCTCCAGCCAGACGTCATATACTTTTAAAATTTTCAATCTATTTACATGTACACTTAATAAAAATTTTGTTTAAAAATTGATCATTTTACAGCAATTACTAATTGATTCAATCCAATACTTCTAAAAATATGAATGACAAATCATCTAGGCTGAACTTTTTTGCAAGAAACTCTGCCAGGAGTTTTTTGCAAAAAATATGAATAACAAATCTCTACAGCGTAATCTTTCTTTCCTCTGTCTTGCTACACCTCGACTAATCTATCGGGTAGCCTATCCAGCAGCCAAGCATTACCAAGGTAATCTTACTCACCGAGGTTGGAGCAAATGACTCACACTAAGTGTTACAACTGCAATCCAAACTAGGGATCATCAGGTTACTACTCTCATGTCTCAACCACTAGGCCATCCACTAGGGGACTCGACAGAAGCATGCATATTTCCCTTTCAAGTCGGCTAGTCAAGGTACAGATCAAACAAGGGGGAGAGTTTCCCGATGTGATATTAAGACTTACATCAAGGTCTTACAATAAACATCTCATGGATAGATGAGATGTTCACCAATGTCTATAAGTAAGATTACTGGGAATGTCCAAAAACACTCAGAGCCTCAAGTAAAAGATGGGTATGATATTTTCTTTTTATAAGTGAGATGTTTGTAATCTTACCCTACATAAGTTGTCTCAATTAGGTTCCCAGGCAAGTGATCTCAGTCAAAGCAATTGGATGTCACTGTAGCATAATCAATTCCTATTGATGCCAAATTTTGTTAGCTCCAATTATTTCTGAATAATCATAGTAGGCAGCATCTAGAACAGTCTTTCACATGCAATATTAAGCCTACTATGATTGGGAATCATCAGTCCACCAGCTATAACAATTGCATGCTATACACATTTACGAAACTAAATAACGTCACACATAGCTCATAGGCTTCTGAAAGCAATTTCTTTCTTGGAGATTAGGCTAGGGTTTCTTTTTCTTTCTTTTTTTCTTTATTTCTTTCTTTCTTCCTTCCTTTTTGGCTGGTCGTGGGGTTTAAAAGTCAAAATAGGGCACAAGATTCAGTGTTTTTTACAGCGAAAAGGCTACTGGGACTTTAAGTAAGAAGTGAACTGCACTTCATTTTTACATAACGGTTTACGGGCCAACTTGCGAGGGTACCTACTATCTACTACCAACACTGTAACAGAGTAACTCTTCCTAATGCCCCCAAGACAAAGGCAGGTGGAAGTAAATCACTTGGTGTATTTTATCTCCAGTTGAACCCTAGTCTTTCATAGTTTAACTTCATTGACCTTTAGACCACACCCTTGGGTGCTAAGCGAATTTCACAATTTCCCGAAACACAATCTATAAGCGACGTGCGGACAACTAGACAGTCGTTATCTGCTTCTAGTCTCAGTCCTAACGAAAGAGCAAGCACAAAGTCGTGCTCAAGCTAAGGCAAACACACACAAAAGCTGGAAAGACAATGAAATAAAAGGCACAAAGAATGGGAGGCCAAGGCCAATTTTCTGATTTACTTGATAAACAAAGGGAAAATACAAAGTGTGTATGAGATGCCTTCTAACAAGGCCTAAGCATGCCTATTTATATACAAAACCGTCCACTGATGGGCATGGTTGGCAGTGGACCCGTCCAGCTGTGAGGCACTGCACTAAGTGACTTCCATCATTATGTTGGCAGATTTCCTGTCTGTGGCCCCGTCCAGCTGCTGTGCACTAATTCCTGCTGGCCCAGATTGGCTCCCATGATAGTGCTGACAGATTGTGGTCTTGCCCAGCTGTGCAGCACTTGTCTTTGTTGGTGGAGAGTGGCTGCCATGATTGTCCTGGCGAGCCGTGGGACCGTGTTTTCCATGGGCAGAGATTCCCTGGCCTTTGGCAGCTAGGTTTGACTCGGTTTGTGGCCCCTTAGGCGGGAAAATCAGTAACGAATTTAGCGGGTCGGCACACTCTCCCCCACTTGAAATGGCGACGACCGCGGCGCCACAAAGGTTCAAGTAATCATGGACTTGATCTTTGAACTGCCATAGATCCTCGTACTTTTCCCATGACGCCTCCTCCGGTGACTGTCCCTTCCAATGAACAAGAAATTAGGCACTCGAGTTGCCCCAACCTTTGCCTCGGACTAGTTGATGATCAATGATCGCCTCAATTTTCTTGTCAATGGCAGAAGGTGTGATGAAAATTTGGGCACGGCTGGGCTGTCCCCATTCTGCATCATCCTTGTCTTCATAATATGGCTTGAGCTGGCTAGCATGGAAGACGGGATGGATCTTCAAATGATGAGGCATGTCCAGCTTAAAAGAAATCTTGCCAACCTTGGCAGTGATTTCAAATGGCCCCTCGTAGCGTCGAATCAAGTTTTGATTGACGGGACGATTTGAACTGCCGGGGATTGAGTTTAACCATCACTTTATCCCCAATTCTGTAGTTCACCGGACGCCTCTTGCGATCAGCAAACTTTTTCATCTTGCGGGCAGCCTTATCTAAGTAATACCTTGCCATATCCATTTGCTCCTCCCAAGCTTTCGCCATATGAAACGCCCCTGGGTTCCTTAATTCTGCACTCGTGGGCAAAGACTGAGGAGTGTTAGGCAGCTGCCCCGTTGCAAGTTCGAAAGGGCTCCTCCCGGTCGATTCACTGCGTTGCAGGTTGTATGAAAACTAGGCAGTGTCAAGCAGCTTGGCCTAGTCCTTTTGATTGGCACTAACAAAGTGCCTCAAATATAGCTCCAAGAGAGCATTGATCCTCTCCGTTTGGCCATCCGTTTGTGGATGAAAACTGGTGGAGAAGTGCAACTCTGATCCCAACAAGTTGAACAACTCTCTCCAAAAAGCACCGGTAAAACGGGGATCACGATCGCTTATGATGTGTTTCGGAATGCCCCAATGTTTTACCACGTCTCTGAGAAACAAACGTGTTGCTTCCTTAGCTTTGCAATTAGCGGTGGTGGCAGTAAATGTTGCATATTTTGAAAACCGATCGATCACTACCATGATTGTGCCAAAGCCCTCCGAGTTTGGCAGACACGTGATGAAATCCATGGTGACGTTGTCCCATGGCTTTTCCGCTACTGGTAAAGGCTCAAGCAAGCCTCCCGGTACTTTGTGTTCAACTTTGTCCTGTTGGCACCCAAGACACGTTCGGACGTACACTTCAATGTCATCACTCATATGCGGCCAATAATATGATGCCTCTAACAACGCCAAAGTGCGATTTTGGCCTGGATGCCCTGCCCAAACTATGTCGTGCCCTTCCTTGATCAGTGTGCGCCTAAGATTGCCCCATTTAGGCACAAAAATGCGTCTGCCAGTAGTATACACAAGACCATTTTCCACCCAAAACTTCTTTGTCTTGCCTTGGCTGGCCAAGTCAAGAAGTTGCTTCGCCACCGGATCATGCTACATTCCTTCCTTGATTGCATCAAGGATATCGTTGTTGGTTGTGCTAACAATTGGCGCCAGCACTGCCTTCCGACTCAATGCGTCGGCAACAACATTAGCTTTCCCCGGCTTATACTCCAAGGAATAGTCAAATTCCGCCAAGAAGTCCTGCCACCTTGCTTGCTTGGGTGACAACTTCTTTTGTGACTGGAAATAACTCGTCGCCACATTATCCGTTTTGACGACAAAAGGGGCTCCCAACAAGTAATGACGCCAGGTCCTAAGGCAATGAACCACTGCCGTCATCTCCTTCTCTTGGACCGTATACCGACGCTCCGCATCATTCAATTTTCTGCTCTCAAAGGCTATTGGGTGGCCCTCTTGCATTAGGACGCCCCCAATAGCAAAATCAAATGCATCCGTGTGGACTTCAAAGACTTCCGAAAAGTCTGGTAAGGCCAAAACAGGCTCCTCCGTAATTGCTGATTTGAGCCCCTCAAATGCCTTTTACACAATTCGGTCCATTCCCAGGAATGATCCTTCTTTAGTAAGTCTGTGAGCGGAGCCGCAATTGTTGAGTAGCCAAGAATGAATCGTCGGTAATAATTAGCAAGGCCAAGAAAGGACCGCAACTCGGTTACCTTCGTTGGGGCCTCCCAATCTCTAATTGCTGCGACTTTGTGGTTGTCCATACGAATATGTCTCTGGCTGATCGTATGCCCCAGAAATTTCACTTGGGGTTGGGCAAAAGAACACTTCTCCCTCTTCACGAATAGGTTGTTTCCCTCAGAATTTGGAAAACTTTGCGGAGGTGATCAAGATGTTCCTCTATGCTGCTGCTATAGATCACAATGTCATCAAGATAGATACCACAAACTGATCCAAAAAAGGGTGGAACAGCTTGTTCATTAACGTGCAAAAAGTTGCGGGGGCGTTGGTTAAGCCAAACGGCATCACCAACCACTCAAAGGCTCCATAACGGGTTACACAAGTCGTCTTCGGTTCATCTCCTTCGGCTATGCGGACTTGATAATATCCTTTCCTTAATCCATCTTGGTAAATACCTTGGCTTGGCCAAGACGATCAAACAAATCTGCTATCAAAGGGATTGGATATTTGTTTTTCACCGTGACTTTGTTGAGCGCACGATAGTCTATGCACAGTCGTAATGACCCATCTTGCTTCTTTTGGAACAAGACTGGTGCTCCAAATGGCGCCTTTGACGGTCTAACGTGTCCCGCTTCAAGCAACTCCTTCAGTTGCTTCCTCAATTCCTCCAATTCTGGAGGTGCCATGCGATACGGGCCCATGGCAGGTGGCTTTGCTCCCGGAATCAGCTCAATCTGATGATCCACTTCCCTTCGTAGTGGGAGACATTTGGGAAGTTCTTCCGGCATAACATCCTTGTTTTCATCAAGAACCTGCTGCACACATGGGGGCAAGGTCTCATCAACCTTGACCTCGTTAATCTCAGTTACGGCTGCTAAGAACGTGGCTTCTCCTCTCTTGAAGCCCTTCACAATCTGCATTGTTGATAATTGACCCACGGCTTGTGGCACACGAAGGGTTGGTACAACACAAGGACCCCTTGGATCATAAATATAGATTTGGTTAAGGCTGGGGAAATGAACGCCATGACTTCGTCCCAATAGTTCAGGCCCAATATGATATCAAACACGTCCATGGGAGCGACAAAGAAACTCACACTCCCTTGCCAAGCTCCTAAATTGAGTTGCACATTGTGAGCAACTCCATTTACGTTTGTGAGATTGGCATTGACTGTTTTTAACAAAGAACTGCTGGGACTAAAAGTAAGGCCAAGTGATCTAGCCTTTGCTTCAGTCACGAAGTTGTGTGTCGCCCCAGTGTCGACCATGATGCGAACGGGTTGTCCATTAAGCTTCGCATCCACAAACAGTGATCCTTTTTGCTTCAACCTGGGTTCTTTGCCCATCACAGCACCAAGTAAAGTCTGACCCATTTGAGCAAGGTCAGGTTTGTCCCGAGTAACCTGCTTCAAAGCAGGCTCTTTGGTCAGCAACGCACCGAGCATCATGTGGCCAAGATGTGCCACATTTTGTCTCCCTTGAGTAGCAGCCTCGCCTGCTTGTATATCAGTTTGTGCCGCACCTTCTTGCCTCCGTTCTGCTGCGATTAAGGCACTGAGCTTGCCCAAAGAAGGACAATCTCTGTAATGATGGCCAGGGTCCTTGCAAAGATAGCAACCATTGCGTGGACCATTCGCCTTCTTCTTTTCATTGTACCTGTCGCGCCAGTGAGAATTGTGGTTGCCTTCTCCTTTGGAATCACGATTGGGGCCAGCAATTTGCTTGCCTTTGTCTCGATATGTACAATCTCCTCCAGATCTGACGGGTTTGCTCTTGGTGTCCCTTGACTTGGTGCTTCTGTCCTAAAATCCGTCAAGGACTCAGCCACGGCGATAGCTTCATCGACGTCTTTAACTTGACGTCGCTGCAACTCTTGTTTGGCCCAGTTTTGAAGGCCATCCATGAAATAAAACAACACGTCCTCACCTGACATGTTGGGGATCTGCAAAATGAGTTTGGTGAACTCTTTTACGTACTCACGAATGGAAGTTGTTTGTTTCAGTTCTCTCAACTTCCGACGAGCCTCATTGACGACATTTTGTGGATAGAGCTGTCGTTTTAGCTCGGACTTGAACTGCTCCCAAGTTTGGATTGAGCAAGTACCTTTCTCCATCTCGGTTTTCTTCCTCCGCCACCAAAGCATGGCGGTGTCGATAAGGTACATCGTTGCGGCCCTGATTTTGGCAGCCTCATCAACGATGTTGAGGTGCTCATAGTAGTCCTCCATTTTTCAAATGAAGTTCTCAACGTCTTGAGCGCTTCTTTCGCCTCTGAACTCTTTGGGTTTAGGGGCATCGATTTTGGTTTCACGAATCGTCACAGGACCAGTGCCACCGGCAAGCCTTACTACCTCTAATTGTTGCTTTAGAATCTCAACCTCCCTGTGCAACGTTGAGACAGCCTCGGTCAGCTTGAGCTCAAGGTTGGTTAGTCCTTCCTTGTGCTCCTCGGTCATTTGATCCACGGCTTCCTTGGCGTCTCCCAGCTCTTCTAAGGCAGTAGACTCAAGTGAAGCGAAGTTGCCTTCAACAACTTCAAGACGCTGGTTTAAAGCAGCTAAACCAGCCTCAGTGAGGTCTACTCGCTCGTCTAAGCGGCTCGATGCAGAACCATCACCTTCCTCGCCATGACTAACCTGTTGTGGAGGTGGCTCATAGGAAACGCCCTCACTTGTTATGGCTATTGCAGGATCTCGCACCTTGCTCGTCCCTCTTCTCTTTGGTTTATGATTCTTTGTTGGTGACTTGTTGTCACGAGCTTAACTCCAGTAAGCGACGTGCGGACAACTAGACAGCCGTTATCTGCTTCTAGTCACAGTCCTAACGAAATAGCAAGCACAAAGTCGTGCTCAAGCTAAGGCAAACACACACAAAAGCTGGAAAGACAATGAAATGAAAGGCACACAAAGAATGGAAGGCCAAGGCCGAGCTTGTTTTTGCTCCAGCCAGACGTCATATACTTTTTTAATTTTTTAATCTATTTACATGTACACTTAATAAAAATTTTGTTTAAAAATTGATCATTTTACAGCAATTACTAATTGATTCAATCCAATACTTCTAAAAATATGAATGACAAATCATCTAGGCTGAACCTTTTTTCAAGAAACTCTGCCAGGAGTTTTTTGCAAAAGATATGAATAACAAATCTCTACAGCGTAATCATTCTTTCCTCTGTCTTGCTACACCTCGACATATCTATCGGGTAGCCTATCCAGCAGCCAAGCATTACCAAGGTAATCTTACTCACCAAGGTTGGAGCAAATGAATCACACTAAGTGTAACAACTGCAATCCAAACTAGGGATCATCAGGTTACTACTCTCATGTCTCAACCACTAGGCCATCCCCTAGGGGACTCGACAGAAGCATGCATATTTCCCTCTCAAGTCGGCTAGTCAAGGTACAGATCAAACAAGAGGGGAGAGTTTCCCGATGTGATATTAAGACTTACATCAAGGTCTTACAATAAACATCTCATGGATAGATGAGATGTTCACCAATGTCTATAAGTAAGATTACTGGGAATGTCCAAAAACACTCAGAGCCTCAAGTAAAAGATGGGTATGATATTTTCTTTTTATAAGTGAGATGTTTGTAATCTTACCCTACATAAGTTGTCTCAATTAGGTTCCCAGGCAAGTGATCTCAGTCAAAGCAATTGGATGTCACTGTAGCATAATCAATTCCTATTGATGCCAAATTTTGTTAGCTCCAATTATTTCTGAATAATCATAGTAGGCAGCATCTAGAACAGTCTTTCACATGCAATATTAAGCCTACTATGATTGGGAATCATCAGTCCACCAGCTATAACAATTGCATGCTATACACATTTACGAAACTAAATAACGTCACACATAGCTCATAGGCTTCTGAAAGCAATTTCTTTCTTGGAGATTAGGCTAGGGTTTCTTTTTCTTTCTTTTTTTCTTTATTTCTTTCTTTCTTCCTTCCTTTTTGGCTGGTCGTGGGGTTTAAAAGTCAAAATAGGGCACAAGATTCAGTGTTTTTTACAGCGAAAAGGCTACTGGGACTTTAAGTAAGAAGTGAACTGCACTTCATTTTTACATAACGGTTTACGGGCCAACTTGCGAGGGTACCTACTATCTACTACCAACACTGTAACAGAGTAACTCTTCCTAATGCCCCCAAGACAAAGGCAGGTGGAAGTAAATCACTTGGTGTATTTTATCTCCAGTTGAACCCTAGTCTTTCATAGTTTAACTTCATTGACCTTTAGACCACACCCTTGGGTGCTAAGCGAATTTCACAATTTCCCGAAACACAATCTATAAGCGACGTGCGGACAACTAGACAGTCGTTATCTGCTTCTAGTCTCAGTCCTAACGAAAGAGCAAGCACAAAGTCGTGCTCAAGCTAAGGCAAACACACACAAAAGCTGGAAAGACAATGAAATAAAAGGCACACAAAGAATGGGAGGCCAAGGCCAATTTTCTGATTTACTTGATAAACAAAGGGAAAATACAAAGTGTGTATGAGATGCCTTCTAACAAGGCCTAAGCATGCCTATTTATATACAAAACCGTCCACTGATGGGCATGGTTGGCAGTGGACCCGTCCAGCTGTGAGGCACTGCACTAAGTGACTTCCATCATTATGTTGGCAGATTTCCTGTCTGTGGCCCCGTCCAGCTGCTGTGCACTAATTCCTGCTGGCCCAGATTGGCTCCCATGATAGTGCTGACAGATTGTGGTCTTGCCCAGCTGTGCAGCACTTGTCTTTGTTGGTGGAGAGTGGCTGCCATGATTGTCCTGGCGAGCCGTGGGACCGTGTTTTCCATGGGCAGAGATTCCCTGGCCTTTGGCAGCTAGGTTTGACTCGGTTTGTGGCCCCTTAGGCGGGAAAATCAGTAACGAATTTAGCGGGTCGGCACACTCTCCCCCACTTGAAATGGCGACGACCGCGGCGCCACAAAGGTTCAAGTAATCATGGACTTGATCTTTGAACTGCCATAGATCCTCGTACTTTTCCCATGACGCCTCCTCCGGTGACTGTCCCTTCCAATGAACAAGAAATTAGGCACTCGAGTTGCCCCAACCTTTGCCTCGGACTAGTTGATGATCAATGATCGCCTCAATTTTCTTGTCAATGGCAGAAGGTGTGATGAAAATTTGGGCACGGCTGGGCTGTCCCCATTCTGCATCATCCTTGTCTTCATAATATGGCTTGAGCTGGCTAGCATGGAAGACGGGATGGATCTTCAAATGATGAGGCATGTCCAGCTTAAAAGAAATCTTGCCAACCTTGGCAGTGATTTCAAATGGCCCCTCGTAGCGTCGAATCAAGTTTTGATTGACGGGACGATTTGAACTGCCGGGGATTGAGTTAACCATCACTTTATCCCCAATTCTGTAGTTCACCGGACGCCTCTTGCGATCAGCAAACTTTTTCATCTTGCGGGCAGCCTTATCTAAGTAAGACCTTGCCATATCCATTTGCTCCTCCCAAAGCTTTCGCCATATGAAACGCCCCTGGGTTCCTTAATTCTGCACTCGTGGGCAAAGACTGAGGAGTGTTAGGCAGCAGCCCCGTTGCAAGTTCGAAAGGGCTCCTCCCGGTCGATTCACTGCGTTGCAGGTTGTATGAAAACTGGGCAGTGTCAAGTAGCTTGGCCTAGTCCTTTTGATTGGCACTAACAAAGTGCCTCAAATATAGCTCCAAGAGAGCATTGATCCTCTCCGTTTGGCCATCCGTTTGTGGATGAAAACTGGTGGAGAAGTGCAACTCTGATCCCAACAAGTTGAACAACTCTCTCCAAAAAGCACCGGTAAAACGGGGATCACGATCGCTTATGATGTGTTTCGGAATGCCCCAATGTTTTACCACGTCTCTGAGAAACAAACGTGCTGCTTCCTTAGCTTTGCAATTAGCGATGGTGGCAGTAAATGTTGCATATTTTGAAAACCGATCGATCACTACCATGATTGTGCCAAAGCCCTCCGAGTTTGGCAGACACGTGATGAAATCCATGGTGACGTTGTCCCATGGCTTTTCCGCTACTGGTAAAGGCTCAAGCAAGCCTCCCGGTACTTTGTGTTCAACTTTGTCCTGTTGGCACACAAGACACGTTCGGACGTACACTTCAATGTCATCCCTCATATGCGGCCAATAATATGATGCCTCTAACAACGCCAAAGTGCGCTTTTGGCCTGGATGCCCTGCCCAAACTATGTCGTGCCCTTCCTTGATCAGTGTGCGCCTAAGATTGCCCCATTTAGGCACAAAAATGCGTCTGCCAGTAGTATACACAAGACCATTTTCCACCCAAAACTTCTTTGTCTTGCCTTGGCTGGCCAAGTCAAGAAGTTGCTTCGCCACCGGATCATGCTACATTCCTTCCTTGATTGCATCAAGGATATCGTTGTTGGTTGTGCTAACAATTGGCGCCAGCACTGCCTTCCGACTCAATGCGTCGGCAACAACATTAGCTTTCCCCGGCTTATACTCCAAGGAATAGTCAAATTCCGCCAAGAAGTCCTGCCACCTTGCTTGCTTGGGTGACAACTTCTTTTGAAATTGGAAATAACTCGTCGCCACATTATCCGTTTTGACGACAAAAGGGGCTCCCAACAAGTAATGACGCCAGGTCCTAAGGCAATGAACCACTGCCGTCATCTCCTTCTCTTGGATCGTATACCGACGCTCCGCATCATTCAATTTTCTGCTCTCAAAGGCTATCGGGTGGCCCTCTTGCATTAGGACGCCCCCAATAGCAAAATCAAATGCATCCGTGTGGACTTCAAAGACTTCCGAAAAGTCTGGTAAGGCCAAAACAGGCTCCTCCGTAATTGCTGATTTGAGCCCCTCGAATGCCTTTTACACAATTCGGTCCATTCCCAGGAATGATCCTTCTTTAGTAAGTCTGTGAGCGGAGCCGCAATTGTTGAGTAGCCAAGAATGAATCGTCGGTAATAATTAGCAAGGCCAAGAAAGGACCGCAACTCGGTTACCTTCGTTGGGGCCTCCCAATCTCTAATTGCTGCGACTTTGTGGTTGTCCATACGAATATGTCTCTGGCTGATCGTATGCCCCAGAAATTTCACTTGGGGTTGGGCAAAAGAACACTTCTCCCTCTTCACGAATAGGTTGTTTTCCCTCAGAATTTGGAAAACTTTGCGGAGGTGATCAAGATGTTCCTCTATGCTGCTGCTATAGATCACAATGTCATCAAGATAGATGACCACAAACTGATCCAAAAAGGGTGGAACAGCTTGTTCATTAACGTGCAAAAAGTTGCGGGGGCGTTGGTTAAGCCAAACGGCATCACCAACCACTCAAAGGCTCCATAACGGGTTACACAAGTCGTCTTCGGTTCATCTCCTTCGGCTATGCGGACTTGATAATATCCTTTCCTTAATCCATCTTGGTAAATACCTTGGCTTGGCCAAGACGATCAAACAAATCTGCTATCAAAGGGATTGGATATTTGTTTTTCACCGTGACTTTGTTGAGCGCACGATAGTCTATGCACAGTCGTAATGACCCATCTTGCTTCTTTTGGAACAAGACTGGTGCTCCAAATGGCGCCTTTGACGGTCTAACGTGTCCCGCTTCAAGCAACTCCTTCAGTTGCTTCCTCAATTCCTCCAATTCTGGAGGTGTCATGCGATACGGGCCCATGGCAGGTGGCTTTGCTCCCGGAATCAGCTCAATCTGATGATCCACTTCCCTTCGTAGTGGGAGACATTTGGGAAGTTCTTCCGGCATAACATCCTTGTTTTCATCAAGAACCTGCTGCACACATGGGGGCAAGGTCTCATCAACCTTGACCTCGTTAATCTCAGTTACGGCTGCTAAGAACGTGGCTTCTTCTCTCTTGAAGCCCTTCACAATCTGCATTGTTGATAATTGACCCACGGCTTGTGGCACACGAAGGGTTGGTACCACACAAGGACCCCTTGGATCATAAATATAGATTTGGTTAAGGCTGGGGAAATGAACGCCATGACTTCGTCCCAATAGTTCAGGCCCAATATGATATCAAACACGTCCATGGGAGCGACAAAGAAACTCACACTCCCTTGCCAAGCTCCTAAATTGAGTTGCACATTGTGAGCAACTCCATTTACGTTTGTGAGATTGGCATTGACTGTTTTTAACAAAGAACTGCTGGGACTAAAAGTAAGGCCAAGTGATCTAGCCTTTGCTTCAGTCACGAAGTTGTGTGTCGCCCCAGTGTCGACCATGATGCGAACGGGTTGTCCATTAAGCTTCGCATCCACAAACAGTGATCCTTTTTGCTTCAACCTGGGTTCTTTGCCCATCACAGCACCAAGTAAAGTCTGACCCATTTGAGCAAGGTCAGGTTTGTCCCGAGTAACCTGCTTCAAAGCAGGCTCTTTGGTCAGCAACGCACCGAGCATCATGTGGCCAAGATGTGCCACATTTTGTCTCCCTTGAGTAGCAGCCTCGCCTGCTTGTATATCAGTTTGTGCCGCACCTTCTTGCCTCCGTTCAGCTGCGATTAAGGCACTGAGCTTGCCCAAAGAAGGACAATCTCTGTAGTGATGGCCAGGGTCCTTGCAAAGATAGCAACCATTGCGTGGACCATTCGCCTTCTTCTTTTCATTGTACCTGTCGCGCCAGTGAGAATTGTGGTTGCCTTCTCCTTTGGAATCACGATTGGGGCCAGCAATTTGCTTGCCTTTGTCTCGATATGTACAATCTCCTCCAGATCTGACGGGTTTGCTCTTGGTGTCCCTTGACTTGGTGCTTCTGTCCTAAAATCCGTCAAGGACTCAGCCACGGCGATAGCTTCATCGACGTCTTTAACTTGACGTCGTTGCAACTCTTGTTTGGCCCAGTTTTGAAGGCCATCCATGAAATAAAACAACACGTCCTCACCTGACATGTTGGGGATCTGCAAAATGAGTTTGGTGAACTCTTTTACGTACTCACGAATGGAAGTTGTTTGTTTCAGTTCTCTCAACTTCCGACGAGCCTCATTGACGACATTTTGTGGATAGAGCTGTCGTTTTAGCTCGGACTTGAACTGCTCCCAAGTTTGGATTGAGCAAGTACCTTTCTCCATCTCGGTTTGCTTCCTCCGCCACCAAAGCATGGCGGTGTCGATAAGGTACATCGTTGCGGCCCTGATTTTGGCAGCCTCATCAACGATGTTGAGGTGCTCATAGTAGTCCTCCATTTTTCAAATGAAGTTCTCAACGTCTTGAGCGCTTCTTTCGCCTCTGAACTCTTTGGGTTTAGGGGCATCGATTTTGGTTTCACGAATCGTCACAGGACCAGTGCCACCGGCAAGCCTTACTACCTCTAATTGTTGCTTTAGAATCTCAACCTCCCTGTGCAACGTTGAGACAGCCTCGGTCAGCTTGAGCTCAAGGTTGGTTAGTCCTTCCTTGTGCTCCTCGGTCATTTGATCCACGGCTTCCTTGGCGTCTCCCAGCTCTTCTAAGGCAGTAGACTCAAGTGAAGCGAAGTTGCCTTCAACAACTTCAAGACGCTGGTTTAAAGCAGCTAAACCAGCCTCAGTGAGGTCTACTCGCTCGTCTAAGCGGCTCGATGCAGAACCATCACCTTCCTCGCCATGACTAACCTGTTGTGGAGGTGGCTCATAGGAAACGCCCTCACTTGTTATGGCTATTGCAGGATCTCGCACCTTGCTCGTCCCTCTTCTCTTTGGTTTATGATTCTTTGTTGGTGACTTGTTGTCACGAGCTTAACTCCAGTAAGCGACGTGCGGACAACTTGACAGCCGTTATGTGCTTCTAGTCTCAGTCCTAACGAAATAGCAAGCACAAAGTCGTGCTCAAGCTAAGGCAAACACACACAAAAGCTGGAAAGACAATGAAATGAAAGGCACACAAAGAATGAAAGGCCAAGGCCGAGCTTGTTTTTGCTCCAGCCAGACGTCATATACTTTTAAAATTTTCAATCTATTTACATGTACACTTAATAAAAATTTTGTTTAAAAATTGATCATTTTACAGCAATTACTAATTGATTCAATCCAATACTTCTAAAAATATGAATGACAAATCATCTAGGCTGAACCTTTTTTCAAGAAACTCTGCCAGGAGTTTTTTGCAAAAGATATGAATAACAAATCTCTACAGCGTAATCATTCTTTCCTCTGTCTTGCTACCCCTCGACTAATCTATCGGGTAGCCTATCCAGCAGCCAAGCATTACCAAGGTAATCTTACTCACCAAGGTTGGAGCAAATGACTCACACTAAGTGTTACAACTGCAATCCAAACTAGGGTCATCAGGTTACTACTCTCATATCTCAACTACTAGGCCATCCCCTAGGGGACTCGACAGAAGCATGCATATTTCCCTCTCAAGTCGGCTAGTCAAGGTACAGATCAAACAAGAGGGGAGAGTTTCCCGATGTGATATTAAGACTTACATCAAGGTCTTACAATAAACATCTCATGGATAGATGAGATGTTCACCAATGTCTATAAGTAAGATTACTGGGAATGTCCAAAAACACTCAGAGCCTCAAGTAAAAGATGGGTATGATATTTTCTTTTTATAAGTGAGATGTTTGTAATCTTACCCTACATAAGTTTTCGTCTCAATTAGGTTCCCAGGCAAGTGATCTCAGTCAAAGCAATTGGATGTCACTGTAGCATAATCAATTCCTATTGATGCCAAATTTTGTTAGCTCCAATTATTTCTGAATAATCATAGTAGGCAGCATCTAGAACAGTCTTTCACATGCAATATTAAGCCTACTATGATTGGGAATCATCAGTCCACCAGCTATAACAATTGCATGCTATACACATTTACGAAACTAAATAACGTCACACATAGCTCATAGGCTTCTGAAAGCAATTTCTTTCTTGGAGATTAGGCTAGGGTTTCTTTTTCTTTCTTTCTTTCTTTATTTCTTTCTTTCTTCCTTCCTTTTTGGCTGGTCGTGGGGTTTAAAAGTCAAAATAGGGCACAAGATTCAGTGTTTTTTACAGCGAAAAGGCTACTGGGACTTTAAGTAAGAAGTGAACTGCACTTCATTTTTACATAACGGTTTACGGGCCAACTTGCGAGGGTACCTACTATCTACTACCAACACTGTAACAGAGTAACTCTTCCTAATGCCCCCAAGACAAAGGCAGGTGGAAGTAAATCACTTGGTGTATTTTATCTCCAGTTGAACCCTAGTCTTTCATAGTTTAACTTCATTGACCTTTAGACCACACCCTTGGGTGCTAAGCGAATTTCACAATTTCCCGAAACACAATCTATAAGCGACGTGCGGACAACTAGACAGTCGTTATCTGCTTCTAGTCTCAGTCCTAACGAAAGAGCAAGCACAAAGTCGTGCTCAAGCTAAGGCAAACACACACAAAAGCTGGAAAGACAATGAAATAAAAGGCACACAAAGAATGGGAGGCCAAGGCCAATTTTCTGATTTACTTGATAAACAAAGGGAAAATACAAAGTGTGTATGAGATGCCTTCTAACAAGGCCTAAGCATGCCTATTTATATACAAAACCGTCCACTGATGGGCATGGTTGGCAGTGGACCCGTCCAGCTGTGAGGCACTGCACTAAGTGACTTCCATCATTATGTTGGCAGATTTCCTGTCTGTGGCCCCGTCCAGCTGCTGTGCACTAATTCCTGCTGGCCCAGATTGGCTCCCATGATAGTGCTGACAGATTGTGGTCTTGCCCAGCTGTGCAGCACTTGTCTTTGTTGGTGGAGAGTGGCTGCCATGATTGTCCTGGCGAGCCGTGGGACCGTGTTTTCCATGGGCAGAGATTCCCTGGCCTTTGGCAGCTAGGTTTGACTCGGTTTGTGGCCCCTTAGGCGGGAAAATCAGTAACGAATTTAGCGGGTCGGCACACTCTCCCCCACTTGAAATGGCGACGACCGCGGCGCCACAAAGGTTCAAGTAATCATGGACTTGATCTTTGAACTGCCATAGATCCTCGTACTTTTCCCATGACGCCTCCTCCGGTGACTGTCCCTTCCAATGAACAAGAAATTAGGCACTCGAGTTGCCCCAACCTTTGCCTCGGACTAGTTGATGATCAATGATCGCCTCAATTTTCTTGTCAATGGCAGAAGGTGTGATGAAAATTTGGGCACGGCTGGGCTGTCCCCATTCCGCATCATCCTTGTCTTCATAATATGGCTTGAGCTGGCTAGCATGGAAGACGGGATGGATCTTCAAATGATGAGGCATGTCCAGCTTAAAAGAAATCTTGCCAACCTTGGCAGTGATTTCAAATGGCCCCTCGTAGCGTCGAATCAAGTTGATTGACGGGACGATTTGAACTGCCGGGGATTGAGTTAACCATCACTTTATCCCCAATTCTGTAGTTCACCGGACGCCTCTTGCGATCAGCAAACTTTTTCATCTTAAGGGCAGCCTTATCTAAGTAAGACCTTGCCATATCCATTTGCTCCTCCCAAAACTTTCGCCATATGAAACGCCCCTGGGTTCCTTAATTCTGCACTCGTGGGCAAAGACTGAGGAGTGTTAGGCAGCAGCCCCGTTGCAAGTTCGAAAGGGCTCCTCCCGGTCGATTCACTGCGTTGCAGGTTGTATGAAAACTGGGCAGTGTCAAGTAGCTTGGCCTAGTCCTTTTGATTGGCACTAACAAAGTGCCTCAAATATAGCTCCAAGAGAGCATTGATCCTCTCCGTTTGGCCATCCGTTTGTGGATGAAAACTGGTGGAGAAGTGCAACTCTGATCCCAACAAGTTGAACAACTCTCTCCAAAAAGCACCGGTAAAACGGGGATCACGATCGCTTATGATGTGTTTCGGAATGCCCCAATGTTTTACCACGTCTCTGAGAAACAAACGTGCTGCTTCCTTAGCTTTGCAATTAGCGATGGTGGCAGTAAATGTTGCATATTTTGAAAACCGATCGATCACTACCATGATTGTGCCAAAGCCCTCCGAGTTTGGCAGACACGTGATGAAATCCATGGTGACGTTGTCCCATGGCTTTTCCGCTACTGGTAAAGGCTCAAGCAAGCCTCCCGGTACTTTGTGTTCAACTTTGTCCTGTTGGCACACAAGACACGTTCGGACGTACACTTCAATGTCATCCCTCATATGCGGCCAATAATATGATGCCTCTAACAACGCCAAAGTGCGCTTTTGGCCTGGATGCCCTGCCCAAACTATGTCGTGCCCTTCCTTGATCAGTGTGCGCCTAAGATTGCCCCATTTAGGCACAAAAATGCGTCTGCCAGTAGTATACACAAGACCATTTTCCACCCAAAACTTCTTTGTCTTGCCTTGGCTGGCCAAGTCAAGAAGTTGCTTCGCCACCGGATCATGCTACATTCCTTCCTTGATTGCATCAAGGATATCGTTGTTGGTTGTGCTAACAATTGGCGCCAGCACTGCCTTCCGACTCAATGCGTCGGCAACAACATTAGCTTTCCCCGGCTTATACTCCAAGGAATAGTCAAATTCCGCCAAGAAGTCCTGCCACCTTGCTTGCTTGGGTGACAACTTCTTTTGAGACTGGAAATAACTCGTCGCCACATTATCCGTTTTGACGACAAAAGGGGCTCCCAACAAGTAATGACGCCAGGTCCTAAGGCAATGAACCACTGCCGTCATCTCCTTCTCTTGGACCGTATACCGACGCTCCGCATCATTCAATTTTCTGCTCTCAAAGGCTATTGGGTGGCCCTCTTGCATTAGGACGCCCCCAATAGCAAAATCAAATGCATCCGTGTGGACTTCAAAGACTTCCGAAAAGTCTAGTAAGGCCAAAACAGGCTCCTCCGTAATTGCTGATTTGAGCCCCTCGAATGCCCTTTTACACAATTCGGTCCATTCCCAGGAATGATCCTTCTTTAGTAAGTCTGTGAGCGGAACCGCAATTGTTGAGTAGCCAAGAATGAATCGTCGGTAATAATTAGCAAGGCCAAGAAAGGACCGCAACTCGGTTACCTTCGTTGGGGCCTCCCAATCTCTAATTGCTGCGACTTTGTGGTTGTCCATACGAATATGTCTCTGGCTGATCGTATGCCCCAGAAATTTCACTTGGGGTTGGGCAAAAGAACACTTCTCCCTCTTCACGAATAGGTTGTTTTCCCTCAGAATTTGGAAAACTTTGCGGAGGTGATCAAGATGTTCCTCTATGCTGCTGCTATAGATCACAATGTCATCAAGATAGATGACCACAAACTGATCCAAAAAGGGTGGAACAGCTTGTTCATTAACGTGCAAAAAGTTGCGGGGGCGTTGGTTAAGCCAAACGGCATCACCAACCACTCAAAGGCTCCATAACGGGTTACACAAGTCGTCTTCGGTTCATCTCCTTCGGCTATGCGGACTTGATAATATCCTTTCCTTAATCCATCTTGGTAAATACCTTGGCTTGGCCAAGACGATCAAACAAATCTGCTATCAAAGGGATTGGATATTTATTTTTCACCGTGACTTTGTTGAGCGCACGATAGTCTATGCACAGTCGTAATGACCCATCTTGCTTCTTTTGGAACAAGACTGGTGCTCCAAATGGCGCCTTTGACGGTCTAACGTGTCCCGCTTCAAGCAACTCCTTCAGTTGCTTCCTCAATTCCTCCAATTCTGGAGGTGTCATGCGATACGGGCCCATGGCAGGTGGCTTTGCTCCCGGAATCAGTTCAATCTGATGATCCACTTCCCTTCGTAGTGGGAGACATTTGGGAAGTTCTTCCGGCATAACATCCTTGTTTTCATCAAGAACCTGCTGCACACATGGGGGCAAGGTCTCATCAACCTTGACCTCGTTAATCTCAGTTACGGCTGCTAAGAACGTGGCTTCTCCTCTCTTGAAGCCCTTCACAATCTGCATTGCTGATAATTGACCCACGGCTTGTGGCACACGAAGGGTTGGTACCACACAAGGACCCCTTGGATCATAAATATAGATTTGGTTAAGGCTGGGGAAATGAACGCCATGACTTCGTCCCAATAGTTCAGGCCCAATATGATATCAAACACGTCCATGGGAGCGACAAAGAAACTCACACTCCCTTGCCAAGCTCCTAAATTGAGTTGCACATTGTGAGCAACTCCATTTACGTTTGTGAGATTGGCATTGACTGTTTTTAACAAAGAACTGCTGGGACTAAAAGTAAGGCCAAGTGATCTAGCCTTTGCTTCAGTCACGAAGTTGTGTGTCGCCCCAGTGTCGACCATGATGCGAACGGGTTGTCCATTAAGCTTTGCATCCACAAACAGTGATCCTTTTTGCTTCAACCTGGGTTCTTTGCCATCACAGCACCAAGTAAAGTCTGACCCATTTGAGCAAGGTCAGGTTTGTCCCGAGCAACCTGCTTCAAAGCAGGCTCTTTGGTCAGCAACGCACCGAGCATCATGTGGCCAAGATGCGCCACATTTTGTCTCCCTTGAGTAGCAGCCTCGCCTGCTTGTATATCAGTTTGTGCCGCACCTTCTTGCCTCCGTTCAGCTGCGATTAAGGCACTGAGCTTGCCCAAAGAAGGACAATCTCTGTAGTGATGGCCAGGGTCCTTGCAAAGATAGCAACCATTGCGTGGACCATTCGCCTTCTTCTTTTCATTGTACCTGTCGCGCCAGTGAGAATTGCGGTTGCCTTCTCCTTTGGAATCACGATTGGGGCCAGCAATTTGCTTGCCTTTGTCTCGATATGTACGATCTCCTCCAGATCTGACGGGTTTGCTCTTGGTGTCCCTTGACTTGGTGCTTCTGTCCTAAAATCCGTCAAGGACTCAACCACGGCGATAGCTTCATCGACGTCTTTAACTTGACGTCGCTGCAACTCTTGTTTGGCCCAGTTTTGAAGGCCATCCATGAAATAAAACAACACGTCCTCACCTGACATGTTGGGGATCTGCAAAATGAGTTTGGTGAACTCCTTTACGTACTCACGAATGGAAGTTGTTTGTTTCAGTTCTCTCAACTTCCGACGAGCCTCATTGACGACATTTTGTGGATAGAGCTGTCGTTTTAGCTCGGACTTGAACTGCTCCCAAGTTTGGATTGAGCAAGTACCTTTCTCCATCTCGGTTTTCTTCCTCCGCCACCAAAGCATGGCGGTGTCGATAAGGTACATCGTTGCGGCCCTGATTTTGGCAGCCTCATCAACGATGTTGAGGTGCTCATAGTAGTCCTCCATTTTTCAAATGAAGTTCTCAACGTCTTGAGCGCTTCTTTCGCCTCTGAACTCTTTGGGTTTAGGGGCATCGATTTTGGTTTCACGAATCGTCACAGGACCAGTGCCACCGGCAAGCCTTACTACCTCTAATTGTTGCTTTAGAATCTCAACCTCCCTGTGCAACGTTGAGACAGCCTCGGTCAGCTTGAGCTCAAGGTTGGTTAGTCCTTCCTTGTGCTCCTCGGTCATTTGATCCACGGCTTCTTTGGCGTCTCCCAGCTCTTCTAAGGCAGTAGACTCAAGTGAAGCGAAGTTGCCTTCAACAACTTCAAGACGCTGGTTTAAAGCAGCTAAACCAGCCTCAGTGAGGTCTACTCGCTCGTCTAAGCGGCTCGATGCAGAACCATCACCTTCCTCGCCATGACTAACCTGTTGTGGAGGTGGCTCATAGGAAACGCCCTCACTTGTTATGGCTATTGCAGGATCTCGCACCTTGCTCGTCCCTCTTCTCTTTGGTTTATGATTCTTTGTTGGTGACTTGTTGTCACGAGCTTAACTCCAGTAAGCGACGTGCGGACAACTTGACAGCCGTTATGTGCTTCTAGTCTCAGTCCTAACGAAATAGCAAGCACAAAGTCGTGCTCAAGCTAAGGCAAACACACACAAAAGCTGGAAAGACAATTAAATGAAAGGCACACAAAGAATGAAAGGCCAAGGCCGAGCTTGTTTTTGCACCAGCCAGACGTCATATACTTTTAAAATTTTCAATCTATTTACATGTACACTTAATAAAAATTTTGTTTAAAAATTGATCATTTTACAGTAATTACTAATTGATTCAATCCAATACTTCTAAAAATATGAATGACAAATTATCTAGGCTGAACTTTTTTGCAAGAAACTCTGCCAGGAGTTTTTTGCAAAAGATATGAATAACAAATCTCTACAGCGTAATCATTCTTTCCTCTGCCTTGCTACACCTCGACTAATCTATCGGGTAGCCTATCCAGCAGCCAAGCATTACCAAGGTAATCTTACTCACCAAGGTTGGAGCAAATGACTCACACTAAGTGTTACAACTGCAATCCAAATTAGGGTCATCAGGTTACTACTCTCATGTCTCAACCACTAGGCCATCCCCTAGGGGACTCGACAGAAGCATGCATATTTCCCTCTCAAGTCGGCTAGTCAAGGTACAGATCAAACAAGAGGGGAGAGTTTCCCGATGTGATATTAAGACTTACATCAAGGTCTTACAATAAACATCTCATGGATAGATGAGATGTTCACCAATGTCTATAAGTAAGATTACTAGGAATGTCCAAAAACACTCAGAGCCTCAAGTAAAAGATGGGTATGATATTTTCTTTTTATAAGTGAGATGTTTGTAATCTTACCCTACATAAGTTGTCTCAATTAGGTTCCCAGGCAAGTGATCTCAGTCAAAGCAATTGGATGTCACTGTAGCATAATCAATTCCTATTGATGCCAAATTTTGTTAGCTCCAATTATTTCTGAATAATCATAGTAGGCAGCATCTAGAACAGTCTTTCACATGCAATATTAAGCCTACTATGATTGGGAATCATCAGTCCACCAGCTATAACAATTGCATGCTATACACATTTACGAAACTAAATAACGTCACACATAGCTCATAGGCTTCTGAAAGCAATTTCTTTCTTGGAGATTAGGCTAGGGTTTTTTTTTCTTTCTTTCTTTCTTTATTTCTTTCTTTCTTCCTTCCTTTTTGGCTGGTCGTGGGGTTTAAAAGTCAAAATAGGGCACAAGATTCAGTGTTTTTTACAGCGAAAAGGCTACTGGGACTTTAAGTAAGAAGTGAACTGCACTTCATTTTTACATAACGGTTTACGGGCCAACTTGCGAGGGTACCTACTATCTACTACCAACACTGTAACAGAGTAACTCTTCCTAATGCCCCCAAGACAAAGGCAGGTGGAAGTAAATCACTTGGTGTATTTTATCTCCAGTTGAACCCTAGTCTTTCATAGTTTAACTTCATTGACCTTTAGACCACACCCTTGGGTGCTAAGCGAATTTCACAATTTCCCGAAACACAATCTATAAGCGACGTGCGGACAACTAGACAGTCGTTATCTGCTTCTAGTCTCAGTCCTAACGAAAGAGCAAGCACAAAGTCGTGCTCAAGCTAAGGCAAACACACACAAAAGCTGGAAAGACAATGAAATAAAAGGCACACAAAGAATGGGAGGCCAAGGCCAATTTTCTGATTTACTTGATAAACAAAGGGAAAATACAAAGTGTGTATGAGATGCCTTCTAACAAGGCCTAAGCATGCCTATTTATATACAAAACCGTCCACTGATGGGCATGGTTGGCAGTGGACCCGTCCAGCTGTGAGGCACTGCACTAAGTGACTTCCATCATTATGTTGGCAGATTTCCTGTCTGTGGCCCCGTCCAGCTGCTGTGCACTAATTCCTGCTGGCCTAGTTTGGCTCCCATGATAGTGCTGACAGATTGTGGTCTTGCCCAGCTGTGCAGCACTTGTCTTTGTTGGTGGAGAGTGGCTGCCATGATTGTCCTGGCGAGCCGTGGGACCGTGTTTTCCATGGGCAGAGATTCCCTGGCCTTTGGCAGCTAGGTTTGACTCGGTTTGTGGCCCCTTAGGCGGGAAAATCAGTAACGAATTTAGCGGGTCGGCACACTCTCCCCCACTTGAAATGGCGACGACCGCGGCGCCACAAAGGTTCAAGTAATCATGGACTTGATCTTTGAACTGCCATAGATCCTCGTACTTTTCCCATGACGCCTCCTCTGGTGACTGTCCCTTCCAATGAACAAGAAATTAGGCACTCGAGTTGCCCCAACCTTTGCCTCGGACTAGTTGATGATCAATGATCGCCTCAATTTTCTTGTCAATGGCAGAAGGTGTGATGAAAATTTGGGCACGGCTGGGCTGTCCCCATTCCGCATCATCCTTGTCTTCATAATATAGCTTGAGCTGGCTAGCATGGAAGACGGGATGGATCTTCAAATGATGAGGCATGTTCAGCTTAAAAGAAATCTTGCCAACCTTGGCAGTGATTTCAAATGGCCCCTCGTAGCGTCGAATCAAGTTTTGATTGACGCCCCCTCAACGATTTGAACTACCGGGGATTGAGTTTAACCATCACTTTATCCCCAATTCTGTAGTTCACCGGACGCCTCTTGCGATCAGCAAACTTTTTCATCTTGCGGGCAGCCTTATCTAAGTAAGACCTTGCCATATCCATTTGCTCCTCCCAAGCTTTCGCCATATGAAACGCCCCTGGGTTCCTTAATTCTGCACTCGTGGGCAAAGACTGAGGAGTGTTAGGCAGCAGCCCCGTTGCAAGTTCGAAAGGGCTCCTCCCGGTCGATTCACTGCGTTGCAGGTTGTATGAAAACTGGGCAGTGTCAAGTAGCTTGGCCTAGTCCTTTTGATTGGCACTAACAAAGTGCCTCAAATATAGCTCCAAGAGAGCATTGATCCTCTCCGTTTGGCCATCCGTTTGTGGATGAAAACTGGTGGAGAAGTGCAACTCTGATCCCAACAAGTTGAACAACTCTCTCCAAAAAGCACCGGTAAAACGGGGATCACGATCGCTTATGATGTGTTTCGGAATTCCCCAATGTTTTACCACGTCTCTGAGAAACAAAACGTGCTGCTTTCTTAGCTTTGCAATTAGCGGTGGTGGCAGTAAATGTTGCATATTTTGAAAACCGATCGATCACTACCATGATTGTGCCAAAGCCCTCCGAGTTTGGCAGACACGTGATGAAATCCATGGTGACGTTGTCCCATGTCTTTTCCGCTACTGGTAAAGGCTCAAGCAAGCCTCCCGGTACTTTGTGTTCAACTTTGTCCTGTTGGCACACAAGACACGTTCGGACGTACACTTCAATGTCATCCCTCATATGCGGCCAATAATATGATGCCTCTAACAACGCCAAAGTGCGCTTTTGGCCTGGATGCCCTGCCCAAACTATGTCGTGCCCTTCCTTGATCAGTGTGCGCCTAAGATTGCCCCATTTAGGCACAAAAATGCGTCTGCCAGTAGTATACACAAGACCATTTTCCACCCAAAACTTCTTTGTCTTGCCTTGGCTGGCCAAGTCAAGAAGTTGCTTCGCCACCGGATCATGCTACATTCCTTCCTTGATTGCATCAAGGATATCGTTGTTGGTTGTGCTAACAATTGGCGACAGCACTGCCTTCCGACTCAATGCGTCGACAACAACATTAGCTTTCCCCGGCTTATACTCCAAGGAATAGTCAAATTCCGCCAAGAAGTCCTGCCACCTTGCTTGCTTGGGTGACAACTTCTTTTGTGACTGGAAATAACTCGTCGCCACATTATCCGTTTTGACGACAAAAGGGGCTCCCAACAGGTAATGACGCCAGGTCCTAAGGCAATGAACCACTGCCGTCATCTCCTTCTCTTGGACCGTATACCGACGCTCCGCATCATTCAATTTTCTGCTCTCAAAGGCTATTGGGTGGCCCTCTTGCATTAGGACGCCCCCAATAGCAAAATCAAATGCATCCGTGTGGACTTCAAAGACTTCCGAAAAGTCTGGTAAGGCCAAAACAGGCTCCTCCGTAATTGCTGATTTGAGCCCCTCGAATGCCCTTTTACACAATTCGGTCCATTCCCAGGAATGATCCTTCTTTAGTAAGTCTGTGAGCGGAGCCGCAATTGTTGAGTAGCCAAGAATGAATCGTCGGTAATAATTAGCAAGGCCAAGAAAGGACCGCAACTCGGTTACCTTCGTTGGGGCCTCCCAATCTCTAATTGCTGCGACTTTGTGGTTGTCCATACGAATATGTCTCTGGCTGATCGTATGCCCCAGAAATTTCACTTGGGGTTGGGCAAAAGAACACTTCTCCCTCTTCACGAATAGGTTGTTTTCCCTCAGAATTTGGAAAACTTTGCGGAGGTGATCAAGATGTTCCTCTATGCTGCTGCTATAGATCACAATGTCATCAAGATAGATGGCCACAAACTGATCCAAAAAGGGGTGGAACAGCTTGTTCATTAACGTGCAAAAAGTTGCGAGGGTGTTGGTTAAGCCAAACGGCATCACCAACCACTCAAAGGCTCCATAACGGGTTACACAAGTCGTCTTCGGTTCATCTCCTTCGGCTATGCGGACTTGATAATATCATTTCCTTAATCCATCTTGGTAAATACCTTGGCTTGGCCAAGACGATCAAACAAATCTGCTATCAAAGGGATTGGATATTTATTTTTCACCGTGACTTTGTTGAGCGCACGATAGTCTATGCACAGTCGTAATGACCCATCTTGCTTCTTTTGGAACAAGACTGGTGCTCCAAATGGCGCCTTTGACGGTCTAACGTGTCCCGCTTCAAGCAACTCCTTCAGTTGCTTCCTCAATTCCTCCAATTCTGGAGGTGTCATGCGATACGGGCCCATGGCAGGTGGCTTTGCTCCCGGAATCAGCTCAATCTGATGATCCACTTCCCTTCGTAGTGGGAGACATTTGGGAAGTTCTTCCGGCATAACATCCTTGTTTTCATCAAGAACCTGCTGCACACATGGGGGCAAGGTCTCATCAACCTTGACCTCGTTAATCTCAGTTACGGCTGCTAAGAACGTGGCTTCTCCTCTCTTGAAGCCCTTCACAATCTGCATTGCTGATAATTGACCCACGGCTTGTGGCACACGAAGGGTTGGTACCACACAAGGACCCCTTGGATCATAAATATAGATTTGGTTAAGGCTGGGGAAATGAACGCCATGACTTCGTCCCAATAGTTCAGGCCCAATATGATATCAAACACGTCCATGGGAGCGACAAAGAAACTCACACTCCCATGCCAAGCTCCTAAATTGAGTTGCACATTGTGAGCAACTCCATTTACGTTTGTGAGATTGGCATTGACTGTTTTTAACAAAGAATTGCTGGGACTAAAAGTAAGGCCAAGTGATCTAGCCTTTGCTTCAGTCACGAAGTTGTGTGTCGCCCCAGTGTCGACCATGATGCGAACGGGTTGTCCATTAAGCTTCGCATCCACACCAAGTGATCCTTTTTGCTTCAACCTGGGTTCTTTGCCCATCACAGCACCAAGTAAATTCTGACCCATTTGAGCAAGGTCAGGTTTGTCCCGAGCAACCTGCTTCAAAGCAGGCTCTTTGGTCAGCAACGCACCGAGCATCATGTGGCCAAGATGCGCCACATTTTGTCTCCCTTGAATAGCAGCCTCGCCTGCTTGTATATCAATTTGTGTCGCACCTTCTTGCCTCCGTTCAGCTGCGATTAAGGCACTGAGCTTGCCCAAAGAAGGACAATCTCTGTAGTGATGGCCAGGGTCCTTGCAAAGATAGCAACCATTGCGTGGACCATTCGCCTTCTTCTTTTCATTGTACCTGTCGCGCCAGTGAGAATTGCGGTTGCCTTCTCCTTTGGAATCACGATTAGGGCCAGCAATTTGCTTGCCTTTGTCTCGATATGTACGATCTCCTCCAGATCTGACGGGTTTGCTCTTGGTGTCCCTTGACTTGGTGCTTCTGTCCTAAAATCCGTCAAGGACTCAGCCACGGCGATAGCTTCATCGACGTCTTTAACTTGACGTCGTTGCAACTCTTGTTTGGCCCAGTTTTGAAGGTCATCCATGAAATAAAACAACAAGTCCTCACCTGACATGTTGGGGATCTGCAAAATGAGTTTGGTGAACTCCTTTACGTACTCACGAATGGAAGTTGTTTGTTTCAGTTCTCAACTTCCGACGAGCCTCATTGACGACATTTTGTGGATAGAGCTGTCGTTTTAGCTCGGACTTGAACTGCTCCCAAGTTTGGATTGAGCAAGTACCTTTCTCCATCTCGGTTTGCTTCCTCCGCCACCAAAGCATGGCGGTGTCGATAAGGTACATCGTTGCGGCCCTGATTTTGGCAGCCTCATCAACGATGTTGAGGTGCTCATAGTAGTCCTCCATTTTTCAAATGAAGTTCTCAACGTCTTGAGCGCTTCTTTCGCCTCTGAACTCTTTGGGTTTAGGGGCATCGATTTTGGTTTCACGAATCGTCACAGGACCAGTGCCACCGGCAAGCCTTACTACCTCTAATTGTTGCTTTAGAATCTCAACCTCCCTGTGCAACGTTGAGACAGCCTCGGTCAGCTTGAGCTCAAGGTTGGTTAGTCCTTCCTTGTGCTCCTCGGTCATTTGATCCACGGCTTCCTTGGCGTCTCCCAGCTCTTCTAAGGCAGTAGACTCAAGTGAAGCGAAGTTGCCTTCAACAACTTCAAGACGCTGGTTTAAAGCAGCTAAACCAGCCTCAGTGAGGTTTACTCGCTCGTCTAAGCGGCTCGATGCAGAACCATCACCTTCCTCGCCATGACTAACCTGTTGTGGAGGTGGCTCATAGGAAACGCCCTCACTTGTTATGGCTATTGCAGGATCTCGCACCTTGCTCGTCCCTCTTCTCTTTGGTTTATGATTCTTTGTTGGTGACTTGTTGTCACGAGCTTAACTCCAGTAAGCGACGTGCGGACAACTTGACAGCCGTTATGTGCTTCTAGTCTCAGTCCTAACGAAATAGCAAGCACAAAGTCGTGCTCAAGCTAAGGCAAACACACACAAAAGCTGGAAAGACAATGAAATGAAAGGCACACAAAGAATGAAAGGCCAAGGCCGAGCTTGTTTTTGCTCCAGCCAGACGTCATATACTTTTAAAATTTTCAATCTATTTACATGTACACTTAATAAAAATTTTGTTTAAAAATTGATCATTTTACAGCAATTACTAATTGATTCAATCCAATACTTCTAAAAATATGAATGACAAATCATCTAGGCTGAACTTTTTTGCAAGAAACTCTGCCAGGAGTTTTTTGCAAAAGATATGAATAACAAATCTCTACAGCGTAATCATTCTTTCCTCTGTCTTGCTACCCCTCGACTAATCTATCGGGTAGCCTATCCAGCAGCCAAGCATTACCAAGGTAATCTTACTCACCAAGGTTGGAGCAAATGACTCACACTAAGTGTTACAACTGCAATCCAAACTAGGGTCATCAGGTTACTACTCTCATATCTCAACTACTAGGCCATCCCCTAGGGGACTCGACAGAAGCATGCATATTTCCCTCTCAAGTCGGCTAGTCAAGGTACAGATCAAACAAGAGGGGAGAGTTTCCCGATGTGATATTAAGACTTACATCAAGGTCTTACAATAAACATCTCATGGATAGATGAGATGTTCACCAATGTCTATAAGTAAGATTACTGGGAATGTCTAAAAACACTCAGAGCCTCAAGTAAAAGATGGGTATGATATTTTCTTTTTATAAGTGAGATGTTTGTAATCTTACCCTACATAAGTTTTCGTCTCAATTAGGTTCCCAGGCAAGTGATCTCAGTCAAAGCAATTGGATGTCACTGTAGCATAATCAATTCCTATTGATGCCAAATTTTGTTAGCTCCAATTATTTCTGAATAATCATAGTAGGCAGCATCTAGAACAGTCTTTCACATGCAATATTAAGCCTGCTATGATTGGGAATCATCAGTCCACCAGCTATAACAATTGCATGCTATACACATTTACGAAACTAAATAACGTCACACATAGCTCATAGGCTTCTGAAAGCAATTTCTTTCTTAGAGATTAGGCTAGGGTTTCTTTTTCTTTCTTTCTTTCTTTATTTCTTTCTTTCTTCCTTTCTTTTTGGTTGGTCGTGGGGTTTAAAAGTCAAAATAGGGCACAAGATTCAGTGTTTTTTACAGCGAAAAGGCTACTGGGACTTTAAGTAAGAAGTGAACTGCACTTCATTTTTACATAACGGTTTACGGGCCAACTTGCGCGCACCTGGATTATTCTACTGGGTACCTACTATCTACTACCAACACTGTGACAGAGTAACTCTTCCTAATGCCCCCAAGACAAAGGCAGGTGGAAGTAAATCACTTGGTGTATTTTATCTCCAGTTGAACCCTAGTCTTTCATAGTTTAACTTCATTGACCTTTAGACCACACCCTTGGGTGCTAAGCGAATTTCACAATTTCCCGAAACACAATCTATAAGCGACGTGCGGACAACTAGACAGTCGTTATCTGCTTCTAGTCTCAGTCCTAACGAAAGAGCAAGCACAAAGTCGTGCTCAAGCTAAGGCAAACACACACAAAAGCTGGAAAGACAATGAAATAAAAGGCACACAAAGAATGGGAGGCCAAGGCCAATTTTCACGCATTGTGCTCTTACCACTAGACCAAAACCCTGGGGGCTGCAACTAGCATTAACATTTCAACATCAAATGTAGAATATCGACTATACTAATCTACACCACAAATCAAGCATAATCAAAATGCTATCATAACGAGCTTTTGAGAAATATTACCTTAATTCTTGAGTTTTAGTTTCAATTAATCAACCATAAAAACCAATTAGTTCACACCATTCAACTACATGTTAAATGCTTTAGATAAATTACTATCATGACTTGAGGATAGTAAACAAAACATAAAACAAGCAAGAAAAGGATAAAAAAAAGTGTTGCTACCAAGAAAGAGACCAAAAAAAAGGATAAAGAAGATAAGCCTAGAACGGAATAGCAGAAGAAGAGGATTCACATGCCAAAAAAACTGTCGTGGTGAACAACAAAATGAAGAACAAGAAGCAAACAGATAAACATAAATGATTGAAAAAGAGTCACTAAAACCCAAAGTAAGAAGAAGATGACAACGAAGAAAATATTGAAGCATACTGTAGAAGAGTCCTAGTACTCGGATACCAAAAGGTCTTATTTTCCAACTCCTTTTCTTTTGTAAACTCTAATATTAAATTCAAAGAACCACCAGTTGTGCCTCACTGTCTGAAGTCGCATTAGTTCACCCATAATAAGTAATAATCCCTTCCTTCACATTTCTCCGTCGCTTTCATTTCCTACTTCTTACATTCATCACTGAAGCTAAAGCTGCAGATACATTTATACTCCTAATTCCTACCACTACACTTCTAGCCAATATATTTACCTCAAAGCATGGTATGTTCTCAGAGAATTAATTTCCCAGGATCAAAAGAACTCATATTTGAGTTCATTAACCAACTTCAACAATCAATATCAGCCAGTTGTATCAAGAATAAGAAATCCTGCTTTCTGCCAAACGGAATATAAATATTATTCACCTTATGATGAGATTGTTTTAACTTCACATAACCACACATGCTGAACCTGAAGATCCTAAACTCATTGCATCAAACAAACACAAAGTACAAAAATCAATTTTCACCCTAAAGCTAACGCCTTTACCCGATTTCACCAAGATCAATCTCTAACCAAAATTAAAGCACAATATGTGATTTCAATCTTGAATCTCAAATCGTTACGAATATATTTCACATAAAAAATAAGTAAAATTTGAGGATACTGACCTCGAGTTCGGCGGATTTCAAGGCGACTGGGATACATATAAGGACGATTCCAGCGAGAGCAATGGCAGTGTTGCGCTGCCAATGCTTGGGCCTACAGTAGGGCCCACCACTCATGCTCCAGACCTTAGTCCTGAAGTCCCCACCATGTCCATGGGCGTGATCTCCTCCGCCGGCCATTTTTTTTCTACCGCTGATGAGATGCAGAAAGTAATGGAAGTTACAGAACTTGATGAATAGGAAAATTCTCAACTCGATTGACAGAACTGTGTAGCGTTAAGGCCCGTGCTATTTCGATGCGCTGCCAAGGATGTTTTTTCTTCCTTTTTTTTTCACAAGTTTGGAAACAAGAAATTGAGCGAAAAAGTATAGTTCATTAAAATATAAAGAATTTTATAATTTGTGGTGTGCGACTATAATTTTTTTTTAAATTTGTAGTATTAAACATTTTATAATATTTAAGGAGTTTATGTCACGGTCCGAAAATCCCACCCTCAAAATCATGATAGTCTGACATTTCACTTGCTAGACAAGCCAACGTTAGAATAGTTTATCCATTTTAAGCAGTTCAGATTAAGTAATAATGAAGAAGCCAAAATAACTTAAATAAATTTGGAATAAAGTGCGGAAAACCATTTAACTTGCTAGGCAAACCAACGTTAGAATAGTTTATCCATTTTTAACAGTTCAGGTTAAGTAATAATGAAGAAGCCAAAATAAACTGAAATAAATCTTGAGTAAAGTAGAAAGGGATTTCAGGGCTGCGAACACCGAGCAGTTGTACCTCAAGTCTCTGTACTTATAGTCAACCCGAGCAGGCTACCGACCGCCGTTGGAACCGACTCCAAAATCTGCACAAGAAATGCAGAGTGTAGTATGAGTACAACCGACCACATGTACTCTGTAAGTGTCGAGCTTAACCTCGACGATGTAGTGACGAGCGGGTCACTTACAATAACATATACGTTGTATAAAATAATGATAGGAAAGAAAAATACGGAAACGAAATAAGGCAGTTAACTCATGAAACAACTCATTCCTCAAAGAAAACGAGGAAATGCCAGAATTACCAATCCTTGGAATCTCGTACGAAAGTACCGAAAACAACACAATGCAATAAAGAATAGGAAAGACATAAACTGTTGTGGCGCGTAACCCGATCTCACTGTACAATGCTATCCTCCCTATTCCACCAAAACCAAATTGCACAAGTTATTTTTCCAAGTCCAAAACCACTTCGAAGCCTATCCAAAACTCACCGAGCCCTCGGGGCTCCAAACCAAACATGCACACAAATCCAAAAATATCATACGAACTCCTTCGCACGATCAAAACATCAAAATAACACCTAGAACTATGAATTAGACACCAAAACGAATGAAATTTTCAATGAAACTTAAGAACATTCAATTTTTCTGTCGGACGTCCAAATAACGTCAAAGCAACTCCGTTTTGCACCAAAATTTGCAGTAAGGGTGGCAAGTGGGCCGGTCCAGGACCGCGGGCCAAATGGTCTTCTGGGCCTAAACAGGCCTGAACCGGTTAGAACCGGCTACGTGGGCCCGGTTCGATCTTCTGGGTCAGTTCTTCTCATTAGGACCGCTAGGCCCAGGACCATTTAGGACCTGGACCGGACCGGTCCTTTATGGCCCAAATGGTCCCAACGGTCAAAAATTTAAAAAACAAAATCTGCCCTTTTGGGCATTTAAAAAATAGTCATTGGGTCTACCAAAATAGCCGTTGGCTATTTATGAAATAGCCATTTAACCTTCCCCCTCCCCCAACTTTATTTTAACCCCAAATTTTTTATAATTATACTTTTTCCTTATTTTCAATTATAAATACCCCCTCATTCTTTCATTTTTCTCATAAAATCATTAATCTTTCTCAATCTCTCTCTAAATGGTTATTGTTATGTGTTTACCCTATAATTTCCCTTCTGACCCTCACTTTATGCATTATATTAAAAAAAATATAATTCTACTTATAAAGGTTTTCCTCGCACAACCGTAAAGAGCGATATTTATAAATATAAATATGAAAATGAACAATATTTGCGCTATTTATTTACTCAAATAAATTATCGTGTTGCTATTACAACTGATATTGGTAGAAGTGGTAACGACTGTGATTACCTTATTGTTACCAGTCATTAGATTGATGAGGATTGGATAATGCAAAAGCGCATTATTCCTTATAGAATAATTAATTCACGTCACACAAGCAATTTATTGCGAGCACAGTTACGGATATTTGTGGATATTTTTGCATTACTGATAAAATAATGTCAGTTTTAATGGATAATGCTATTAGTGACACAAATGTTGTAGTCTTGCTTACCACTACACTAAGTCCTGCATTTAGTAACATTTTTCATGTTAGATGTATTTGTCATATTTACCATTTAATTATGGGTGATGGTATGAGAATTTTAAATATTGAAATTGAAAAGGTTAAAATGGCTCTTAACTGGCATTTTTATTCAAACCGTAGAAGTAGATTTAGAGAATATTTTAAAAAATGCGATGAATTTGGCCTAAGAGAAAAAAAGATTCCTAAACCTTGTCCAACTAGATGGAATTACATGTATGAAAATTTAGTTGTTGCATATGAATATAGAAACTTCATAAACTCAACGTTTAATGCTCATGTAAGTGATGATGATGAGCACCTTACAAATGCTTGGGCTAATGTTAAAATGCTTGTAGATTTTTTAGAAAAATTTCATATTGCTACAAATAAATTTTCTGGGCAATATTATATGACTATTTCTAACTGTTTAGTTTATATTGCAAAACTTGCAAATTTGTTTGCTTATTTTTCATAGGGTGGGGAAATTTATAAACTTACGATTGATTCTACGAGAAAAAAGTTTAGAAAATATGTTTTTCCCTATTCCCCCTATTTATGGTGTTGCTGCTTTGTTAGATCCTTGTATGAAATTAGGAGGTTCTCAATTTTGGTATGAAACTATTTATAAAGGTTTAACACTTGAAGATGAGGAGTTGTCTAAACTTCCGGAAGCAATAGCCTCAATTAGAATAAATGCTCAAATTATTTATAATGCTTATCAAGTTTCATCAGATCATGCTAGACCAAATGTTCCAACTCCTTCTTCTTCTGATTATCAATCATCTAAAATAACTGCGGGAGTAAGAGCACTTAGTGTTTGGGCGGGATTTAGGGGTTCTCAAGGTTCTAGTACTAGTGATTTTTCACAACTAAATGAGCTTGAAGTTTATTTGTCACAAGGAATTGAGGAAGTGAATCCCAAAGGATCCTTTAATCTTTTGGAATGGTGGAAGGACAAAGAAAAATACTTTCCGATTCTTTCACGGATTGCCCGAGACATGTTAACTATTTAAGCTTCAACAATGGCATCGGAGAGCGCTTTCAGTCAAGCAAGACTTCAACTTGGTGATTATAGAGCGTCTATGAGGGAGAGCTTGGAAAAATCAGTACTTTTCAGAGATTGGATCCGTTCGTAAAGAAGAAATTTTGGACTTGTTGAATCACAACCAGTGGTAGACGAAGCTTACGAAGAAATGCTAGCTGAACTTGCGCAGGATTCTGCTTCGCCCGGAAGCGGTGATGACCAAGCTTTTTTTCCGCCACCACCAACGGAAATTTCTCCGAACCTTAATGGATTTATGAATTTTGAAAGAGATACTGCGTAGCTTCTATGAACAAAAATTAGTATGTATTATGTAACTTGTATTTTGGCACATCTTGATTAGTTCTTTTTCTTCTCAATGGTGGTATTAGCACCTTGTTGTGCTCATTCCATATGGGGGAAGGAAGACTAAGAAAGATATTGCCATTTTTTTAATTCTATAATAAAATTATAACGCAATACTTTGAATATCTCTTTACAATATTTTTGTCTTTAAATTTGAATTAAAAAATTTAGGTCACAATTATATAATAAAATTTACAAGGAATTGCCTTAGATATTTAGTAACATATTTTTTTCTTTAATTTCTATAAAATTTAAAATAAAAAAAAGTATCTTAGGCCCACTTATCCCGCTGGCCGAGGCCGTTTAGCCCGGGACCATTAGTTCGTGTGCCCGGTCCCGGGCCGGTTCCTACAAAAAGACCACCAAGACCAGGACCATTTGGCCCGTTTAAATTGGGACCAGCCCGGGACCGGGACCGTTTGGACCAGCCCACTTAGCCTACTTAGGCCCGGGACTGGCCCACTTGCCAACCTTATTTTGTAGACAAGTCATAAATACATTAATGAACTTACACCAAGTTTCGAAATCAAAATCCGGACCCGGTAGTAACAAAATCAAACTATGGTCAAACTTGAAATTTCTTTAAACCTTTAAACTTCTAATTTTCAACAAATTACGATAATTCAAGCTAGGGATTTTCGAATTCGATTCTGGGCATACGCCCAAGTCCTAAATCATGATACAAACCCACGGGGACCGTCAAAACACTAATTAGGGTCTGTTTGCTCAAAACATTGACTAAAGTCAACTCAAATGAATTTTAAAGCACGATTTCACATTTTAATCAATTTTTCACATAAAACCTTCCAAAAAAAGATACGGACTGCGCAAATCGAGAAAGGCTAAACGGAGCTATTCAAGGTTTCGAAACACTAAAATGAAGGTTAAAACTGAAAATGACCTATCAGGTCATCACATTCTCCACCTCTAAAATAAATGTTCGTTCTCGAACCGACATAGAAAAGTACCTGGATTGGTAAAAATGTATGGATATCTATTCTACATGTCTGACTCGGACTCCCAAGTGGCTGCCTCGATCTGCTGACCTCTCTACTACACTTGAACTGAAGAATAACTCTTAGACTTCAACTATCGGACCTGCCGGGCTAGAATAGCCACTAGCTCCTCCTCATAAGTCATATCCTTGTCCAATTTGACTGAGCTGAAATCTAACACAAGGGACGGATCACCGTGATACTTCCCGATCATGAACACATGGAACACCAGATGGATTGCTGATAAATTGTATGGAAATGCGAGATTATAGGGCACCTTACCCATTCTCTGAAGAATCTCAAAAGGTCTGATGTACTAGGGGTCAACTTGCCCTTCTTTCCGAACCTCATCATACCCTTCATGGGTGAAACCCAAAGCAATACCCTCTCTCCGACCATGAATTCAACATCATAATTCCTACGGTCGGCATAACTCTTCTACTAAGACTAAGCGGTGCGAAGTCGATCGTAAATAATCTTGACCTTATCCAAGGAATCCTGTACCAAATCTGTACCCAACAACCGAGCCTCCCCCGGCTCGAACCATCCAACTAGCGAACGACACTACCTCCTGTATAATGCCTCATAGGAAGCCATATGAATGCTCGACTGGCAGCTGTTGTTGTAGGCAAAATCCGCAAGCAGCAAGAACCGATCCCAAGAACCCCCGAAATCCATAACACAAGCGCGAAGCATATCCTCCACTATCTAAATTGTGCGATCGGACTGTCCGTCTGTCTGGAGATGAAACGTTGTACTCAACTCAACCTGCGTACACAACTCACGTTGTACTGTCCTCTAGAAGTGAAAGGTGAACTGCGTGCCTCGATTAGAAATGATAGACATGGGACACTGTGAAGACGGACGATCTCGCGGATGTAGATCTCGGCTAACCGCTCTAACAAATATGTAACTGTTAGTGGAATGAAATGTGCTAACTTGGTTAACCAGTCCACGATGACCCATACAGCATCGAACTTCCTCTGAGTCCATGGGAGTCCAACAACAAAGTCCATAGTGATATGCTCCCACTTTCTCTCAGGAATCTCTAACTTCTGAATCAAACCACCAGGCCTCTGATGCTCGTACTTAACTTGTTGACAATTTAGACATTGAGCTACATATGCAACTATGTCCTTCTCCATCCTTCTCCACCAATAATGTTGGCGCAAGTCCTGATACATCTTGACGGCACCCGGATGAATAGAATACCAGGAACTCTGGGCCTCATCAAGGATCAACTCACGAAGACCATCCATATTAGGCACACAAATACGGCCCTGCCTCAAAACCCCATCATCCCCAACAGTAACCTGCTTGGCACCACCGTGCCGCGCCGTGTCCTTAAGGATAAGAAATTGATGGATCATCATACTGATGTTCTTTGATACGATCATACAAGGAAGACCGAGCGACTGTGCAAGCTAGAACACGACTAGGCTCTAAAACATCTAACCTCATGAACTGATTGGCCAAAGCGTGAACATATGATGCAAGTAACTTCTCACCAGCTGGAATATATGCAAGGCTGGTTATACTCACAGCCTTTCTACTCAAGGCATCGGCCACCACATTAGCCTTCCCAGGATGATACAAAATGGTGATATCATAGTCTTTCAACAGCTCCAACCACCTCCTCTACCTCAGATTGAGATCCTTTTGTTTGAACAAATACTATAGACTGCGATGATCCATAGATACATCACACGACACGCCGTAAAGATAGTGCCTCCAAATCTTCAGCGCATGAACAATGGTTGTTAACTCTAAGTCATGAACAAGGTAATTCTTTTCATGAACCTTCAACTGCCGCAACGCGTATGCAATTACCCTACCATCCTACATTAATACTACATCGAGCCCAATACGAGATGTATCACAATACACAGTGTAGGATCTTGAACCGGTGGACAACACCAACACTAGCGCATAGTCAAAACATTCTTGAGCTTCTCAAAGCTCAACTCACACTCGTTCGACCATTTGAATAGGGCACCCTTCTGGGTCAATCTGTTCAATGGGGATGATATGGATGAAAACCCCTCCACAAACTGGCAATAATAACCTACAAAACCCAGGAAACTACGAATCTCTATTGCTAAAGTAGATCTAGGCCAGTTCTGAACTGCCCCACTCTTCTTAGGATCCACCTTTATGCCCTATGCCAATACAACATGCCCCGGAAAGGTGACTGAGTCTAACCAAAACTCATACTTTGAAAACTTGGCATATAACTGGCTATCTCTCAGAGTGTGAAGTACAACTCGAAGATGCTGCTCATGCTCCTCTCAATTGCGGGAGTAGATCAAGATATCATCAATGAATACAATCACAAAAGAATCCAAGTAGGGCTTGAACACCAGGTTCATCAAATCCATAAATGTTGCTGAGGCATTTGTCAATCCAAATGACACCACTAGAAACTCATAATGCCCATATCGAGTCCGAAAAGCCGTCTTATGGACATCGGGTGCCATAATATTCAATTGATGGTAGCCAAACCTCAAATCAATCTTCGAAAATACCTTGGCACCCTAAGATGATCAAATAAGTCATCAATCATCGGCAATAGATACTTGTTCTTGATAGTGACTTTGTTCAATTGACCCATCCTTCTTCTTCACGAACGACACGGGCGCACCCTAAGGCAAGACACTGGTTCTAATGAATCCCTTATTAATCAAATCTTGCAACTATTCCTTCAACTTCGGAGGGGCCATACAGTATGGCGGAATATAAATGGGATGAGTGCCCGAAGCCAAATTAATACAGAAATCAATACCTCTGTTGGGTGGCATCCCCGATAGATCTACAAGAAACACCTCTGTAAACTCACAAACAAATGGTACTGAATCCATGGATGGAACCTCCGCACTAGAATCATGAATATAAGCCAAATAGGCTCGACACCTCTTCTCGGCCATGCATCAAGCTTTCACATAGGAAATAACCCTGCTGGTAGAATGGCCATGAGTCCCCCTACATTCTAATCGAGGCAACCCCGGAATGGCTAAGGTCACCGTCTTGGCATGACAATCCAATATATCATGATAATGTGACAACCAATCCATACCCAAGATGACATCAAAATCTATCATATCAAAAAGTAGGAGATCTACGCTAGTCTCAAGACTCCCAATTGTAACAACACACGAGCGATAAATACGATCTACAACAATGGAATCTCCCACAAACATGGACACATACATAGGAGCACTTAAAGAATCAGAGGCACAACCAGATATGAAGCAAAATAGGATGACACTTAGAAATAAGTAGAGCCCGGTTGAAATAGAATTGAAGCATATATATGGAAACTAGAACAATACATGTACTAACAACATTAGATGACTCACCACTCTTAACTACGTCTCTAGGATGACCTCTAATTGGCTGGCCTCCATCTCAATCGGCCTGACCTCTACCTCTAACGGCCTGACTCCTACCACTGGCTATCTGACCCTTGCCTCTAGCTGGCTGAGCAAGCGGTGGAGAAACCAGTGAATGAACTATAGCATGAGAACTATGTTGTGGCATGCCGCCTAATAACCTCGGACAGGACCTCCTGATGTGCCTAATACCACCACACTCAAAACACCCATCTTGTTGTTGTGGTTGATGAAGCTAAAGCTAACCCCAACAAGCTAGATAACCAAGATGATAGCTCTGAATTGGAGGTGCATTGATAGGAGCTGATGGTGCACTATAGGTTGGCTGCCCAAAGTAAGGCACATAAAGACCACGACTCCCTGAAGCATAATAAGATGCCTGAAGTGCTGAATGAAATGGCCTGGGAGGATGGACCCTACCATAATACCCCTGCCTCTAGACGAGGCGCCACTGAAACTACCAGCATGATGAGGCCTCTTATATGACACCGTCCCTCTCTCTTGAGCATTAACCAACTCGATCCGTCTAGCAATATCTACGGGCGTCTGGAAGGAAATATCCCTCCATGTCTTCTTGCCCATCTGAAGCCTGAGACTGTAAGTGATCCCATTAATAAATCTCCTCACCCGCTCCTTCTCAGTAGGAAGAAAGATAGTGGAATGGCGATCTAAGTCCAAAAATCGAGTCTCGTACTGGGTAACAGTCATACCACCATGCTGAAGTTGCTCAAACTGCATGTGGTACTCCTCTCTCAGGGTGACAGGGATGAACTTCTCAAGAAATAGCAGTGAGAACTTATCCCAGGTAAGTGCAGGCGACCCGATTGGTCTATTCAACATATAATCTCTCCACCATCTCCGGGCGGAACAAGTGAAATGCTGTAAAATCGACCCTATTAGTCTCAACTATACCCATATTGTGCAACACCTCGTGGAAATAGTCCAGAAAATCCTGTAGGTCCTCAGAAGACGCACCACTAAAATGAATAGTAAATAGCTTGGTGAACTTATCCAACCTCAACATAGCCTCAGAAGACAAAGCGAGCCTTTAAAGGGCATGTGCCGCAACAATTGACTGAACTACCCCAATTGGCGGGGCTGCTAGAGTCTGAAACTGAGGAACCACCTACTCCGGGATGTGAGTAGCAGGAGTCAGTGCTCCTCCCCCAACTTGAGAAACGGCTGGTGCTACGGGGAATGTGTCGGTCTGGGCCAAACTCTCCATAAGGCCCACCAAATGGACAAGAGCATCTTAGAGCACTAGAGTGGCTATGAACCCCTCCGGGACCTGAGCTAATCCAACGGGTACATTCTGATCTTGAACCTCCTAATCAAAATCCACCTAAGGCTCCACTGCGGGTGCTGCTACTCGAGCTCTAGGTTGAGCTCTACCTCTACTTCTGCCTCGACCCCTAGCATGACCTCGGCCTCGACCTTTGCCCCTAGTCGTAGCTGCCACAGGGCGCTCCGGCTCCTATCCATCGGTATATGCAGTGTGTGTTCTCACCATCTGCAAGAGAACAAGAATAGAAGGGTTCAATCATCAACGATAGGATAAAAATCGCATGATAGAGTAAGAAAGAAATGATATTTTTCCTAAACTCCATAGCCTCTAGAAGATAAGTACATACGCCTCCATACTGATCCTCCAGACTTTACTAAGCTTACTCGTGGCTCGTGATACCTAAGTAACCTAATGCTTTGATACCAATTTGTCACGACGATAAAATCCCACCCTCAGGACCGTGATGGCGCCTATAATTTCACTTGCTAGGCAAGCCAACATTAAATAGTTTATCAATTTTTAATTGTTAAGATTTAAGTAATAATGAAGAATACAAAATAATTGAAATAAATTTAGAATAAAGTGAGGTAAACTATAACAACTGAAATATCTGATACATCCTTGAATTTGGTGTCACAAGTGCACTAACTACTAGAATAATACAGATAAAGGTTTGAATGAAAGTAAAGTTGTCTAAATGAAAATACACAGCTAAATAAAGTAGAAGGGGCCTTTAGGGTTGCGAACGCCGAGCAGCTGTACCTAAAGTCTCCAAACTGATAATCAACCCGAGCAATCTACTGACCGTTATTGGGACCGACTCCAAAATGTGCATAAGAAGTACAGAGTATAGTATGAGTACAACCGACTCCATGTACTCTGTAAGTATCGAGCCTAACCTCGACGAAGTAGTGATGAGGCTAAAGTGGGTCACTTACAATAACATGTACGCAGTATAAAATAATGATAGGAAAGGAAAATACAGAAACAAAATAAGGCAGTTAACTCATGAAACAACTCAATCCTCAAAGGAACCCAATAAATACCAGAATTACCAATCCTTGGAATCTCGTAGGAAAGTACCAAAAATAACACAATGCAATAAGGAATGGGAAAGACATGAACTGCAACCCGATCCCACCAGTACAATACTATCCTCCCTTATTCCACCATGTAAATATCAATAATAATAAATAAATATATTGCGGTGCGTAATCCGATCCCACCATATAATCAGAGTCAATATCATAGTTAACCCTTATTTTACCATATCAATCCACCCTTAGTTCACCTGTTGCAGGCGCACAACCTGATCCCACTGTATCAATATATTCTCCCTTATTTCACCATATCAATCCACCATTATTTCACCTTATCAATCCACACTTATTCACGTGTTACGGAGCGTAACCAATCACACTGTATCAATATAAGTAAGTCAATAAGTGCAATCAATTTAACAACTTGAATCACAAGAATCTCTACGATTAACGAATATGAAAGCTACAAATCAATAAGGAATCTCGTACCAAATCATGAAAAGTTACAATTAATACTGAGTAACAAGGCAAGTCAAATATATGTCAGTTAAAGGGTACAAGTAAGACAAATAAGACAAATATCAATTAAGCATAGAAGCATGGAAGGAATTAACATTTATAATGCAAGAATAATAAATGACAAGTAGCAAGTTAAGTCATAGGAAACAATTAAGGCATGTAACAATCAAAACATGTAATGGTATAATGAATGAAATATGGGTAGACATGAAAACAAGTATTGACGGCGTATATACACTCGTCACCTCACATATATGTCGCTACACATGAAATTCACATAGTACATAGCTCAAAGGTCCATATTCCCTCAAATCAAGGTTAAACCCAATACTTACCTCACTCCGCAATCAACTCAAAGTTCAACCACGGCCTTGCCTTTCGAGCAAGCCTCCAAACCAACCAAATCTAATAAATTATTGATCAAGCGTTTCTAAATAAGCTTTACAAACTACTCACGAATGAAAGAGGATGAATTAAGATCATTATTGAAAAAGTCAACAAAAGTCAACCCTGGCTTTCTTGGTCAAAACTCAAGGTTCGGATCATAACCCGATCATCCATCCACCCCCGAGCCCAGTTATGCAATTCAATTTGAAATCCAACCTCAATTCAAGGTCTAAATCTCAATTTTGCAAAAATTCCTAATTCTACCCAAATCCCTAATTTCTACCATGGAAAACCTAGATTCTATGTTGAAATCTTATGAAATGTAATGATTAATTGAAATAAAGTAGATTAGAGTCATTTAACAATGAATTTAGGAATAAATGCTTTTGGAAAAATCGCCTCTAAGGTGTTTAGGGTTGAAAATTTAAAAGAATGAGCTAAAATCCTGTCGTTCCCTTCTTTTGTCCAAGTGCAGATGTTGTAGTTGCGACCTGGGCTTTGTAATTGCAAACCCCACAAATGCAAGAAAGCCTTTACAAATGTGAAGATTCCCCATCTGTGTTGTCATCACAAATGCGATGGTTTTGTTCGCAAATGCGAACTTTGACTTCCGCAATTGCGATCGTTTGATCTCAAATGCGAACCATTCTCCCCAGTTGCCCTTTGCAAATATGAACTACTTATTCGCAATTGCGAACCTGATAGAGGACATGAACTTTTGCAAATGCGGACATTGACCTGGAAATTGCAAGATCAGAGGCTACACCAGAACTAGATTGCACCAGCTATTTTCCTAAGTCCAAAATCACTCCGAAGTCTATCTGAAACTCACCCGAGCCCTCGGGCTCAAAACCAAACATATACACAAGTCCAAAAATATTATACGAACTCGCTTGTGCGATCAAAACACTAAAATAACACCTAGAACTATGAATCGGGCACCAAAACAAATGAAATTTTCAATGAAACTTAAGAACTTTTAATTTTTCAACTAAACGTCTGAATCATGTCAAATCAACTCCGTTTTGCACCAAATTTGGCAGACAAGTCATAAATACATTAATTAACTTATATCAAGTTCTGAAATTAAAATCCGGACCCGATAGAAACAAAGTCAAACTACAGTCAAACTTGGAATTTCCTTAAATCTTTAAATTTCTAGTTTTCAACAAATTACAATAATTCAAGCTAGGGACTTTTGAATTCGATTTCGGGTATACTCCCAAGTCTCAAATCACGATACGAATCTACCGGGACCGTTAAAATACTAATCTAGATCCGTTTGTTTAAAACGTTGACCGAAGTCAATTTAAATGAGTTTTAAAGCACGATTTTATTTTTTAATTAATTTTTCACATAAAAACCTTCCGAAAAAAGATATGGACTGTGCACGCAAATTGATGAAGACTAAACGGATTTATTCGAGGTTTCGAAATACTAAAATAAAGGTTAAAACTAAAAATGACCTATCGGTCACCACAATTTATTAATCAAAAAATCACCCAACTAAAGATAATTGTTTATGAAAGTGACTTTTTTTTGGTATCACAAAAATTCTCTATTTTTGTCATCTTACCTACAAGGTCACTCACTACACCTTTTTACTTTTTTAAAGCTAAATATTTAAAACATAATAAGGCACCAATTAATTTTGTATCCTTTATACCAAATTTATTTTTTAGTCTCATTAAAAAGGTAATATAATATGAGCAAAAGACAATATTTTAAAAATCATTTGACATGAGCAAAAGTTCACCGTCATTTAATGTAATGACTCGATTAGTCATTTTGAGTAATTGCACTTCGCTCGGTTGTTTGAGGGCATACGTAGCTCCTTATGATGTATTATAACTTATGTGAATCATCGGTTTTGGTTTTCAGGTTATCCAGAATTGATTTGGGAGAATGGTCTCAGCTGGAAGCTTTAAATTTGAAATGTTTGACCAAGTTTTGGTTTTTTAGTATTCGGCCCCAAATTTGAATTTTGATGGTTTTGTTAGCTCTATTAGGTGATTTTGGACTTAGGAGCGCGTCCGGAATGTGATTTGGAGGTCCGTGGTAATTTTTGGCTTGAATTGGCGAAAGTTAGAATTTAGGCGATTTTGGTCGGCAGTGGAAATTTTGATATCGGGGTCGAAATGAAATTTCGAAAGTCGGAGTAGGTTCATGGTGTCATTTCATACTTGTGTATAATATTTGAGTTCATTCGGACGTGATTTGATAGGTGTCGGCGTCGTTTGTGGAATTTGAAAGTTTAGAAGTTCTTAGGCTTGAATCCGAAGGTAATTTAGTGTTTTGATGTTGTTTTGAGTGACTCGAAGGCTCGACAAAGTTTGAATGTTTTTATGAGATGTGTTGGTATATTGGTTGATGTCCTGAAGGCCTCGGGATGATTTTGGATGGTTAACAAAGAGTTTGGAATTTGAAAAAATTGTAGCTGAAGCGCTGGTTCTGTCTTAACCACACTTGCGGATTGGGAACCGTAGGTGCGAGGCTCGCAGAAGCAAATTTGAGGCGCAGGTGCGTACATATGCAACTGGCACTGCTTGGTGTCACGACCCCAAACCGGACCCGGTCGTGATGGCGCCTCTCGTGAAACAAGGACAGCCGACACAAACCCCCCAAACTAATTAACAATTATACAACAACAACAACAACCTAGTATAATCCCACTTAGTGGGGTCTGGGGGGGGGGGTAATGTGTACGCAGACCTTACCCCTACCCTAGGGTAGAAAGACTGTTTCCAAATAGACCCCCAACATCCTTCCCTCCAAGAACTTCCCACCTTGCTCTTGGAGAGACTCAAACTCACAACCTCTCGGTTGGAAGTGGGGGTTGCTTACCATCAGAGCAACCCCTCTAATTCATAATTAAGTCATTAATAAGTGATAAAACCCAAAATATAATGAAATAGAAAAAATGCGGAAACAAACACAGCCCGACATCGGGGTGTCACTAGTCATGAGCATCTAAACATCCATCTAAGAGTATGAAAAGACTACACAGTCTAGTACAAAGCTAGTACAAGGAAAGTAAAGATAGGAAGGAGAAGCACTAGGCTGTGAACGCCGAGCAGCTACCTAGTCAACTCGGTATAGCCTGCTGGAAAGCAATCAGACCTTGCTAGCGTGACCCGAGACTCCTGAATCTGCACACAGGGTGCAGGGAGTAATGTGAGTACGCCAACTCAGTAAGTAATAAAAGTAAAGGCAGTTGAGCGATAAGAAAACACGTAAAAACACAGCAAAATGCTACAACAAGGTAGTGTAAAACCAGAACAATACAATAAAACAGTAAAAGATCGTAAAAATTTCTTAGTTCAGTAAAACCTCTATAAAACATCTTTTAGCAGTTCAAATGAGTGAATGAAAATAGGGATAAAAGATAGAAACACAACTCAGCCCCTCGGGCAATAACATGGAATAACATCAGCTCCTCGGACTATATCACAACTCACACTAGGTACCCGCATTCACTGGGGGTGTACAAACTCTGGGAGGGTCCCCTTACGGCCCAAGCACAATAACAAGCCATCTTATGGTATAATCAAATAGGCTCTCAACCTCATATCAAGCCACCTTGTGGCGTACAACTCAAGCCCTCAGCCTCATAATCATGAATCAACACAATACCGCTATGACGCGCAGCCTGATCCCATAATAACTTCACATCACAGGCCCTCGGCCTCACTTAGTTAGAAATCTCTCAAAAGCCACTCGGGCACAGTAAAATATGATGCTCAGCCCAAAATATCATTTAAGTTGTCAAAATAGAGTAAATATGACCGAGTTGTGAAAATAGTAGAATACAGCATGACTGAGTACAAATATGAAGTCAAAACAGTGAGGAATAGTAGTAAAAATCCCCTAAGGGTCCAAACAGTTGGCACGAGGCCAAAATATGGCATTCAGCCTAAAACATGATGATAGGCAACAATTTTTAATCAAATACGCGATTACACAATCATACAAGACGGACTAAGTCACAATCCCCAATGGTGCACGACCCCACGCTCGTCATCTAGCGTGTGTGTCACCTTAAAGTAGCACAACTATGTGAAATCAGGGGTTTCATACTATTACAACCCATATTCACATACGTTAGTTTATGCCATAAGGTAGTCGATGTAAATCCATTAAGAGATTATCTTTAAGATGATAAGAAGTTAATAATATTTGTCTTAAATGATACAAAGGTGTATAAGGGTGGTTAACAAGTATTAGAAGTTGAACGAATCAAGGATGTTGTCAGCCTTATTTTTGGGTAAACTTAGAGGTGCTTAATACACTCAAGAGGTCTTGTTTTAAGGTATTTGAATCATATAATATCCGTATCATAAGTCTTGAAGTCAAATGAGTTATGAAACAAAGGTCGACAAAAGTTGTCGCAACTTAGGTTCATAATTTTACTTAAACATTAGGTCAAATGTTACTAAGTTTTTCTCTCAATTTACAAGGAATTGCGGGGTGATCTACCTACAAAATTAAAGATCTATGAGTATAGTTTCCAATTCATTAAACTGTTTGTCTATACGACATCGGAGTAGAGAGATATAGGCCTTTTTGCGAGACTGCACAAGCTGCTAGGTGACAAGTAGGTGTGTCACCTACTTGGTTAAATGATAGCCCAAAAACATGGAATTTCGGGTCGGCCAAAGATCCCATTTAAAGGGTTATCTCCTGCAATATAACCCTCATTATATATCACAAATAACCAGACCTAAACCCCTGCAAACTTCCTCCTAAAAATTATCCACAAACCCTAATTGATTTTCCCTCTCTTTCAAGTTCTAATTGGGGGTAAAACCTAGAGTTTTAAGAACCAAGGGAAGGGATAAGTTATCCAACAAGTAAGGTAAGTTTACTGCTCTCTTCCATACATTTTTTCTGCGTTGAATTTATGGTAATTCGTTCTATACATGTAAGAACTCACGGGACGGTGATCGGAAGCCGTGAGTTCGAGTTATTCACTTGTAGCAGACTATTTTGTGTATTGTTTTGTGTTGTTGTTGGGCTGCATGTTTTACTACTGTTTTGTGGAGTTTTGGAGGAGGAAGGGTGTAGAGAAACACCATATAGATGTAGGGTTGTGGGCTGGTAGTTCTTCGTAACATTTCTGGGTCGTTTGACACGACTACGGTGGCCGTCGTATGTATGAAGTGATTAGGTTGTGCATGGACTATTTGGGAGGCTCAATATGATTATTATTGATGTATTTTGGGATGTTTGGTGATTGTTTTAATTGTGTGAAGTCATATATATAGGGGAGGTGTTGTCCGTTTTATCATAAAATAGGTTGTGGTCGATACATAATAGTTATGACGCTTAAATGATAACGATAGTATCGTTTCTCTTATTGTAGACTAAGGAATCATGACAATTGCATAGCTTGAGATTGGGGCAGTATATACAAGGTATGTGAGTCTATCCCTTTCATTCTTTTGCACGACTTGGATTGTGCATAATGTAATGAACGAGCTTCCAAAGATACTTTACTCTTAGAAGCTAGCAGTACTTACATTGTTTTCCCTCTTATGGAACGATTGATGTTAATGTTGCTTCTCTTATTCTTATGTTATCAATGTTGTTGGTACTTCCTGATTCTTATAAGGTTCATAGTGAAGAGTTAGTCCTAATAACGTGTACAGAGGATACCGACCTTACGTCACTCCGAAAGGTTTAGAACGTGATTCCATGAGTCGAGCATGCATTATATATATGTATCTATTTTACTCTACCGAGCCGCGCTATAGTCGGCCGGGTATGATACATATTGTGAAACCACTGATCAGTTGGGTTTTACCAAGTTCCACGTGGGCGGGTACGATACTACTGAGCCTTTTGATGGCTGGGTACATTTTTTACCGAGTGTATTATGGCCGGGTACGATATGATGATGATGATGCCCATAGAGGCGTATGTTTTAAAAGTTTATGTATATATACATATGTATCATGCATTTCATGTAAGTAGCCCTCAGAGGTACGCATATGTTACAAGTTGTTTATTCTCTATCCCTGCTTACATTACTGTTCGTACTTATGGTTCCCTAACTTACATACTCAGTACTTTATTCATACTAACGTCCTTTTATTTGTGGACGTTGCATGTCGTGCTGCAGGTCCTAATAGATAGGTAGGTGCAGCTCCCCCACCACAGTAGGCTGTCCAGTTCAGTGGTGATTGGCGAGATCCCTTCTCTGGACTTGTCGTGGTCTTGGTATGCATTTTTGTTATAGACATTATGGGTATGTCGGGGCCCTCTTCCGGCTATGTTGCAACACTTGTGTTCCTTTAGAGGCTCATAGACTGGTGTCGACTCATGTATAGTTTGGTATGCTTTGTCGGCTGAATTTTTGTTGTATAGTCTTTCATGGCAGTGTGGTAGCTCGTACCTTATATATAGTTTCTTGATTGTCTGGTCATCCCATGTTATGTATTTTCATGCCATCATATTTTATTGTTGGTTGTCCATGATCCATGTCTATCATTTATATTGATCTCATCAGCCCTAAAAGATAATAAAGAAGGTTAGATAAAATGTACGTTGGTGCTCGGCAAGTATGGCTGGGTGCTAGTCATGGACCTCCAATTTGGGTCGTGACAAACTTGGTATCAGAGCAAGTCTGTTATAGGGATTGTCTATGAGTCGTGTCTAGTAGAGTCTTGATTATGGATGTGTAGTGCGCCACATTTATAATTAGGAGGCAACATGACATCTAGGGTTGTTACCTTATTCCTGAATCTAGATCGTGCGTAGAGTTGAGTTGTAAACGTTCATCTCTAATATTCACCTTGTTTTCTTTCAGCGATGCCTTCGACGAGGAAGCAAACAATTAGTAGACGACTTGATACAGCTGTGGGAGAGGGTACCGGTCAGGTCCCAAGCCAGAGCAGGCCAAAGTGAGGCTCAGAGTGAGATGTCGTCTCATACCTCATCTACTCCGTCTCCTCCAGAGGAAATTAGGAGGCACCTAACACCATTTGTTCCTCCATCTGGCACTACATACCAGGATATGCAGAATGTGGTGCAGTTGTTGACTAGCTTGGTAGTTGCTCAGGCTCAGAGATAGAATACCGGTGTTGTTGATAAACCGGTTAGTACGAGAGTTTATGATTTTATTAATATAGAACCTCCAATGTTTACCGGATCAGACCCCAAGGAGAAACCACAGACTTTTATTGATCAGGTTCATCATACACTGCGGGTTATGCATGCTAGTGATACAAAGGTAGTAGAGTTGGCTTATTATCGGCTACGGGATTTAGCAGTTCTCTGGTATGATAGTTGGGAGAGATCCAGGGGTTCGAATGCTCCTCCAGCTGTGTGGAAGGAATTTTCTGAGGCCTTTCTTCGTCACTACTTGCCAGTTGAGATACGACGAGCTAGAGCTGATAGGTTCTTGAACCTTAGACAAGGTAATATGAGTGTGCGAGAGTACAATATGCAATTTGATTCTTTAGCAAGGTATGCTCCCCATATGGTAGCCGAGATGAGTGATAGGGTGCATCTATTTGGGAACGGGTCGGGACCACATCTGATAAATGAGTGCACGACAGCCTCCTTAGTGGAGGGCATGGATATTTCTCGTATTCAGGCTTATGCCCAGACCCTAGAGGATGTAAGTGCCAGCAGAGTGCAGATAGGGAGCAGGATAGGGGCCAACATAAGAGGGTGAGATTTATAGGGTATTCTGATGACTTCAGAGGCAGCGTCAGGCCCCAGTATTCGAGGAGTTCGGCGCCTCCTGTAGCTAGTGCTCCTCCACAGTTGTAGAGGCCTCGATATGATCGATTTACCTAGTCTGGTCCAGGTTCAGAGTTCACGGGCATCAGGATCACAACATCACAGGGATACTAGTCAAACGATATCCCCAACACCATGTTATGATTAGTGCAGTAAGACCCACTTTGGACTGTGCCGTCGAGGTTCTGATGCGTGCTATTCTTGCGAACAGCCTGGCCATATGATGCGGGATTGTCCTAACAGTGGAGGTGGTATTATGGCTCAGCCGACTGGATCTCTATCTGGTTCTTCCTCATCAGTTCGACCTCCAACACGGGGTTTTCAGTAATCGACATGTCGTGGTAGAGGTAGAGGTGCAGTGCCGAGTTCGATTGGTGCTCAAAATCGAGCCTATGCTCTAGTAGGTCGACATGATCTCAAGTTGTCCCCAGATGTTGTTATAGATATATTATCTGTGTTTTCTTATGATGTATATGCGCTGGTTGATCCGGGATCTACATTATCATATGTTACACCCTTTGTGGCTAATAAGTTTGGCATTGAACCTGAATTGATAAGTAAACCCCTTGCGGTATCTACTCCGATAGGAGATTCTGTGATTTCTAGAAGGGTATATAGAGGTTGCACTATGATGATTTGTAGTCGTCAAACCTAGGCAAATTTATTTGAGTTAGAAATGGTTGATTTCAATGTGATAATGGGAATGGACTGGTTGGACTCATGATATGCAAATGTTGACTATCATACGAAGATGGTTAGGTTTCAATTTCCTAGTGAACCCATCATTGAATGGAAGGGGAACATTGCTACACCGAAAGGTAGGTTTATTTCCTATCTTAAGGCAAGGAAAATGATCTCAAAAGGTTACATTTATCATCTCGTTCGCGTTAGGGATGCAGAGGCGAAGCCGCGTACTCTACAATCAATCCACGTGGTCAATGAATCTCTAGATGTTTTCCCAGATGAACTCCCAGGCCTTCCTCCTGAAAGGGAGATTGAGTTTAGCATTGATGTGTTGTCTGACACTCAATTGATCTCTATCGTTCCATACAGAATCGCTCCGGTAGAGTTGCGAAAGTTGAAGGCGCAGTTGAAGGACTTGCTGGATTAGGGCTTCATTAGGCCTAGCACTTCACCTTGGGGTGTGCCAGTTTTGTTCGTACGGAAGAAAGACGGGTCATTAAGAATGTGTATCGATTATCGACTGTTGAATAAGTTTACTATAAAGAACAAGTATCCACTTCCAAGGATTGATGACCTTTTTGACCAACTCCAGGGTGCCAAGTATTTCTCCAAGATTGACTGTATCATCAGGTGAGGGTTAAGGAGAAGGATGTTCCAAAGACAGCGACAAGATATGGGCACTTTGAGTTCTTGGTAATCGTTCGGGCTAACAAATGCCCCAACAGCTTTTATGGATCTCATGAATAGTGTATTCAGGCCCTATCTTGATGTGTTCGTGATTGTATTCATTGATGACATTCTGGTGTATTCTCATTCGGAGGCGGAACATGCAGTCCACTTGCGGATAGTATTACAGACGCTTCAGGATCATAAGTTATATGCTAAGCTCTCCAAATGTGAATTCTAGCTGAACTCAGTAGCATTTCTTGGCAATGTGATATCTGACGAGGGTATTAGTGTCGACACTCAGAAGATCGATGCAGTAAAGAATTGGCCGAGACCTACAACACCATCAAAAGTCCGCAGCTTCCTGGGGCTAGCAGGATATTATAGGTAGTTTGTAGAAGGGTTTTCCTATATATCCGCACCATTGACTAAGTTAACATAAAAAGCTACTAAGTTCCAGTAGTCTGACGCTTGTGAACGTAGTTTTCAGGAGCTGAAGAATCGATTGACATCCGCACCAGTGCTCACTCTTCCTGAAGGAATAGAAGGTTATCTGGTATATTGTGATGGCTCAAGTATAGGTTTGGGGTGCGTATTGATACAACATGGGAAGGTGATTGCTTATGCATCAAGATAATTGAAGAAGCATGAAAAGAATTATCCAACCCATGATTTGGAATTGGCTGCAGTAATATATGCTTTGAAGATATGGCGGCACTACTTATACGGCGTCCATGTTGACATCTACATAGATCACAAGAGTTTACAATACATCTTCAAGCAGAAAGAGTTGAATTTGAGGCAGCGTAGGTGGCTTGAATTACTGAAAGACTACGACGTCGAGATATTATATCATCCTGGTAAAGCCAATATTGTGGTAGACGCTCTCAGCCGTAAGTCAATGGGGACCTTTGTACATATTGAGGATGGTAGATGGGGGTTGACTAAAGAGCCTTATCAGTTAGCCAATATGAGAATCAGATTGTTAGACTCTAATGACAGAGGTGCTACGGTACAAAATACATTAGAATCATCTTTGGTAGCGAGATAAAAGCACATCAATATGAAGATCCTATTTTAGTACGATTGAGACAGAGCATTCAGCAGTGTAAAATTACGGCTATTGAGATTGGAGGAGATGGGGCACTGAGATACCAGGGCCGATTATGTGTGCCTAATATGGCAGGGTTGCGAGAGAAGATTATGAATGAGATTCATCAATCCCGATATTCCATCCATCCCGGCTTGACAAAGATGTATCATGATGTTAAGGAGCAGTATTGGTGGGATAACATGAAGAAGTCCATTGCAGAATTTGTAGCCCAGTGTCCCAATTATCAACAAGTAAAGATAGAACATCAGAAACCCGGTGGATTGCTTCAGAATATAGAGATTCCGACCTGGAAATGGGAGGTGATTAATATGGACTTCATTATTGGATTACCTCGCTCTTATCATAAGTACCATCTGGCTGATAATTGATCGACTTACAAAATGTGCCCATTTTCTGCCAGTTAAGACAACTTACACGACTGAAGATTATGCGAAGTTGTATATCAAGGAGATTGTTAGGCTTCATGGTGTGCCGGTCGAGGAGCTCAATTTATGGCTAACTTTTGGAGGTATTTTTAGAAGGCTTTAGGCATACAAGTGAATCTCAGTACTACATTTCATCCGCCGACTGACAGACAGGTTGAACGTACCATTCAGACACTAGAAGATATGCTACGAGCATGTGTGTTTACCCTGAAAATGGTAACAACAATTAAATTTGTAGATGTGATTCTAAAATACGTGATTTATTCCCGAGCTAGTAGTTAGAGCAGTTGATGCTTAGAATACGGAGTTTAATGATGAAATGTAAGTGAAGGGCCTGCTACTCGGGCATAGGTCAGATCGATGAGGGACCTCGGGGTCGATGTCAGGGTCGAGATCAAGCTATTGGGGATAGTCGGGGATGGGATAACAATTGAGGATATAATTAAACAAGGCTATTCACGGCCAATACTGAGCAATACGATGAAGAACTAGTAAGAAAGCAATGGAGATTAAGGCGACTTCGGGCCAGCGAGAACAAGCAAGTTAGAAAAAAAGAAGAGAGAGAATATATTATTGTACTTGAGTAGAATAGTTGGAGCTCTGCCTTTGCAGGGTGTTAGTGACTCCCCTTTTATAGAAAAGGGGGGAGTCCCAACTTCGTACAAGATATGTTGCATGATAAAAGAAATAGGATGGGACAACTGGCTAACTTTGCGATGTATGCATGGGCTGATGTCGAGCCGCTTGAATAGGCCTGATTGAGCCCGGGTGTGTTCCTCGGGAGATCCCTGCATTCATCGGGGCTTTAGTCGACATTATCCATGGTAGGATAACGGCCGATATTGAATTGGCTTGAGATCCCGGGCTTCTGAGATCATCCCTCAAGGTATTCAGTCAAGGAGAAATCAACCTCCCAGATTTCACCGTGCACAATGTGTTCTAGATTTTAAGGGGAATTGGGATGGTCGTCTTCCACTCATAGAATTCACCTACAATAATAGCTACCATTCCAGTATTAAAATGGCCCCATACGAGGCACTATACGGGAGGAGATGTAGATCACCAGTTAGATGGTTTGAAGTCAGTGAAATAGAATTATATGGGCCAGATTTGATTCACCAAGCCATTGAAAAGGTGAAAGTGATATAAGAGCGATTGAGGATGGCACAAAGCAGGCAAAAGTCTTATTCTAATGTCCGACGTCATGATCTGGAGTTTGAGGTTGGTGATTGAGTTTTCCTGAGGATCTCACCAATGAAGGGAGTTATGCGTTTTGGGAAGAAAGGTAAGCTGAGTCCAAGGTATATCGATTCGTATAAAATTCTTCGACGAATTGGACAGGTTGCTTATGAGTTAGAATTGCCATCCGAATTGGAATTTGTCCACCCGATATTCCATGTATCTATGTTGAGGAAATGTATTGGAGACCCTTCTCGAGTTGTCCCTATCAAAGATGTACAAGTTACAGAGGATCCATCATATGAAGAAGTGTCAGTGGCTATAGTAGATCGACAAGTTTGCAAAATGAGAACAAAAGATGTAGCTTCCGTCAAAGTATTGTGGAGGAAAAAGAATATGGAAGAAATGACATGGGAAGCAGAAAAGGAGATGAAGTCTAAATACCCTTACCTATTTCAGAATGAAGATAACAAGAATGCTTGTGGAACGCAGGATACATTAGAAGGTGAAACGGCTCTACGAGGTAAGCAATAACTTGAGAATACTCTTCCTTAATACAAAATGGTGATATGCAGATAATGTACATATCCATAATGCTTTGTGTAGCCTTGTGAGGCCATAGTTGGGCTTAACTGCTTGCAAGCCTTGCTAGTGAACATTTTATAGGGGAAAATTGACCGGAAATTTTTGTTGGAATCCAAGATGATTTGGACTCCCCATAAACCCTTACATTCGAGGACGAATGTTCCTAAGGGGGGAGGGTGTTACAACCCATATTTACGTACGTTAGTTCATGCCATAAGGTAGTCGACATAAATCCATGAAGAGATTATCTTTAAGATGATAAGAAGTTAAGCCTATTGGTCCTAAATGATACAAAGGTGTATAAGGGTGGTTAAAAAGTATTAGAATTTAAACGAATCAAGAATGTTGTCAATTGTATTTTCGGGTAAACCTAGAGGTGCTTAATATACTCAAGAGGTTGTGTTTTAAGGTATTTGACTCATATAATATCCGTATCATAAGTCTTGAAGTCAAACGAGTTATGAAACAAAGGTCGACAAAAGTTGTCGCAACTTAGGTTCATAACTTTACTTAAACATTAGGTCAAATGTTACTAAGCTTTTCACTCAATTTACAAGGAATTACGGGGTGTTCTACCCATCAAATTAAATATCTATGAGTCTAGTTTCCAACGTATTAAACCGTTTGTCGATACAATATTGTAGCAGAGAGATATAGGCATTTTTGCGAGACTACACAAGCTGCTAGGTGACAAGTAGGTGTGTCACCTACTTGGTTAAATGATAGCCCAAAAATAGGAAATTTAGGGTCGGTCAAAGATAACATTTAAAGGGTTATCTCCTGCAATATAACCCTCACTATATATCACAAATAACCAGACCTAAACCCCTACAAACTTCCTCCCAAAAATTATCCACAAACCCTAATCGATTTTCCTTCTCTTTCAAGTTCTAATTGGGGGTAGAGCCTAGAGTTTGAAGAACCAAGCGAAGGGCTGAGTTATCTAATGAGCAAGGTAAGTTTACTGCTCTCTTTCATAAATTTGTTCTGCTGTGAATTCATGGTAACTCGTTCTATACATGTAAGAACTCACGGGACGGTGATCGGAAACCGTGAGTTCGAGTTATTCACTTGTAGCAGACTGTTTTGTGGACTGTTTTGTGTTGCTGTTGGGCTGCATGTTTTACTACTATTTTGTGGAGTTTTGGAGGAGTAAGGGTGTGGAGAAACACCATATCAATGTAGGGTTGTGGGATAGTAGTTCTTCGTAACATTTCCGGGTCGTTTGATACGACTACAGTGGCCGTCATATGTACGAAGTGATTAGGTTGTGCGTGGACTATTTTGGGAGGTTCAATATGGTTATTATTGATGTTGTTTGGGCTGTTTGGTGATTGTTTTGAATTGTGTGAAGTCATATATATAGGGGAGGTGTTGTTCGTTTCATCATAAAATAGGTTGTGGTCGATACATAATAGTTATGACGCTTAAATGATAACGATAGTATCGTTTCTATTATTGTAGACTAAGGAGTTGTGACAATTGCATAGCTTATGATTGGGGCGGTATATACAAGGTATGTGAGGCTATCCCTTTCCTTCTTTTGCACGACTCCGATTGAACATAATGTAATGAACGAGCTTCCAAAGATACTCTACTCTTAAAAGCTAGTAGTACTTACATTGTTTCCCCTTTTATGGAACGATTGATGTTAATGTTGCTTCTCTTATTCTTATGTTATCAATGTTGTTGGTACTTCCTGATTCTTATAAGGTTCATAGTGAAGAGTTAGTCCTAATAACGTGTACAGAGGATACCGACCTTACGTCACTCCGAAAGGTTTAGAATGTGATTCCATGAGTCAAGCATGCATTATATATATGTATCTATTTTACTCTACTGAGCCATGCTATAGTTGGCCGGGTACGGCACCTATTGTGCAACCACTGATCAGTTGGGTTTTACCGAGCTCCACGTGGCCGGGTACGATTCTACCGAGCCTTATGATGGCCGGGTACGTTTTTTTACCGAGCCTATTATGGCCGGGTACGATATGATGATGATGATGCCCACAGAGGCGAATGTTTTAAAAGTTTATGTATATATACATATGTATCATGCATTTCATGTCAGTATCCCTCAGAGGTATGCAGATGTTACAAGTTGTATATTCTCTATCCCTGCTTACATTATTGTTCATACTTATAGTTCCCTGCCTTACATACTCAATACTTTATTCATACTGACATCCTTTTATTCGTGGATGCTGCATGTCGTGCTACAGGTCCTGATAGACAGGCAGGTGCAGCTCTCCCGCCACAGTAGGTTGTCCAGTTCAGCGGTGATTGGCGAGATCCCTTCTTTAGACTTGCAGTGGTCTTGGTATGCATTTTTGTTATAGACATTATGGGTATGTTGGGACCATGTTCTAGCTATGTTGTAGCACTTATGTTCCTTTAGAGGCTCATAGACATGTGTCGATTCATGTATAGTTTGGTATGCCTTGTCGGCTGAATTTTTGTTGTAGTCTTTCATGGCAGCGTGGTAGCTCGTACCTTATATATAGTTTCTTGATTGTCTAGTCATCACATGTTATGTATGTTCATGCCAGCATATTTTATTGTTGGTTGTCCATGATCCATGTCTACCATTTATATTGATTTCATCAGCCCTAAAAGATAATAAAGAAGGTTAGATAAAATGTGCGTTGGTGCTCGGCAACTATGGCCGGGTGCTAGTCATGGCCCTCCAGTTTGGGTCGTGACACATACCCTCAGGACAGCACTTACAATCATTACTTACCTCTATCCGGTCCATACTCTAGCCCGTAATGCCTTTGCCTTTCGAATCGGCCTCCGGATGCTCCAAATCTAACCAAAATTAGTACATAACCATTAAAATATGCTAAGAGAACAAATCCCACTCGAAAGTAATCAAATTACAACATAAATCCCGAAATTTACCAAACCCGACCCCGGGCCCACGTCTCGGAATCCGACAAAATTTACATCAACAGAATCTTTATCACACCACAAGTTCATTCATATTAAAAGTATCAAAATCCAACCACAAATGACCCCTCAAACCCTTATCAAAGGTCTCCAATTTCAAGTCCTAGTTTCTTCAATATTTACTCACAAATTCCCATAAATTTCAAGCCTAATCAATGAAATAACACCATGGGAACAAGTTTTATGTTCAAAAATCTTACCTCAATGAACTTCCCTTGGATTCCCTCTTCAAAGTCCCCCAAAAGCTCCAAAATCGATTTAAAAATGGTCAGGAAAGGCTGAAAATCGCGAAGAAGGGTTTATATACTTTCTATCCCCGGGATTCCGCACTTGTTGTCCTTTTTCCGCTTTTACAGTCCCGCTTTTGTGGTCTAACCTACCGTATCTGCGGTTTTCACTTAAAATCCCCTTCCCGCATATGCGATTAAATGCCCACACCTTCGCTATCGCAGGTGCGCTCCAGTAGTCACTTCTGCGGTTCCAGCTGACCTCCCTTTTAGCCGCATCTGCGGCTCCATCTCCACTTCTACGAGTCCACACCTGCGGTCCCCTAGCCGCAGGTGCGGTTATGACAGCAATAGAAAAACTTCAGCTTCCAAACCCAACTCAAAATCTTCCGTCAACCATCTGAAATCACCCCGAGGCCCCCGGGATCTCAACTAAAAGCATAAACAAGTCATATATCACTATCCAAACTTATACCAATCTTCAAAACACCTCAAACAGCATCGAATCAACCAAATCACATCGGATTCAAGCCTAAGGTTCCAAAAATCTTCCGAATTTTGCTTTTGATCGAAAAGTCTATCAAACCACGTCCGAATGACCTGAAATTTTGCACACACATCCCAAATGACACAACGGACCTACTGCAACTCCCGAAATTCCATTTTGACCGCTATATCAAAATCTCATCTATCAACTGGAAAACGCCAATATTCCAATTTCGCCTATTCAAGCCTAAAGCTACTACTGACCTCCAAAACACGTTCTGATCACACTCCTAAGTCCCGAATCATCTCCCGAAGCTATCGGAACCATCAGAATTCACTTCCGAGCCCTTTTTCACATAAGTCAACATCTGGTTGACTTTTCCAACTTAAGCTTACTCAAAAGAGACTAAGTGTCTCAAATCTTACCGAAACCTTTCCAAACCCGAGTCAACCAACCCGATAACACATAATATAGCTTAACAAGGCAATAAAAAGCAAAAATGGGAGAAATGGAGCGATAACACATGAAACGACCGACTGGGTCGTTACATCCTCCCCCTCTTAAACAAACGTTCGTCCTCGAATGAGTCAAGAAACATACCTGAAGCCTCAAATAGGTGAGGAATATCTGCTCCGCATCTCCCACTCGGTCTCCCAGGTAGCCTCCTCCACGGGCCGACCTCTCCACTGCACTTTCACTGAAGCTATATTCTTTGACCTCAACTTTTGAACCTGATGCTCCAAAATAGCTATTGTCTCCACATCATAAGTCAAATCATCATCTAACTGAACTGTGCTGAAATTCAAAACATGAGACGGATCGCCATTATACTTTCGGAGCATAGAAACATGAAATATCGGATGCACACTCGATAAGCTGGGTGGCAAAGCAAGCTTATAAGCCACCTCCCCAATCCTTCGAAGCACCTCAAAAGGCCCAATGAACTGAGGACTCAATTTAACTTTCTTTCCAAATCTCTTAACACCCTTCATGGGTGAAACGTTCAACAGAATCTTCTCATTAACCATGTAGGACACATCCTGAACCTTCTTGTCAGCATAACTCGTTTGTCTCAACTGTGCTGTACGAAGCCTCTCCTGAATCACTTTCACCTTGTCTAAAGCATCTTGCACCAAGTTTGTACCCAATAGCCTAGCCTCACCCGGCTCAAACCAACCAACTGGAGATCTACACCGCCTCTCATACAAAACCTCATATAGAGCCATCTGAATACTCGACTGGTAATTGTTGTTATAAGCAAATTCTGCGAGAGGTAGAAACTGATCCCATGACCCTCCAAAATCAATGACGCAAGCGCGCAACATGTCCTCCAATATCTGAATAGTGTGCTCGGACTGCTCGTCTGTCTGAGGGTGAAAAGTTGTGCTCAACTCAACCTGAGTACCCAACTCTCGCTGCACAGACCTCCAAAACCGTGAAGTAAACTAAGTGCCCCTATCTGAAATGATAGAAAATGGGACACCATGCAAATGAACGATCTTCCGGACATAGATCTCTGCTAACCGCTCTGAAGAATAGGTAGTACATACAGGAATGAAGTGCGCAAACTTGGTCAGCCGCTCCACAATCACCCAAATAGCATCAAACTTCTTCAAAGTCCGTGGGAGCCCAACTACAAAGTCCGTGGTGATCCGCTCCCACTTCCACTCGGGAATATCCATCTACTGAAGCAAGCCATCCGGTTTTTGATGCTCATATTTCACCGCTGACAATTGAGACACCGAGCTACAAATCCCATAATGTCCTTCTTCATTCTCCTCAACCAATAATGTTGTCTCAGATCATGATACATATTTGTGGCACCCGGATGAATGGAATACCACGAGCTATGGGCCTCCTCCAGAATCAACTCCCGAAGCCTATCTACATTGGGCACACATATTCGGCCCTACATCCTCAACACCCCATCATCACCAATGGTCACATCTCTAGCATCATCATGCTGAACTCTGTCCTTAAGGACAAGCAAATGAGGATCATCATACTGGCACTCTCTGATGCGATCAAATAAGGAAGACCGAGAATTCACACAAGTCAATACCCAACTGGGCTCCGAAATATCTAACCTCACGAACCGATTGGCCAAGGCCTGAACATCAACTGCAAGAGGTCTCTCTCCAACTGGAATATATGCCAAACTCCTCATACTTACTGCCTTCCTACTCAAAGCATCGGGCACCACATTGGCCTTCCCCGGATGGTACAAAATAGTGATATCATAATCCTTTAGCAACTTCAACCATCTCCGCTGCCTCAAATTGAGATCCTTCTTCTTGAACAAGTCCTGGAGGCTACGATGATCAGTAAACACCTCACAAGACACACCATACATATAATGCCTCCAATCTTCAATGCATGAACAATGGCAGCCAACTCCAAATCATTAATAAGGTAGTTCTTCTCATGGGGCTTCAACTGATGAGAAGCATAAGCAATAACTCTACCCTCATGCATCAACACACACCTAATACCAACTCTCGAAGCATTACAATACACGGTATATGAACCTGAAGCTGATGGCAAAACTAACACTGGAGCTGTGGTCAAGGCAGTCTTGAGCTTCTGAAAGCTCTCCTCACACTCATCTGACCACACGAATGGAGCACCCTTTTGAGTCAACTTGGTCAAGGGTGATGCGATCGATAAAAATCCCTAAACAAATCGACGGTAATAACCCGCCAAACCAAGGAAGCTATGAATCTCTATGGCTGAGGACGGTCTGAGCCAACTCTGAACTGCCTCTATCTTCTTTGGATCGACCTGAATACCCTCGATGGACACCACGTGCCCCAAGAATGCCGCTGAACTGAGCCAAAACTCACACTTGGAGAACTTTGCAAAACGCTTCTCCTCCCTCAATCTCTGCAACACAACTCTTAAATGCTCTGCGTGCTCCTCCTGACTACGCGAGTTCACCAGAATATCATTAATGAAAACTATGACAAATGAGTTGAGATAAGGCCGAAACACGTTGTTCATCAAATGCATGAATGTTGCTGGTGAATTGGTCAACCCAAAAGACATCACCAGGAACTCATAATGACCATATCGGGTCCTGAAAGCTGTCTTAAGAATATCCGAGTCCCTGATCTTCAACTGGTGATAACCTGAGCGGAGATCAATCTTAGAGAACACTCTCGCTCCCTGAAGCTGGTCAAACAAATCATCGATACGAGGCAAAAGATACTTGTTCTTGATTGTTACTTTGTTCAACTACCTGTAATCAATGCACATCCTCATCATGCCATCCTTCTTCTTCACAAATAGAATAGGTGCACCCCAAGGCAAAACACTAGGCTGAATAAACCCCTTATTAAGGAGTTTCTGAAGCTGCTCCTTTAACTTCTTCAACTCTGTCGGTGCCATACGATACGATGGAATAGAAATAGACTGAGTGCCCGACACCAGATCAATACCAAAATCAATATCCTTGTCCGGCGGCATGCCCGACATGTCTGCAGGAAACACATCAGGAAAATCCCTCACAATAGGAACATAATCAATATTAGGAGTCTCTGCACCTACATCCCTCACAAAGGCTAGGTAAGAAAGACAACCCGTCCCAACCATACACTAGGCCTTCAAGAATGATATCACCCTATTGGAAACATAATCGGTTGAACCCCGACACTCAATCTGTGGCACACCCGGTATAGCCAAAGTCACTATCTTAACATGACATTCCAAAATAGCACGATACGGAGATAGACAATCCATGCCCAATATCACATCAAAGTCCACTATACAAAGTAATAACAGGTCTGCTCGGGTCTCCAAACCCCCCAATAGTCACCACACACGATTGGTACACACGTTCCACAACAATAGTTTCGCCCACCGAAGTAGATATACAAACAGATGAAACAAGAGACTCACGGGGCATATCCAAATAACGAGCAAAATATGATGACACATATGAAAAAGTGGAACCGGGATCAAATAACATAGAGGCATCTCTGTGGCAGATTGAGACTATACTTGTAATCACAGTATTTGAAGCAATAACATCGGGTCTAGCTGGAAGTGCATAGAAACAGGCCTGACCACCGCCTGATCGACCTCCCTCTCTGGGGTGACCCCCAGCTGACTAACATCTACCCCTAGATAGGTGGGTGGGTGGTGGTGAAGTAACTAGTGCTGAAGCCGATGGCTGAATTCTCTACTGAGATGAACCCCCAAGACGACGAGGACACTACCTCCACATATGACCCAACTCTCCACACTCATAACAACTCTCTGGTGCTGAAGACGGGGATTGAAGGGAACCCCTAGCATCGGAATGACTAGTAGGTGCACCTGGCATAGAAGAGCCCTGAACTGATGGAGCACGGGACGAACTCTGGGCTGGAAGGGCACTAAGTGATGACTGGCCCTGATGAGAACTATGAGAACCATGGCCTGACGACGCCCCACGATAACCTGGGCGAGCTGATTGAGCATGCCTGAATGGACGACTTCTGCCATGCTGAAACTGACCTCTCGAAAGAGCACTACCATAACTACCAGATCCCCGAGGCCTCTCGTCCCCCCTCTCATCTCGCTCCTGGTGACGAACTTACTCAATCCTCACGAGCAATGTCAACAACCTCCTTAAAAGTAGCACCAGACACCCTCTCCCTGGTCATGAGAAGCCGAAGTTGATATGTGAGGCCATCAACGAACCTCCTAATCCGCTCTTTCTCCGTAGGAACTATCCAAACAGCATGACAAGCTAACTTTGAGAACCTCATCTCATGATGCGTCACAGTTATATCTCCCTGACGCAACTACTCGAGCTGCCTACATAGCTCCTCTCTGCGAGACTGTGGCACATACTTCTTTAAAAAGAGAACGGAGAACTACTGCCAGGTAAGGGGTGTTGCACCAACAGGCCTACGCCTCTCATAAGCCTCCCACCAAGTGAAGGTAGCTCTAGAAAACTGAAAAGTAGTGAAAGCAACCCCACTATTCTGCAGAATACCCGATGTACGAAGAATCCTCTAACACTTGTCCAAGAAACCTTGGGCATCCTCACCCTCTGCACCACTTAAAGTCGGAGGCTGAAGTCTCCCAAACCTCTCCAACCTACGCTGCTCATCCTCTAGCATAGCAGGAGCTACATAGTCCTGAACAGCTATAATCGGCTGGGCTGGAGGTGCCCCCCGTGTTTGAAGTCGCTGCACGACTTGCTCAGGTATGCGAGCGGCGGGAGTCTGAGTGCCTCCCCCGGCCTGAGAAGTTGCTGCCGCTGTAGTAACTGAGACCGCCTGAGCTAGGCCAATGCATACTGATAGAATCTGGGCCAGGGCCTCCTAAAGACCTGGAATCACTCTGGGCACAACTGGTGCCTGGGCTGGTGCTACTGGAGCGTCCACAACTAGGACCTGATCATGAATTGAGGCGGCTAGTGGATTTGCAGGTGCTACCCTAGCTGCTGTGCGGGCTACACCCCTGCCCCAACCACAGCCTCTACCGCTTCCTCGGCCTCTAGTGGCCCCAACTAGTGGTACTGGTGGTCGTCCATCCTTATCGGTAGCACGTGTCCTCATCATCTATGAGAGAATAGAATAACAGAAGTTTAGTACTCGGATCAACAGATTCACACGAACAAGAATGTCAAGAATATGAAGTTTTCCTAAAGGTTCTGCAGCCTCCCAAGGATAAATACAGACGTCTCCGTACCGATCCGTGAGCTTCTACTAAACCTGCTCATGACTCGTGAGACCTATGTAACCTAGGCTCTGATGCCAACTTGTCACGACCCCAAATTGGACCTGGTCATGATGGTGCCTCTCGTGAAACAAGTCCAGCCGACACAAACCCCCAGACCAATTAACAGTTATAATAATTCATAATTAAGTCATTAATAAGTGATAAATCCCAAAATAGAATGAAATAGAACAAATGCGGAAACAAATACAGCCCGACATTGGGGTGTCACCAGTCATGAGCATCTAAACATCCGTCTAAGAGTATGAAAAGACTACACAGTCTAGTACAAAGCTAGTACAAGGAAAGTAACGATAGGAAGGAGAAACACTTGGCTGCGAATGCCGAGCAACTACCTAGTCAACTCCGTACAGCCTACTGGAAAGCAATCATACCTCGCTAGCATGACCCGAGACTCCTAAATCTGCACACATGGTGCAGGGAGTAATGTGAGTACGCCAACTCAATAAGTAATAAAAGTAAAGGCAGCTGAGCAATAAGAAAACACGTAAAAACACAGCAAAATGCTACAACAAGGCAGTGTAAAACCAGAACAATACAATAAAATAGTAAAAGCTCGTAAAAACTTCTTAGTTTAGTAAAACCTCTTTAGAACATCTTTTAGCAGTTCAAATGAGTGAATGAAAATAGGGATAAAAGATAGAAACACAACTCAGCCCCTCGGGCAAAATACCAACAGAACTCGCCCCCTCGGGCAATAACATGGAACAACATCAGCTCCTCGGGCTATATCACATCACAAATTGGGTACCCACACTCACTGGGGGTGTACAGACTCCGGGAGGGGCCCCTTACGGCCCACGCGCAATAACAAGCCATCTCGTGGCATAATCAAACAGGCTCTCAGCCTCATATCAAGCCACCTCGTGGCGTAACAACTCAGGCCCTTGGCCTCATAATCATGAATCAGCACAATACCACTGTGGTGCGTAGCCCGATCCCATAATAACCTCACATCATAGGCCCTCGGCCTCACTCAGTCAGAAATCTCACAAAAGCCACTCGGGCACAGTAAAATATGATGTTCAGCCTAAAATATCATTTAAGATGTCAAAACAGAGTAAATATGGCTGAGTTGTGAAAACAGTAGAATACAGCATGAATGAGTACAAATATGAAGACAAAATAGTGAGTAATAGTAGTAAAAATCCCCTAAGGGCCCAAATAGTTGGCACGAGGCCCAAATATGGCATTTAGCCCAAAACATGATAATAGCCAACAACTTTCAATCAAATACGCGATTACACAATCATACGGGAAGGACTAAGTCATAATCCCCGATGGTGCACGACCCCACACTCGTCATCTAGCGTGTGCATCACCTCAAAGTAGCATAACGATGTGAAATCCGGGGTTTCATACCCTTAGGACAGCATTTACAATCATTGCTTAACCTCTATCCGGTCCAAACTCTAGCCCGCGATACCTTTGCCTCTCGAATCGGCCTCCAGATGCTCCAAATCTAACCAAAATCAGTACATAACCATCAAAATATGCTGAGGGAACAAAGCCCACTCGAAAGTAATCAAATTACAACACGAATCCTGAACTTTACCAAACCCCACCCCCGAGCCCACATCTTGGAATCCGACAAATTTTACATCAATGTAATCCTTATCACACCACGAGTTCATTCATATCAAAAGTACCAAAATCCAACCACAAATGACCCCTCAAACCCTTAATCAAAAGTCTCCAATCTCAAGCACTAGTTTCTTCAATATTTACTCACATATTTCCATAAATTTCAAGCCTAATCAATGAAATAACACCATAGGAACGAGTTTTATGTTCAAAAATCTTACCTCAATGAAGTTCCCTTGGATTCCCTCTTCAAAGTCCCCCCAAAAGCTCCAAAATCGATTTAAAAATGGTGAAGAAAGGCTGAAAATCGCGAAGGAGGGTTTATATTCTTTCTTACCTAGGGATTCCGCACCTTCGGTCCTTCACCTGCAGTCCCTACACCGTATCTGCGGCCAAAGCACCGCATCTGCGGTTTTCACTTAAAATCTCACTTTCGCATCTGCGACCAAACGCCCGAACCTACGTTATCGCAGGTGCGCTCCAGTAGCCGCTTCTGCGGTTCCAGCTGACCTCCCTCTTGGCCTTTTATGCGGCTTGCCTTCTGCTTCTGCGGGCATCGCACCTGCGGCCTCCCAACCGCAGGTGCGATTATGACAGCAACAGAAAAACTTCAACTGCCAAACCCAACTCAAAATCTTCCGTCAACCATCCGAAATCACCCCGAGGCCTTCGGGACCTCAACCAAAAGCACAAACAAGTCATATACTACTAACCAAACTTATACCAATCTTCAAAACACCTCAAACAATATCGAATCAACCAAATCACATCGGATTCAAGCCTAAGGTTCCAAAATTCTTTCGAATTCCGCTTTTGATCAAAAAGTCTATCAAACCACGTCCGAATGACCTGAAATTTTGCACACACATGCCAAATGACACAACGGACCCACTGCAACTCCCAGAATTCCATTCCAACCCCTATATCAAAATCTCACTTATCAACCGAAAAACGTCAAAATTCCAATTTCGCCAATTCAAGCCTAAATCTACTACGGACCTCCAAAACATGTTCCGATCACACTCCTAAGTTCCAAATTATCTCCCAAATCTATTCGAACCATCGGAACACATCCGAGCCCTTTTTTACATAAGTCAATATCCAGTTGACTTTTTCAACATAAGCTCATCAAAAGAGACTAAGTGTCTCAAACCTTACCGAAACCTTTCCGAACTCATGTCAACCAACCCGATACTACATAATACAGCTAAACAAGGCTATAAGAAGTAATAATGGGGGAAATAGAGTGGTAACACATGAAACGACCGGCTGAGTCGTTACACTTAGTCCCCGCATCTGCGATGACTGCAGATGCGGTCAGGCAATCGCAAAAGCGGAAGTAGACTTTTAATGAAATTCTGCAGAAGCAGAGAGATTTTCGCACAAACTGTCCCGTAGATGCAAAAATAGGATCGTAGGTGCGGTTTTGCTGTGCAGAAAAGCCCCAGCTCAAGGTTTTGTTCTCCATTTTTCAATTTTGAATTTGAAGAACTCGGGAGAGAGGCAATTTTTCGATAGTTTTCAAGGAGAAATGTTGGGGTAAGTGATTCTAAACTATAATGGTATAAAATTCATGAATATATGACTTTATTCAACATCTAATTGGGAATTTGAGCTAGAAATTTGAGAATTTAGGGATTGAAAATTGGAGAGTTTGATTTGAGGATTTGAGGGGGCAAATGGAGTCGGATTTTGATAAATTTTATATGTATGGACTCGTGAGTGAATAAGATTTCTAGTTTTGTATTTTTTCAGATTTTGATAAGTGGCCCCGGGGGCCAGGTTTGAGTCGATTTCGAAATCTTAGTCTAATTTGGTAATTTTCTTATGGAAATCATTCCTTTAGCATATATTGATGGTATTGTACTGATTGTGAATAGATTCAGAGCATTTGGAGATTGAGTCGAGGGGCAAGAGCATCATGAAGTATAGATTTAATCGGCTTGAGGTAAGTAACAATTGTAAATTTAGTCCTGAGGGTATGGAACCCCGAATTTTATGTCATGTGACTATCTTGAGGTGACGCACATCCTAGGTGACAGACATGGTGCACCATTGGGGATTGTGAATTGGTCCGTCCCGTATCTATTGTAAAGTTGAACATTTTTTGGAAACTACATGCTTCTTACGTATTTTAGAAAGAATTTCTGTAAATCAGACTGGATGCCATGTTTAGGCCTCCCTTAGAGGTCTTTTATTGCTATCCTCTCATTGTTATCAATTCGAAATCTATACTCAGCAATGTTTACACTTATTTACTGCATAACTCAGTCTCTAGTACTCCGTTTTGATGCATCATATAAATGTTGTTTGGGTTGAATGCCTTGTTTTATTGATTCATGACTAAGTGAGGCCGAGAGCCTGATTGATTTATTACATGATTGGCTTATTATAGCACTTTGGCTGAATGAGCCCCTCTAGAGTCTGCACACCCCCTGTGAGCGCAGGTACCTACTGAGTGCGAGTGCCGAGTGATGAGTGACTGGGAGGCATGAGTGATGGTGAGGTTTGCCCGAGAGGCTGTATCTGAGTGATAGTGAGGTTTTCCCTAGGGGTTGTATATGAGTGATGTTTGCCCAAGGGTTGTATATGAGTGATATTTGCCCGAGGGGCTGTATATGAGTGATGTTTGTCCGAGGGGCTGTTTATGATTTCATCTTTTTACTCACTATTGCATTGAACCTTTGTTCTAAACTGTTAAAAGATGTTTTTAAATGATTTTACAGGAACTGGATATAAATAAGCTGATTTGATTCAAACTATGATTTTAAAAGCGTACCGTATTTTACTGAGTTTCTGCGATATAAACTTTACTTGCATTACTGCTCATCACTACTTCTCAGTCTTTATTTACTGTTGTTACTTACTGAGTTGGCGTACTCACATTACTCCCTACAACTTGTGTGTAGATCCAGGCGTTTCTAGACACGGTAGCGAGTGTTGATTGTTTAGTTACAGATTCATCAGAGATGCAAGGTAGCTGCCTGACGATCGCAGCCCTGCTTTCCTCCCTCTTTTTCTTCCCTTTGTTGTATTTAGTTATTTCTAGACTATGTTAGTCTTGATGTTGTCAGATAGTTGTAGTAGATGCTCATGCCTAGTGACACCCCGATGTCGGGCTTTTTTTTTCCACACTTTCATTTTGATTTGAACTCCTTTATGAAGGTTTTATAATGATAGCTTTGGGATTATCTTTGAAATGAGAATATCGGTTTGTTTTGTTAATGTGTCGGTTTGTTTTGCTAATGTGTCAGAACAGTGTGAAGACGGCCTCAGAATGGAATTCTAATGGTTCTGTTAGCTCAGTTGGGTGATTTCGGGGTTAGGAGCATGTTCAGATTGTGTTATGGAGGTCCGTAGCTAATTTAGGCTTGAAATGCCCAAAGTTGATTTTTTTGATGTTTCCGGTCCGATAGTGAGATTTTGATTCGAGGGTTGAAATGGAATTCTGGAAGTTAGAGTAGCTTCGTATTGTAGAATGTGACGTGTGTGCAAAATTTTAGGTCATTCGAACGAGGGTCGATAGACTTTTTGATCGAAAGCGTATTTTGAGAGTTTTGTAGTTCATAGGCTTAAATCAATGGTTAATTCAAGGTTTTGATGTTGTTTTAGGTGTTTTAAGGATTGGTACAATTTTGGATAGTGGTTTGTGACTTGTTGGTGCCTTTGGTTGAGGTCCCGGAGGCCTCGGGATGAATTTGGATGGTTGACGGAAAGATTTTGGAGTTAAAGCTTTAGCTGCTGGTTCTGTCATAACCGCATTTACGGTTTGGGTCCCGCAGGTGCGGCACCGCAAAAGTGGTGGAGAGACCGCAGAAGCGGAATTGAGGGAGGTCAGCAGTTTCCATAGATGCGGGAGAATTACCGCAGAAGCGGTACTGCATCTGCGAGTTGGAGACCGCAGGTGCGGAAGTCAACCTTTAAGTGAAAAGTCACAGGTGCGACCTTGGCTCTGCAGAAGCGAGACCGCAGATGCGGTCCCAGGGCCGCAAATGCGAAAATCGCTGGGGAGAACATATAAATTCTTGCCTTCGCGAAATTTAGCCATTTTTCATCTTTTTTCAAAACAGGAAGAAGCTTGGGGAGCACTTTTCAAGAGGGATTTTCAGAAGAGTTCATTGGGCTAAGGTCTTTGATCCCTAAACTCGTTATTGGAATGGTTTTTATCAATTTAAGCATGATCAATTAAGGAAAATCAGTGTTAATTGGGGGGGGGGGGTTAGGGCTTGTCTAATTGGAGACCTTTGAGTGATGATTTGAGGGACAAATTGAGGTCCGATTTTGGTACTTTTGATATGACAGAACTCGTGAGAGTGCGAGGTTTCTGGAAATATAAATTTTACCCAATTTCGAGACGTAGGCCCGAGGGGCATTTTGGTCATTTTACATAATTTCCCGTATTAGCTTAGGCTTTAATTGTAGAATCAGTTACTTGAAGTGTTATTCACATTATGAAATTGAATTGAATATATTTGGGCCATTTGGAGTCGAGTACTCGTGGCAAGAATGTGATCTCGGATTGATTATTGAGCCGGTTTGAGGTAAGTGGCTTGTCTAACCTTGGGGGGGGGGGGACCTTCCCCTTAGGATTGGTATATTTGGTAATTAAAATGCCTTGTATACGAGGTGACGAGTGCGTACTTGTGCTAATTGTTGAAAATCCGGTTTTCTTTAAGTAATTACTAGTATGTTTCCTTTCCTGTTTCTATTACTTGCACTATTAATCATGTTGTTAGCTTAGGAAAGTATGTGTAAGTGACTTATTTGCTTTATTTATTCAACCTGCCTTACTTGAATTCTGTGCAGCATGCTACACTAGAATCACTTATTGCCTTAATATGAAATTTTGCCATTTCTGTATATTTTCCTGTTGTTGCTGTGTATTTATTTTGGGACTACGGATGTGGGATTCCCATAGCTCTTCCTTGTTTGTTTATTTTGGGACTACGGATGTGGGATTCCGGTAGATCCCCCTGTACAGTTATATGGAACTACGAGAATGCACCTGGTAGATCTCTCAGTACTGGGTATTTATATTTGGGACTACGGAACGGGATTCCGGTAGATCCCTGCGCACTACGAGTTGGACTACGAGACGGGATCCTGGGAGATCAATTAGATATGTACATATGGGACTACAGGACGGTATCTTGGGAGATCCCCGATGGTTATTATTGGTGCTGAGCTATATTTCTTTTCTGTGTTTACCTTGCTTCTGTATAGCTGTTGCTGTCTTGTACCTCCTGTGCTATTTTACTGCTGTACTTATTATACTGTTCTATTCTATACTGTTGATCTTTATATTTTATTTAACCTCAGTAGGGTCCTGACCTTCCTCGTCACTACCCAACCGAGGTTAGGTTTGACACTTACTGAGTACCACTGTGGTGTACTCATGCCCTTTCTGTGCATGTTTTTCATGTGCAGATCCAGGTACCACTACTCAGGCCTACCATCCTTGAGAGAGGCGACTACTCTAGAGACTTCGAGGTACATCTACCGTGTCCGCAGACCAAGGAGTCCCTTTCTATTCTAGCTGTTAAACATTGCCCTTCTGTATTTTTCTTTCTTGTTAGATATTCTGGAGTTAGATTGTTAGATATTCCAAAGGCTTGTGTTTCCGTGAGTTTTCGGGTTTTGGGACAATGTACTTGGTTTTGAGAATGTTGTGTTGTATATGCCGAGCGGCATTATAACTATTGTTTCCATTGAGTTATTTTGGTTTTTGACTATTTCTTCTGCAAGTTTCGTTTATGTTCCGCAATTGTTAGGCTTACCTAGTCGTAGAGACTAGGTACCATCACGACAGTTCACGGAGGGTGAACTAGGTCGTGATAAATTGGTATCAGAGCTCTAGGTTCATAGGAGCCATGAATCACAAGCCGGTTTATTAGAGTCTCGCTGATCAGTACAGAGATGTGTGTACTTATCTACGAGAGGCTATGTAATTGTTAGGAAAATTCCACTTTATTTGATTTCCTTATTGTGCGATATTTTGACATCGCAATTCTAAACTTCTGTCTTCTATTCTCTCACAGATGGTGAGGACACGTGCTACCTGAGATGATCAAGCACTCGCGCTCCCTACTACAGCCATCAGAGGCTAGGGCCGGGGTAGAGGCCGAGGACGCACACGTGGTGCAGCCAGAGCACCTACGCAAGCTACCGCTAGGGTACCACCAGTAATCCTAGCCGGAGTCCAAGCACCTAACACGCCTACTGCTACTACTACTACTCAAGATCTTCAGGAGACTCTGGCACAGTTCATGAGCATGTACACCACTCTGGCTCAGGCAGGGTTGTTTCCCCTTGTTGCAGCTACATCTTAGGTTGGGAGAGGAGCGTAGACTCCCGCCACCCGCACTCCTGTGCAGCGAGTGAATGTTGAGCAGGTCCCTAAGATTATTCCTATACCGTCTGCAGTGCCAGTTCAGCTCGAGGACAGGGCAGCGACCTTCGAGGAGGAGCAGCTAAGGCTTGAGAGGTTCAAGAGGTACAAGCATCCAGTATTTAGTGGTCTAGCATCAGAGGATGCTCTGGGATTTCTAGATGAGACTTACTGCATTCTCCGTACCATGGGTATATCAGGATCGAGTGGGATTTTCTTCACTACCTTCCAGCTGCGAGGAGCCGCCTATGAGTGGTGGCGTACCTATGAGTTAGACAGTCCGGATGAGGCTGCTTTATTGACTTGGACTCAGTTTTCAGATCTGTTCCTGAGAGAGTATGTTCCTCAAAGCCTTAGGGATGCATGGAGCACCGAGTTTGTACACTTTCACCAGGGTGCTATGACTGTCTCATAGTATGATGCCTGTTACACCAGTTTGGCTAGGCATACACCAGCCTTGGTTTCTACAATTCACGAGAGGGTTCGACGGTTTATTAAGGGCCTTATTCCCAGCATCAGGTCTAACATGGCTCGTGAGTTGGAGATGGATATTTCTTATTAGTAGGTGGTGAGCATTGCTAGGAGGATTGAGGGTATGCATGATAGGGAGAGAGAGGAGAGGGAGGCCAAGAGGCCTCGAGAGTCGGGCCATTTCTCTGGTGCCCATGCCCCAGCAACAGGTTGTCATGGTAGGGGTTATATGAGTTGCCCTATTCATTTAGCTCTTCCAGCAGCTAGTGGTATTCTAGCTCCTCCTAGACCTCAGGAGCCTTATTATGCACCTCTAGTATCTATCGTGCCTCCTGCGCGGGGTGCTGTCAGAGGTCAGTTCAGCAGACCTGGTCTGATCTAGTCACATCTACCACATCCTCCCAAAGCTTGTTTTGAGTGTGGTGACACACGTCATATGGTGAGGGATTGCCCCAGACTTGGGAGGGGTGCACCTCCATAGATTTCTCAGCCACAGTGCGCCCCGCAGAGTTCTCAAGCTATAGTTATAGCTCCAGTTGTTACCCCACCTACTTAGCCAGCTAGAGGTGGAGGTCGTGGAGGTAGAGGTCGCCCTAGAGGGGGAGGCCAGGCTAGATATTATGCCCTTCCTACCCGTACCGAGGTTGTTGCCTCTGATTCTGTCGTCACAGGTATTATATTGGTTTGTCACAGAGATGTATCGGTTCTATTCGATCTAGTCTCCACTTATTCTTATGTGTCTTCTTTTTTTACTCCGCATTTGGGTGTATCTCGGGATTCTTTGAGTTCCTCTATTTATGTTTCTACTCCTATGGGAGATTCTCTTGTTGTGGACCGCATTTATCGGTCGTGTTTGGTTGCTCTTAGTGGTTTTGAGACCAGAGCCGATTTATTGTTACTCAACATGGTTGACTTTGATATTATCTTGGGCATGGACTGGTTGTCACCCCATTAGCTATTCTTGATTGTCACGCCAAAACTGTGACGCTGGCTATGCCAGGTGTACCGCGTGTAGAGTGGAGGGGTACTTTAGTTCACACTCCCAGTAGAGTTATTTCTTTTCTTAAAGCTCAGCGTATGGTTGAGAAGGGGTGTGACGTGTATTTATCTTATGTGAGAGATCTCAGTATTGATACCCCTTCAGTTGATTCAGTTCCAGTAGTACTGGAATTTCTCGATGTGTTTCCAGTTGACCTTCTGGGCATGCCGCCTGATAGAGATATTGATTTTGGCATTGATCTGTTGCCGGGCACTCAGCCCGTTTCTATTCCCCCGTATCATATGGCTCCTCCTGAGTTGAAGGAGTTGAAGGATCAATTACAGGAATTGCTTGATAAGGGTTTTATTCGGCCCGGTGTATCATCTTGAGGTGCTCCTGTCTTGTTTGTGAAGAAAAAGGATGGTTCTATGCGTATGTGTATTGATTTATCGCTAGTTGAACAAAGTGACAGTTAAGAACCGTTATCCTTTGCCTCTTATTGATGATTTGTTTGACCAGCTTCAAGGCGCACGGGTGTTTTCTAAGATTGATTTGTGCTCAGGTTACCATCAGTTGAAGATTCGGGAGCTAGATATCCCAAAGACTACTTTAAAGACTCGGTATGGTCATTACGAGTTCCTTGTTATGTCATTTGGGCTGACCAATGCCCCAACAGCCTTTATGCATTTGATGCACAGTGTGCTCCGGTCGTACCTTGACTCGTTCGTCATTGTCTTTATTGATGATATTCTGGTGTACTCTCGGAATCGGGAAGATCATGAGCAGCACCTAAGGACTGTGCTTCAGTCTCTGAGAGAGAAGAAGTTATATGTTAAGTTCTCGAAATGTAAGTTTTGGTTGGATTCAGTGGCATTCCTAGGCCATATGGTATCGAGTGAGGGTATTCATATGGATCCAAAGAAGATAGAGGACGTGCAGAGTTGTCCCAGACCATCCTCAGCTACCGAGATCCATAGTTTCCTTGGCGTGGCGGGTTACTACCGTCATTTTGTGGAGGGGTTTTCATCGATTGAATCCCCTATGACTAGGTTGAGCCAGAAGGGTGCTCCGTTCTAATGGATGGAGGAGTGTGAGGCGAGCTTTCAGAAGCTCAAGACAGCTTTGACTACAGACCCAGTTTTGATATTGCCTATAGGCTCCGGGTCTTATACGATCTATTGTGATGCCTCGCGGGTTGGCCTCGGAGCGATGTTGATGTAGGACCTACGCGTCCAGACAGTTGAAGATACATGAGAAGAACTACCCTATTCATGACCTTGAGTTAGCTGCCATTGTTCACGCCCTGAAGATTTGGCGCCATTATTTATATGGGGTTCCCTGTGAGATTTATACTGACCATCGGAGCTTGCATCACCTATTCAAGCAAAAGGATCTAAATTTGCGCCAGAGGAGGTGGTTAGAGTTGCTGAAGGACTATGATATCACTATTTTGTACCACCCGGGCAAGTCCAATGTGGTGGTCGATGGTTTAAGTCGTTGGGCAGAGAGTTTGGGGAGTTTGGCTTAATTGCAGCATCAAAGAGTCCTATGGCGATAGATGTTCATGCCTTAGCCATCCAGTTTGTTAGATTGGATCTTTCAGAGCCCAGTTGGGTTCTAGCTTGCGTGGTTTCTCGGTCTTCCTTATTTGATCGTATCAGGGAGTGGCATTATAATGACCCTCATTTGCTTGTCCTCAAGGACAAGGTTCAGCACGGTGATGCCAGAGATGTGACTATTGGTGATGATGGGGTATTGAGGATACAAGGTTGGATTTGTGTACCCAATGTTGATGGGCTTCAAGAGTTGATTCTAGAGGAGGCCCATAGTTCGCGGTATTCCATCCATCCGGGTGCCGCGAAGATGTACTAGGATTTGAGACGGCACTACTGGTGGAGGCGGATGAAGAAGGATATAGTTGGATTTGTAGCTCGATGCCTCAACTATCAGCAGGTGAAGTATGAGAACCAGAGACCGGGTGGGTTGCTTCAGCAGATAGAGATTTTGGAGTGGAAGTGGGAGCGGATCACCATGGACTTTGTAGTTGGGCTCCCACGAACTTTGAGAAAGTTCGATGCTATTTGGGTGATTGTGGATCGGCTGACCAAGTCCGCTCATTTCATTCCTATGTGTACTACTTATTCTTCGGAGCGGTTGGCGGAGATTTATATCTAGGAAATTATTCGTCTGCATGGTATTCTAGTGTCCATCATCTCAGATAGAGGTACTCAGTTCACATCATGGTTCTGGAGGGCCGTTCAGCATGAGTTGGGTACTCGGGTGGAGTTGAGTACAATATTTCACCCTCAAATGGACGGACAGTTCGAGCGCACTATTCAGATTCTTGAGGATATGCTCCATGCGTGCGTGATTGAGTTTGGAGGGTCTTGGGATCAGTTCTTGCCATTGGCGGAGTTTTCTTACAACAACAACTATCAGTCCAGTATTCAGATGGCACCGTATGAGGCTTTATATGGGAGACGGTGTAGATCCCCGATGGGTTGGTTTGAGCTGGGTGAGGCTAGATTGTTGGGCACAGACTTGGTTCAAGATGCTTTGGAGAAGGTTAAGGTGATTCAAGATAGACTCCGTACAGCCCAGTACAGACTGAAAAGTTATACGGACCGGAAGGTTCGTGAGGTTTCCTATATGGTTGGAGAGCGGGTTCTGCTTTAGGTTTCGCCTATGAAGGGTGTTATGAGATTCGAGAAGAAAGGAAAGTTGAGTCCGAGATTTATTGGGCCTTTTGAGATATTGAGGCGTGTTGGGGAGATTGCTTATGAGCTTGCCTTACCTCCCAGCTTGGCCGGAGTTCATCCGGTATTCCATGTTTCGATGCTCCGGAGGTATCACGGTGGTCCATCAAACGTGTTGGATTTCAGTTCAGTCTAGTTGGACAAGGATCTATCTTATGTTGAGGAGCTAGTGGCAATATTGGACAGGCAAGTTAGAAAGCTGAGGTCAAAGAACATTGCATCCATGAAAGTTCAGTGGCGGGGCAAGCCGATCGAGGAGGTGACTTGGGAGACCGAGCAGGATATGCGCAGTCTTTACCCTCATCTTCACACTACTTCAGGTATGTCTTTATGCTTGTTCGAGGATGAATGAATGTTTAAGTGTAGGAGGATGTGACGATCTGATCGGTCGTCTTAAGAATTAATGGCCCGATCCCCTATTAACTGCTTTCTCCAAGTTTATTTATGCTATTTTGATTTGCCGGGATGTTCGATTTTATGTTTCGTAGAGTTTTGGGACACTTAGTCCCTAAATGATAGCTTTAGCTTAGAAAATTGACCGTAGTCGAAAGAGTGTGAAGACGGCCTCGTAATGGAATTCCGATGGTTCTATTAGCTCCGTTGGGTGATTTCGGGGTTAGGAGCATTGTGTTTTGGAGGTCCGTAGCTAATTTAGGCTTGAAATGCTGAAAGTTGATTTTTTTGATGTTTTCGGTCCGATAGTGAGATTTTGATTCGAGGGTCGGAATGGAATTCCAGAAGTTGGAGTAGCTCTGTATTGTAGAATGTGACGTGTGTGCAAAATTTCAGATCATTTGGACGAGGGTCGATAGACTTTTTGATCGAAAGCGTATTTTGAGAATTTTGTAGTTCTTAGGCTTAAATCCATGGTTAATTCGAGGTTTAGATGTTGTTTTAGGTGTTTTAAGGATTGGCACAATTTTGGATAGTGGTTTGTGACTTGTTGGTGCCTTTGGTTGAGGTCCCGAAGGCCTCGGGATGAATTCGGATGGTTGACGGAAAGATTTTGGAGTTAAAGTTGCAGCTTTAGCTGCTGGTTCTGTCATAACCGCACCTACGGTTTTGGTCCCGCAGGTGTGGCGCCGCAGAAACGGCAGAGAGACCGCATAAGCGGAATTGAGGGAGGTCAGCAGTTTCCACAGATGAGGGAGAATTACCGCAGAAGCGGTACCGCATCTGCGAGTTGGAGACCGGAGGTGCGGAAGTCAACCTTTAAGTAAAAAGTCACAGGTGCGACCTTGGCTCCGCAAAAGTGGGACCGCAAATGCGGAAATCGCTGGGCAGAACATATAAATTCTTGCCTTCGTGAAATTTAGCCATTTTTCATCTTTTTTCAAAATGGGAAGAAGCTTGGGGAGCACTTTTTAAGAGTGATTTTCAGAAGAGTTCATTGGGATAAGGTCTTTGATCCCTAAACTCGTTATTGGAATGATTTTTATCAATTTAAGCATGAACAATTAAGGAAAATCAGTGTTAATTGGGGGGTTAGGGCTTGTCTAATTGGAGACCTTTGAGTGATGATTTGAGGGACAAATTGAGGTCCGAATTTGGTACTTTTGATATGACTGAACTCGTGAGAGTGAGAGGTTTCTGGAAATATAAAATTGACCCGATTCTGAGATGTGGGCCCGAGGGGCATTTTGGTCATTTTACATAATTTTGCGTATTAGCTTAGACTTTAATTGTAGAATCAGTTACTTGAAGTGTTATTCACATTATGAAATTGAATTGAATCGATTTGGGCCATTTGGAGTCGAGTACTCATGGCAAGAATGTGGTTTTAGATTGATTATTGAGCCGGTTCGAGGTAAGCGGCTTGTCTAACCTTGTGGGTGGGGGGGGGAGGGGAACCTTCCCCTTATGATTGGTATATTTGGTAATTGAAATGCCTTGTACGTGAGGTGACGAGTGCGTACTTGTGCTAATTATTAGAAATCCGGTTTTCTTTAAGTAATTACTAGTATGTTTCCTTTCCTGTTTCTATTACTTGCACTATTAAGCCTGTTGTTAGCTTAGGAAAGCATGTTTAAGTGACTTAATTGCTTTATTTATTCAACCTGCCTTACTTGAATTCTGTGCAGCATGCTACGTTAGAATCACTTGTTGCCTTACTATGAAATTTTGCCATTTATGTATATTTTCCTGTTGCTGATGTGTATTTATTTTGGGACTATAGATGTGGGATTCCGATAGCTCTCCCTTGTCTATTTATTTTGGGATTACGGATGTGGGATTCCAGTAGATCCCCCTATACAGTTATATGGAACTACGGGAATGCACCCGGTAGATCCCTCAGTACTGGGTATTTATATTTGGGACTACGGAACGGGATTCTGGTAGATCCCCTTGCACTACGAGTTGGACTACGGGACGGGATCCTGGGAGATCCATTGGATATGTACATATGGGACTACAGGACAGTATCCTGGAAGATACCCGATGGTTATTATTGGTGCTGAGTTGTATTTTTTGTGTGTTTCCTTGCTTCTATATAGCTGTTGTTGTCCTGTACATCCTATGCTATTTTACTGCTATACTTATTATACTGTTCTGTTATATACTGTTGATCTTTATATTTTTTTAACCTCAATAGGGTCTTAACCTTCCTCGTCACTACCCAACTGAGGTTAGGCTTGGCACTTACTGAGTACCATTGTGGTGTACTCATGCCCTTTTTGCGCATGTTTTTCATGTGCAGATCCGGGTACCGCTACTCAGTCCTACCATCCTTGAGGGAGGCGACTGCTCTAGAGATTTCGAGGTACATCTGCTGCGTTCACAGACCGAGGAATCCCTTTCTATTCTAGCTGTTAAACGTTGCCCTTCTATATTTTTCTTTCTTGTTAGATATTCTAGAGTTAGACTGTTAGATATTCCAAAGGCTTGTGTTTCCGTGAGTTTCTGGGTTTTGGGACAGTGTACTTGGTTTTGAGAATGGTGTGTTGTATATGCCGAGCGGTATTATAACTATTGTTTCCATTCAGTTATTTTGGTTTTTGACTATTTATTCCGCAAGTTTCGTTTATGTTCCCCAATTGTTAGGCTTACCTAGTTGTAGAGACTAGGTGCCGTCATGACAGTTCACGGAGGGCGAACTGGGATCGTGACATGTGAAATTAAATTAGCTAAAAAATTTCTATTATCTGGTGAATTTGTGGCAACTATAATGAGCAAAAGACATCAATTGGACATTATAAAGATATTTCTCTGATATACTAGATAAAACGAGTATTGTTAAGATAAATGAAACAATGTTATAAAATAAAAACTTTAAAGTAAATAAACTGATGAGAAGTAGAGAGAGAGGTTGATATATTATTCAACTTCAAGCTGTTGTACATAATTAACTGAAAACTCCTCTATTTATAGAAGAAAGGAAGCAGCTGCGAGGCTTTTCAGGAAGCAGCTGCAAGGCTTTTCTTGAGCTGCTTGTAAGCTGTCTGCATGAGCTGCTCGTGACATGCCTGTTTAATAAGAAGCTGCTGCAAATCATTTCATTGAGTTGCTTGCAACCTGCCTGCATCAGCTGCTTGTAGATAAATTTCAACAGGGTAATAAATGGATAATCTGCTTCAGGAAGATTATCTATAGCGGAGTAACAAATGGACATCCATAATATAATAGTTTTATAACACTCCCCCTTGAATGTTCATTAAAAGATAATGTGCCTCGTTAAAACAATAGTAGAAAAAACCCAGTGGGAAAATCCTAGTGAAGGAAAAAGAGTATACATATTTACTAATACGCATTTCTAGCCGCCACATTAAAAACCTTACAAGAAAAACCCATGGGAAAAACCTTAGTAAGGAAAAAAAGTACAGTGCGTATTTCACTCCCCCTGATGAAAAACCTTGTTTCAAATATTTGAGTCTCCACATTCAAATCTTGTATACTATCTTCTCAAAAGTTGAAGTTGGCAAAGACTTAGTGAACAAATCTGTTGGATTGTCACTTGAACGGATTTGTTGCACATCGATGTCACCAGTTTTCTAAAGATCATGTGTGTATAATAATTTTGGTGAAATGTGCTTCATTCTATCTCCTTTTATGAATCCTCCTTTCAATTTGGCTATGCATGCAGCATTGTCTTCGTATAAAATTGTGGGTCTTTTCTCACATTCCAAACCATATTTTTCTCGAATAAAATAAATTATTGATCTCAACCATATGTATTCCCTACTTGCTTCATGAATAGTTATTATCTCAGCATGATTTGAAGAAGTAGCAACAATAAATTGCTTTGTGGAGCGCCATTATATGACAATACCTCCACATATAAATACGTACCCGGTTTGAGATCGAGCTTTATGGGGATCAGATAAATAACCTGCATCAGCATAACCAACAAGATCTGCACTATCTTTGTTAGCATAAAACAAACTCATATCAAGAGTTCCCTTTAAATATCGCAATATATGCTTAATCCCGTTCCAATGTCTCCGTGTAGGAGAAGAACTATATCTTGCTAGTAAATTAACAGAAAATGCTATGTCAGGCCTTATAGCATTAGCAAGATACATTAGTGCACCAATTGCACTGAGATAAGGTACTTCGGCACCAAGGAGTTCCGCATCCTCTTCTGGAGGTCGGAACAAATCCTTATTCACTTCAAGTGATCGAACAACCATTGGTGTAGTCAATGGGTGTACTTTGTCCATATAAAAGCATTTTAAGACCCTTTCTGTATAGGCAGATTGATTGATAAAGATTATGTCTGTTAAATATTAAATTTGTAGACCAAGACAAAGTTTTGTCTTTCCAAGATCTTTCATCTCAAATTTTTTCTTAAGATATTCAATTGTCTTTTTGAGCTCTTATGGAGTTCCAACAAGATTTATGTCATCAATATAAACAAGTATAACCTTTTTCAGCAAATATTCACTGAGGCGATTACACCACATATGCCTAGATTGCTTTAAACCGTACAAAGACCTTTGTAATATGATCGAGTACATTTCTCGAGACTTTGAACTACATGATTTAGGCATTTTAAATGCTTTAGGGATCTTCATATAGAATTAATCAAATGAGTCATATAGGTTATGACTTACATTTAAATGACATGATATCTTCAGGTGTCCGGACTACAGGTCTGATCCTCACAATCTTTTACAATATTGTGCACTATATTATATCAAATATATCGCCGACGATCATTTCGTATCGGTTCGCAAGCGACATAACTTGTTGAGATCTCATCACTTTCTTTATTTTCAGGTACCTGAACTTCTTCTGGAGTTTCATGAAATGTTATGTCATGGGCTCTTCTAGAGCTCATTTCCTCCTCATTATGATCATTTGATCATTAGCTCCTATCATTTTCAAGGATAGTTACCTTCGGAACCGATTGGTCTACCACTCTTCATGCATAAAGTAAACTTTATGTCACGACCCGGATTTCTCGCCCGCGGGAGTCGTGATGCGCCAACTAATGTGAGCTAGGCAAGCCAATTATTTGAACAAATTACCTTTTTACCCATTTTATATCCTTTAATAGTTATGAAGCAATAACGTGTAAACATCAAAATTTACAATAAGCGGAAGTAAAACAATAAACTATCTGAATATATATCCAATACAACTGTTTGAGCATCGACTACCCAAAACTGGTGTCACAGTTTCACAGACGGTCTAGGAATACTACATACAAAGTCTGAAAGATAAAAGGTACACTATTTCTAAAATAAGTAATTGAAACAGGATAAAGGGGCAGAAAGAGACGTCAGGGCATGCGGACGCCTGCAGGACTACCTTGGATCTTCTCTGTGTGGACTGAAGGTAGCCACCCAAGCTACGGTCCAAAAGCTGCTACTCCGGGATCGATATCTACACACAATGCAGAGTGTAGTATCAGCACAACCGACCCCATGTGCTGGTAAATGCCTAGACTAACCTCGGAGAAGTAATGACGAGGCTAGGACCAGACTACCAAATAAACCTATGCAGTTAAATCATATACAACGAACGAAAATAGAAGCAGATAATTACAATTAAAATTGGGCAAGGGAAACATGCTGTGGGGAGTAACAGGTAACAACAGAACGACAATAGAGAAACATAAGGAATGCCATAAATCAATCACCAGACAAAAATAAGGAAATAGAAGAAACAGGTACACGTAATACCATTGTAGGTGTGCAACCCGATCCCATTTCATATGATACCGTTGTAGGCATGCAACCCGCTCCTATTTCACATATTACCATTGCAGGCGTGCAACCCGCTCCCATTTCACATATTACCGTTGTAGGCATGCAACCTGCTCCCATTTCTTTTATCAACACCAATCATAAAAGGGTCCCTGCAAGGGAACAATAATATCAAAACGAACATTCCGACAAGGGAAGAATAATATGACAATAACATCTCTGCAAGGGAACAATATGATAACAACATCCCGACAAGGGAACAATAATGATAATAACATTCCGGCAAGGGAACAATAATGATAATAACATTCCGGCAAGGGAACAATTATGATAATCCTCATATGAAGCGCAATAAACCAAACGGAGTCATAACAATTACAATACAAGACTCACGGGCATACTTGACACCGACGTATAGATACTCGTTACCATGCCTATACGTCGTACTCCACAATTAACACGTAGCAAATAAGACACGACTCCAAATCCCTGAAGCTAAGGTTAGACCAAACACTTACCTCAAACATTCACGGCCAACTCAAGCCTCAAATGCCGCTTTTCCTTTTGAATTTGACTCCAAATCAATTGTATCTAGACATAATCGACTTAATAACATTAACCAGTGCTTAATTATAGATTTTCTATCATTCTTCCGAAAAAATCAAAAATCAACCCCGGGCCTGCTTGGTCAAAACACGAGGTTCGGACCAAAACTCGATCACCCATTCATCCACAAGCCCGAATATGTAATTAGTTCCAAAACCCGACACCAAAACGAGGTCTAAATCCCAATTATGCAAAAAGCCCTAACTCTACCTAAATCCCTAATTTTCCACCCTTAAGAACATGATTTAGGCCTAGAAATCTGATGGGTGTTAATGGAAATTGAAGAAAATGAGTCTAAGATTGCATACCTATGGATTTGTGGTGAAGTTCTCTTTCAAAAATCGCCCAATTTGGAGTTTGGAAGAAGAAGTTATGAAATTTGGGATAAATCCCGTATAATATCTTCATCCCCAGCAGGAATCTCCACGAGCACGGTATTCCCCCAGCAACAGTCGGCCTTTACTCTTTCGACATCCATTATAGAGCTGATATATCGAGTTATAGTCTCACGGCGCCCTGACTTCGAGAAGGGTCGCTCGACCCTAAAATCGGAGGTCATCACAAAGGGTCCCGGGATGCACTCCTCAGCACGAGGGGAGTGGCCACTTTGCATTGAGAGAAAAATGAAGAAGATGAGCCCGCAACCTCCTGGGAAGCAGAAGCAGAAATACGCCATCCTTGAGAAAATCTGAGGGAAGAAGAAAAGGGGGTTGCGTTCCTGAAGAAGAGTGAGAACGAGGGAAAACAGACCTCACTAAGGGTTTTCGAACACGAGATGGAAACTAGAAATGAAGAGGTGAGTATTTATAAAAGCACCATGGGTACATTGAAGGAAGCCAACCGCCGCAGTCAATGCTAAAATCTGCAGGAACGGGGCACATAGCGCACCTTGACATCTAGTAACTGTTCGCAAGGACACCAGAGGAAGCAGGAGTTCAAAACAGTTTCTTATCGTTTCTTGTCGCCCTCACTCTAAGAAACGTGGAGACTATCTGTATACGGCGAATTCGGGGGGCCCGACTTCCCTGTCATAGGGTCGTCTCACGGTCATGCCCCTTGAAGCTCGGGTCCAAGGTTGAGACTCATCCTCGGGGTTCGATAGATATCAGTCCGAAGGGCATCGCATTTAGACAAATACAGTGGGCTACAACAGGTGAGGGGGGAGTTCCCAAGGCACGTGGCTTAACCTGGTAAGGCTGGCCTATCCGAGGCCTATTTTCAAGATGTCATGTCTAGCCATCCTATCTCTGTATCTTCACAGTTGACACGTTTTGTTTTATGACAGATTCCCCTCCTATATAAAGGGGGTCCCCATCACTTTGTAAGCCCCAAGCAGATGTTACTCCAACTATTTTCTCCACAAGTGCGATAATATATATATATTTCTTCTTTCTAACTTGCTCTTTCTCACTTGAAAGAGGCCTTATATATATATATATATATATATACACAAGTGTAATAAAATATATATATATATCTTCTTTCTAACTTGCTCTTTTTCACTAGCCCGAGGCCACTTTAATATTTATCGCTTTCTTACTTGTTCTTCATTCTATCGCTTGGTATTGGCCATAAAGAGCCTTGTTTAATCATATCTTAACTGTTATCCCATTCCCGACTACCCCCGATAGCTCGAGCTCGACCCAGACGTCAACCCCGAGGTCCCCCATCGACCATTCCTACACCCGAGCAGCCGACCTATCGGTTCGATCACTGTCTCGTTTAAGCTTGCATTTTATCATTGTACTTCATCTTCCTAGCATCATATGCTCTAACAACTAGCATAAAAATAGATCACGTATTTTTAGAATCTCATTTACAAATTTAATTGTTGTTACCATTTTCATGGTAAACAGTTTGGCACCCACCATGGGGCTAAAAATAATAGTGATTATTTTCTTGCTGGTTTCATTGCAAAAATGCAAGTTATCTTTTACACTTTTTCTTGCCCAAAATCTTCGCTAGGACAGAGTGCCTGGCTCGGCTAGTAGAATGGGAAACCAGAACCTCAAAAACGATAGAGAAAAGGGTACGACTGCCTTAGAGGCCGGTACACCACCGGGTTCAACCCAGACGAAAAGGAAGGTTCTCCAACATAATGTCCACATGATTATCGGGGGAACCAACATTCCCCGAGGACCCATGTCCAAACGAACGAGAACGTCCGCTATGGAAGAGGGACCGACCCGAAAACACTTACCCAAAGAAACCCTCATATTCAGCAAAGAGGATCTCGAGGTTATGATGGAACCTCACAATGACGCGCTAGTAATTTCATTTCTCTTAAGCAACACCAGGATAAAGCGCGTGCTCGTGGATCCTAGCAGCTCGGCCAACATAATCAGGTCAGAAGTAGTAGAACATCTAGGGCTGCTCAATCAAGTCATTCCCACCCCTCGAGTCCTCCACGGCTTCAACATGATCAGAGAAGAAACGAAAAGAGAGATCACCCTCCCGATCAACACATCTGGCACAATCCAGAACACCGAGTTTCAGGTCATCGACAGAGACATGAGATACAACGCCTTACTTGGCAGGCCTTGGATACACAAAATAAGGGTAGTGTCATCGACCTAGGTTATAAGGTTTCCCACGAGCGGTGGCATCACGACCATACATGGAGAACAGTGGGAAGCGAGGGAAATGTTTGCGGTCCACCTCGAGATGCCCACCCCCACATGCCCGGTCTCAGACGAGGAGGGAAGCATGTAGACCCTTGAAGACGATGAGGAAGATTTTTTTCGCCCCCCGAACCTTCGTCGCCCCCGAGGAATCGGATGTGACCAAGTCAACAGTCGAAGAGCTGGAGCAGACCGTTTTGATCGAGCACCTCCCGGATTGCAAGGTATACCTGGGGACGGGGCTAACCCCTAAACTCAGGACAGGGTTTATTCAATTTCTTAGTAACAATATCGACTGTTTTGCCTGGTCGCACCTAGATATGACAGGTATCCCACCAGAAATAATCTCCCACAAGCTAAGTGCCGACCCCAAATTCAAACCCATAAAGCAAAAGAGAAGGCCGCAGTCCGAGGTAAAACATGCCTTCATCAAAGAGGAGGTAGCGAAACTTCTTAAAATCGGATCCATTAGGGAGGTAAAGTATCCCGAATGGCTAGCTAACGTAGTGGTAGTGACAAAAAGGGGAACAAGCTAAGGATGTGCGTAGATTATAAAGATTTGAATAAAGCATGCCCCAAAGATTCCTTCCCGTTGCCTAATATCGATCGTCTGATCGATGCTACAGCCGGCCACAAGACCCGTACTTTCCTCGATGCCTACTTGGGGTACAATCAAATCCAGATGAACCCCGAGGACAGGGAAAAGACCTCATTCATCAAAAAATATGATACATATTGCTATAATGTAATGCCCTTCGAGCTAAAAAATACGGGAGCAACATACCAGCGCCTAGTTAAATCCCTGCGCGCAGAGGTCCATCTGACCCATTTGCAGGAAACTTTCAACATCCTCAAAAGCTACAACATTAATCTCAATCCCGAGAAGTGTGCCTTCAGCGTAGGCTCGGGCAAATTCCTGGGCTTCATGGTTTCAAACAGGGGGATCAAGATCAACCCCGACAAAATAAAGGCCATCGAAAAGATCATAGTGGTGAACAACGTAAAAGTCGTTCAACGGCTGATAGGGTAGATCGTGGTCCTAGGCAGATTCATATCGAGATCATCAGACAAAGGCACCATTTCTTTCCCCTACTCAAAAGAAAGATCAACTTCGAAAGGACTCCAGAATGCCAACACGTCCTAGAAGAATTGAAACGGTGCCTGTCTAGCCCGCCTTTGTTGCACACACCCAAGGAGGATGAAACGCTATACCTATACCTGGCCGTGTTCGAAATAGCGGTAAACGGTGTACTGGTTCGAGAAGAGCAAGGTACATAATTTCCTATTTATTATGTAAGCCGAACCTTGCGGGACGCCGAAACCCGGTACCCCCATCTGGAAAAGTTAGCTCTCTCATTGATAAGCACCTCGCGCAAGCTAAAGCCTTACTTTTAGTGCCACCGTATCTACGTTCTGTCGACTTATCCCCTCCGGAGTGTACTGCATAAACCTGAGTTATCGGGTTGATTGGCCAAACGGGCCATTGAACTCGGGGGGTATGATATCGAGTATCAACCTCGGAGGGCCATCATGTCCCAAATCTTGGCGGATTTCGTGGCCAATTTCTCGCCATCCCTCATGCCCGAGGTAGAGTAGGAGATTTTATTAAAATCAGGCACGTCCTCCGAGGTATGGATCCTATTTATAGATGGTGCCACAAACATAAGAGGATCCAGACTCGGTATAGTCCTAAAGCCGCCCATCGGCGGCATAATTAGGAAATCCATAAAAACCACAAAGCTAACTAACAATGAAGCCGAGTATGAGGCTATAATTGCAGGTTTAAAGTTGGCCAGAAGTTTGGGAGCCGAGAATGTCGAGGCAAAATGCAATTCGCTCCTTGTGGTAAGCCAAGTGAATGGAATCTAGGAAGCCCGAGAGGACAGGATGCAAAGGTATTTGGGCAAAATCCAAATCACATTACATCGCTTCAAAGAATGGACCTTAGTCCATGTACCCCGAGAGTAGAACAGTGAGGCCGATGCCCTCGTAAACTTGGGATCTTCCCCTGAAGAAGAAAACCTGCTCCCCGAAGCTGTCATCCAACTCTTCAAATCTATGGTCGAGGAAGGCCACGCAAAAATCAACTCCACCAGCCTGATATGGGATTGGAGAAACAAATACATCGTTTATCTAAAGAATGGGAAGCTACCCGCAGATCCAAAAGAATCGAGGGCCCCGCGAACAAAACCGGCTCGGTTCTCGCTCGACGAAAATGGGGCTCTGTACAGGAGAACTTTCGATGGCCCCATGGCGATATGCTTGGGATCGGGCAACACAGATTATGTGCTCCGAGAGATCCACGAGGGCACCTGCGGAAATCACTCAGGGGCCGACTCCCTAGTCCGAAAGATGATTAGAGCGGGCTACTATTGGGACAACATGGAAAAAGACGCCCGGGAATTCGTTCGAAAATGCAACAAGTGTCAGAGGTTCGCTCCCATGATCCACCAGCCCGGCGAACAATTGCATTCCGTTTTATCATCATAGCCATTCATGAATTGGGGGATAGACATCGTTGACCCTTTGCTGACGGTGCCAGGTAAAGCTAGATTCATTCTGTTTATGACTGATTACTTCTCAAAATGGATGGAAGCGCAGGTCTTCGAGAAAATAAGAGAGAAGGAAGTCATCAATTTTATATGGGAACACATCATATTCCGGTTCGGGATCCCGTCCGAAACATGCGACAACATGAGGCAATTCATCGGGAGTAAGGTAACACAGTTCCTTGAAGACAACAAAATCAAGAGAATCCTGTCAACGTCATACCACCTGTGTGCGAACGTCCAGGCCGAATCTACGAATAAAACCATCATTCAAAACTTGAAAAAGAAATTGGAGAACGCCAAAGGAAAATGGAGAGAAATGTTGCCTGAGGTGTTGTGGGCATATCGGACAACTCAAAAGTCAAGCACCGAGGAGACACCCTCCTCCCTAGTATATGGCGCCGAAACACTAATACCAGTGGAGGTCGAGGAACCAAGTGCCAGATTTTGACACACTAATGAGGGATCGAACAACGAAGCCATGGCAATATCCCTCGAGCTGCTCGACGAAAGATGGGAAGGCTCGCTGGTTCGGATGGCTGCCCAGAAGCAGAAAATTGAAAGATACTACAACAGAAGAACAAATCTCTGATACTTCGGGATCAGATACTTGGTCCTAATGAAGGTTACTCTCAGCACCCGAAACCCTAATGAAGGGAAGTTGAGCCAGAATTGGGAAGGGTCGTACCGTATTCTTGGGATAGTTGGCAAAGGATCCAAAAATCCTACAAGACTTCCTTTGCAACAAGCCCCGCCCCAGGAAAATGACGAACAAGGCTCCAATAGGAAACAACGTACCGGATCAAACGGTTCAAGGAACCGCACCCACGCAAATCGAGCCCACGACAATAAAGTAGCGTGTATTTATGCCAAGCAATAAAAGAATATCTTTTAGCATCTCATACTCCAACAAAGGAATCTCATTGTACTCTCGAGAGGGATCCCTCCATCAAATGTGTCCCGAAAAACTCAAAGGCTTAGCGTCAACAATTTGACACCTACTCGACCCCAGGTCGGAACTTCAGGCTCATAAAACCTCCACAAGGTAACTCCGAGCTCACGAATAACGGCCCTCGAGCCTCACAAAACCCCATGACTCGGAGACTGTTGCCAATTGCCTCACATTGGAAAACCCGAGGTCGTAAGACCCTGAGCGGGCAAACTCGGTATAACCAGATCTATTCTACATAGCAACACAAACTGTAAGACCTCAACAGGCATGACAAAACTGTAAGACCTCAACATGCATAACAAATTGTAAGACCTCAAAAAGCATGAAAAACTGTATGACCTCAACAGTCATGACAAACTGTAAGACCTCAATAGGCATGAAACTAAAAATCCTGAAGTTTAGGCTATACGTCGCATTTGTAATAATCCCGAAAGGGCATACCCTAGGTGCAGACGCCTAAATTATTGCTCGGGATCAAAAATGGCTCCATCCAAACACATATGACTATGGTCAAAACGGCTAATACAGCCAAATTAATGCGACTCGGGGATGCCCGACCATCGCTAAACAAAATCGCAGGTCATTACTCCGAATATACTTCGAAAAGAATGGTTAAAACAAGCTTCCCTCAACAGGAAAATGAGCTTCGACCATATTAGCTCCAAATCACAAGGCTTTGATATACTCAGCCTATGAGCTAAAAACCTTGCGAGGTGCTCAAACATCGCCGCTAACGACTTGAAATTGAGGTTTTTCCCGAACCGATGACAGGTCAGGCAAAATTATTTCAAAAAGACCTTAATGAGAGGAATACAAAGCCTACAAAAAGCCTACAGGAAAAAGCGTAAAAGCCATTGTCACCAGCCAAATAAGCCTCCAGGACACACACTAAAAGCTCTCAACGACCAAAACTGCGTAAGAGCCACTATCGCTAGCGTAGAAATTGAAAATTCGAGGATTAAAATGAGCTCGAGTCGTAACCCGATACGGAGACCGGATCCAAAATAGTTAAACTGCAACATGCCTAAGGGCAGCGTAAGTGCCATTGACGCCAGCCAAATGAGCCCCCTGGCCACACACTCAAAATGTCACTTTGACCTAAGGCGCAAGAGACATCGTCATCCGCCCATGCAGGCACAAAAAGCTTGAGGATCAATTAAAGCTCGATTCGCAACACGATCCGGAGACTGAACACAAAACAAGCCAAATACAAATGCCCAAGGGCAAGGGATAAGAACCATCATCACCCGATCGCGCAAGCACGGGAGAGCGAAAATCAATAAGGCTCGGGGAAAACTTGGCCTGGAAACTCAACGCAAACGGCTGGGCAAAAGCGCAAGACCCCTCATGGCAGTTCACACTAGAGGCCGCATCGACCGGCCGCATGACAACTCCCGAGCCAGCCTAAACGGGCCACAGAGCTATATTGTGGGTCTGAGGCTCTTTCGCCAAATCCTTGCTGAATTCATAAGCAGAAAGGGGAGCAAGGGAAACGAAGCCACGGGATTCTCTTCATACATATGCCAAAATAAAAGTATTATATACAAACAGGGAGATCAACAGGAAAAAACAACAGATCCTAATCTATTGCCAAACCAACAGCCTCAAAGGTTGCATCCAGGTGATTACGAGTCCCCCGACGGACCCTTCTCGACGGCATCCCCTTTCTCCGGGGATCTAGCCCCATTTTTAACACCACTCAAGCTGCCTTCCAATGCGCCCTTGAAGGTCAGCCTTTGGGATCCCGGCCAAGCACGATCCGCGGCTCGAGGTAAAGTTGGGCTAGCCCCCTCGAACGTCCCCTCAACGCAAGAATCTGCGATGACCACTCCTCCCCTATGCAAAAATACAAGCATCTCGGCCTCAGCTTTGATTCGAAACAATGCATCCACCAGCTTGGAATGGAGATTCTTATACTTGCCACTATTTTTCTTCGCGTTCTGGAGCTGACGCTCAATCAAGGTGACTCTCCCCCTAAGGCTATCCCTCTCGGAAGCCACCTCACTCACATTCCGACTAAGCTCAGAGATTTCAGCATCTCTAGCCCGAAGCTCCCCTCTTAATAGGGATTTCTCCTTCTCACACTACACAAACTAAGGCCCGAAGAGCTAAAAGCGATGGAATTTCAAAGGAGCTTAAATGATAGTAAAAATAGGGGATGAATAACCTGTTTGGTGAAATAGGCTTTCTCACGTTCACGGCGGCTCACCTCATCCTGATACTGGGCAAGAGCCTGGTTGTAAAGCGCTTCGTCCTAAAATCGCATAAAAAAGTTAGGAGAATCAAGGCCGGAGCAAACCGAAGCAGTAGACAAGGCTATCAGAAGCCCGCTCACAAAGCCTACCCATCTCGCCAAAAATGAATGAGGCGTTGGCCTCGGAAATATCCTCAAGAACGATCATCGGCCTCTCGATAGCGTCTCCGCCTTTGGTCAGAACTCCTACCGTGCAAGGCTCCTTGCGGGACTCGTCTAACACTCTACAAGGTGGAACGATCTCTCCCTTAGGAGAATTAACAATAACCAATGAGCTAACGGGGTCAGCCAAAATCTTTGTCCTCTGTTCACCCCAGGTCCCAGATCGAGGCCCCCTCCAAACTGCCTGCCAAGGGCGTCCTGACTCGAGGAGGACTTTGGCCACCCGCCAATTCAAGGGCGGTGCTCGATACCCGATCCACGCCTCACCTTCATAAAGCTGGGCCGCTTTAGCATCAGAATCCTATCCAGAAGCATCTATCCCCATGGCCCGAGGATCAATCGATCCCAAACACTCTTTGGGGAATGCCGAGAGCTTCTTTCTCCCTCACCTTCAGCACAAGGATTTCCCATCGCCCTAGAGGTCAGAACCAATAGGTCAACCTTGGAACTCTCCACCTTGATCCTCTTGGACTCTGGTGGCTCAGCCGATAGGCTCTCCTGCCTTTTATTCTCCTCGTCAAGCATCAGAGTGTCCCCTCCAATGGACGGCATCTCCCTCGTTAGTGGGATTCCTCCCAGACCTGCATAGATGCAGAGGTTAAATGCACAGGATGAAGAAAGCTACTAACAGCAAGCTACGTCAAAATGCACTGATGCGTCAAAGCTCAAGGCTCACCATGGTCTTTGGCTTCCCACCAAGCTCGGGATAAATCCCGCCACACTCGATCGGTATACAGGCAGATTGAGTACAAACGACCGACCTTACCCTGGAGGTCTAACACCGCACCAGGATAGATCGCTATGGCTAAAAGGACAAAAAAAAGCAAAGTTAGACGCATGAGGAGAAATCACCAAGAAGGGTCAAAGGCACCACGTTTACTTATGCCCGACATTCCACTTCTTAGAGAACGACATTTTTTCCACTGGGATTAGGTCAGACGTCCTCACTCGGACAAATCGGCTTAACCACCCATCATCCCCGAACTCCTCAGCAGAAGTAAAAAGGGATCTCGGGGCTCGATAACTAAGTTTGATTAAGCCCCCGCAAAGGAGACGAGGACTATACATCCGGATCAAATGGTTCAGGGTGAAAGGCATTCCCTCTATCGTGCTCGAGTAATGCCTGATCATATAAACCGCACGCCAGAACAAATAATGAACCTGACCCAAAGTTACCTAGTAACTCTAGCAGAAGTCGAGAATCACTGGGTAGATTGAGGGCGAAGATGGCCCCACCAGCCCCAAAGTGAATGGGTAGGTGTACACATCCAGAAAACCGGCCCTATGAGCCGTAATGTCTTCATCCCCAATGGGAATCTCCACGAGCATGGTATTCCCCCAGCAACAGTCGGCCTTTACTCTTTCGACATCTGTTATAGAGCTGATATACCGAGTTATAGGCTCGCAGTGCCCTGACTTCGAGGAGGGTCGCTCAACCCTAAAATCGGAGGTCATCACAAAGGGTCCCGAGACGCACTCCTCAGCACGAGGGGAGTGGCCACTTCGCATTGAGAGAAAAATGAAGAAGATGAGCCCGCAACCTCCTGGGAAGCAGGAGCGGAAATATTCGCCATCCTTGAGAAAATCTGAGGGAAGAAGAAAAGGGGGTTGCGTTCCTGAAGAAGAGCGAGAACGAGGGAAAACAGACCTCACTAAGGGTTTTCGAACACGAGATGGAAACTAGAAATGAAGAGGTGAGTATTTATAAAAGCACCATGGGTACATTGAAGGAAGCCAACCGCCGCAGTCAATGCTAAAATCTGCAGGAACGGGGCACATAGCGCACCTTGACATCTAGTAACTGTTCGCAAGGACACCAGAGGAAGCAGGAGTTCAAAACAGTTTCTTATCGTTTCTTGTCGCCCTCACTCTAAGAAACGTGGAGACTATCTGTATACGGCGAATTCGGGGGGCCTGATTTCCCCGTCATAGGGTCGTCTCACGGTCATGCCCCTCGAAGCTCGGGGCCAAGGTCGAGACTCATCCTCGGGGTTTGACAGATATCAGTCTGGAGCGCATCACATTCAGACAAATACAGTGGGCTACAACAGGCGAGGGGGGAGTTCCCAAGGCACGTGGCTTAACCTAACAAGGCTGGCCTATCCGAGGCCAATTTTCAAGATGTCACATCTAGCCATCCTATCTTCGTATCTTCACAGTTGACACGTTTTATATTATGACAAATTCCCCTCCTATATAAAGGGGGTCCCCATCACTTTGTAAGCCCCCAGCTGATGTTACTCCAACTATTTCTCCACAAGTGTAATAAAATATATATATATATCTTCTTTCTAACTTGCTCTTTTTCACTAGCCCGAGGCCACTTTAATATTTATCGCTTTCTTACTTGTTCTTCATTCTATCGCTTGGTATTGGCCATAAAGAGCCTTGTTTAATCATATCTTAACTGTTATCCCATTCCCGACTACCCCCGATAGCTCGAGCTCGACCCAGACGTCGACCCTGAGGTCCCCCATCGACAAGTCCTACACCCGAGCAGCCGACCTATCGGTTCGATCACTACCTCGTTTAAGCTTGCATTTCATTGTTGAACTTCATCTTCCTAGCATCATATGCTCTAATAACTAGCATAAAAATAGATCACGTATTTTTAGAATCCCATTTACAAATTTAATTATTGTTACCATTTTCACGGTAAACAGACTCCCAAGTCGATGCCTCAGTAGGCTGACCTCTCCACTGAACACGAACAAAAGGGAAACTCTTCGATCTCAACTGACGAACCTGCCGGTCTAGAATAGCTATCGGCTCCTCCTTATAGGACAAGTCCTTGTCCAACTGGACAGTGCTGAAATCTAACACGTGGGATGGATCGTCGTGATACTTCCGAGGCATGGACACATGAAACACTGGATGCACGGCTAATAAGCTCGGCGGCAACACAAGTCTATAAGCCACCTCTCCCACTCGATCAAGAATCTCAAACGGGCCAATGAACCCAGGGCTAAGCTTGACCTTCTTCCCAAATATCATCACGTCCTTCATAGGCGACACTCGAAGCAATACCCACTCACCCGACCATGAAAGCCAAATCACGAACCTTATGGTCGGCATAACTCTTTTGCTTGGACTGAGCTGTACGAAGCCTATCCTGAATAATCCTGACCTTTTCCAAGGCACCCTGAACTAGATCTATACCCAACAATCGAGCCTCTCCTGGCTCAAACCATCCAACCGGCGACTGACACTGCCTACCATACAAAACCTCATAAGGAGCCATCTGAATACTCGACTGGTAGTTGTTGTTGTAGGTAAACTCTGCTAAAGGAAAAAACTAATCCCACGAGCCTCCAAAGGTAATGACACAAGCTCGGAGCATATCCTCCAAAATCTGAATAGTCTGCTCGGATTGCCTGTCCGTCTGAGGATGAAACGTTATGCTCAACTCAACCCGTGTGCCCAACTCTCGCTGAACTACCCTCCAAAAATGTGAGGTAAAATGCATACCTCGATCCGAAATGATTGACGCCGGCACACCATGAAGACGAACAATTTCTCGGATATAGATCTCAACTAACCTCTCGGAAGAATAGGAAACTGCCACAGGTATGAAATGTGCTGACTTGGTCAGCCTATCAACAATAACCCATATTGCGTCGAACTTTCTCTGAGTTCGTGGGAGTCCAACAATGAATTCCATAGTAATACGCTCCCACTTCCACTCAGGAATCTCAATCTTCTGGAACAACCCACCGGGCCTATGATGCTCGTACTTAACCTATTGACAGTTCAAACACCGAGCCACATGAGCAATAATATCCTTCTTCATTCTCTGCCACCAACAATGCTGCTGCAAATCCTGATACATCTTAGCGGCGCCCGGATGAATAGAGTACCAGGAACTATGGGCCTCCTCTAAAATCAACTCTCGGAGTCCATCCACATTAGGCACACAAACTCGACCCTGCAATCTCAGAACTCTATCATCTCCTAAGGTAACCTGCTTGGCACCTCCGTGCTGCACTGTGTTTCTAAGGACACACAAATGGGGATCATCATTCTACCGATCTCGGATACGCTCCAATAAAGAAGAACGGGCGACTGTGCAAGCTAACACACGACTGGGCTCAAAAACATCCAACCTCACGAACTGATTGGCCAAATCCTGAACATCCAAAGTAAACGGCCTCTCACCGACCGGAATATAAGCAAGACTGCCCATACTGGCTGACTTCCTACTCAAAGCATCAGCCACCACATTGGCCTTTTCCGGATGAAATAAGATGGTGATATCATAGTCTTTCAGCAGCTCCAACCACCTTCTCTACCTCAAATTTAGCTCCTTTTGCTTGAACAAGTACTGCAGACTCTTGTGATCCGTGAACACCTCACATGTCATGCCATACAGATAATGCCTCCAAATCTTCAATGCGTGAACAATGGCTGCTAACTCCAAATCATGAACCGGATAGTTCTTCTTATGAATCTTCAACTGACGAGAAGCATAAGCAATGACTTTGCCATCCTACATCAACACCGCACCAAGTCCAATACAAGATGCATCACAATAAACTGTGTATGGCCCTGAATCTGTGGGCAAAACCAACACTGGTGTCGTAGTCAAAGTTGTCTTGAGCTTCTGAAAGCTTACCTCACACTAGTCCGACCACCTGAACTGGGCACCCTTCTGGGTCAACCTGGTCATCGGGGCTGCAATAGACGAAAACCCCTCCACAAACTGACGATAGTAGCCTGCCAGACCCAAGAAACTCTGGATCTCTATAGCCGATGCGGGTCTAGGCCAGTTCTTGACTGCCTCAATCTTCTTCTGATCCACCTGAATACCCTTTGCCGATACAACATGACCTAGGAATGCAACTGAACTCAACCAGAACTCACACTTTGAAAATATGGCATACAACTGACTATCCCTCAAAGTCTGAAGAACCACTCTAAGGTGCTGCTCATGTTCTTCCCGACTGCGGGAATAGATCAAAATATCATCAATGAAGACTATCACGAACGAATCCAAGAAAGGCCTGAACACTCGGTTCATCAAATTCATAAAAGCTGCTGGGGCATTTGTCAACCCGAATGACATCACCAAGAACTCATAATGCCCGTACCGAGTGCGGAAAGCTGTCTTAGGGACATCGGATGCCCTAATATTCAACTGATGGTAGCTAGATCTCAAGTTAATCTTCGAAAATACCTTGGCATCCTAAAGTTGATCAAACAAATCATCAATCCTCGGCAACTGATACTTATTCTTGATTGTAACCTTGTTCAACTGCTGGTAATCTATACAGATTTGCATCGATCCATCCTTCTTCTTAACAAACAACATCGACGCACCCCAAGGCGAAACACTGGGTCTAATGAAACCTTTTTCAAGCAAGTCTTGAAACTACTCCTTCAACTCTTTCAACTCAGGCGGGGCCATGCAATACGGGGAATAACAATGGGCTGAGTGCCCGGAGCCAAATCAATGCAGAAGTAAATATCCCTGTCAGGTAGCATACCCAGCAGGTTTGAAGAAAACACCTCAGGGAACTCACGAACAACCAGCACAGAATCAATAGAAGGAACCTCGGCACTAGAATCACGAACATATGCCAAATAGGCCAAACACCCCTTCTCGACCATATGTTGAGCCTTTACATAAGAGATGACACTACGGGTAGAATGACCAGGAGTCCCTCTCTACTCCAAATGAGGTAAACCCGGCAAGGCTAAGTCACAGTCTTGGCATGACAGTCCAAGATAGCGTGGTAAGGTAATAACCAGTCCATCCCCAATATGACATCGAAATCAACCATGTCCAGTAGTAATAAGTCTACTTGGGTCTTAAGAACCCCAATCACAACTACACAAGAGCGATGAATACGATCTACTATAATAGAATCACCCACCGGTGTAGACACATAAACAGGAGCACTCAAGGAATCACTAGGCATGACTAGATACGGTGCAAAATAAGATGACACATAGGAGTATGTAGACCCTGGATCAAATAGGACTGAAGCATTTCTACTACAAACCAGAACAGTACCATTAATAACTACATCGGAAGCCTCAGCCTCAGGCCTGGCTGGAAGAGCATAACATTGGGACTGGGCCCCACCACCTTGGACTACATCTCTGGGATGGCCTGCAGCTGGCTGGCCTCCACCTCCAGCGGTCTAAGCTCCACCTCTAGCTCCTCTACCCCTACCCCTGGCTGGTTGGGCAGGCTGTGGAACACTCGGTGCCTGAACCATGGCACGGGAACTCGGATGCTGAGAGTTGCTCGATGCTCGAGGACAATATCTAGCAATGTGCCTCATGTAGCCACAAGTAAAACAAACCCTTGACTGTTGGTGCTGACGACCCTGAAAACTATGAAGCGGCGGTGCACTGATAGGAGCTTGGGGTGTACTGTAGGACTACTAATTAGAATACTGCATATGAGAACCACGGCCACCTGAAGCACCGTGAGAAACCTGAAGTGCTGACTAAAAAGGCCTAAGAGGATGGCCTCTACCATATGAATCCCTACCTCCAAATGAGGTGCCACTGAATCTGCCTGAATGAAGAGGCCTCTTGTCGGACCCCTGACCACCTCCCTGCGACAGAACCATCTCCACTCTCTTGGCCACATTAGTCGCCTCCTGAAAAGAAATTGCACTCCCTGTCTCCCTAGCCTTCTGAAGTTGAATTGGCTGAATAACTCCCTCAATGAACCTCCTCACCCCACTTTCTCTCGGTGGGAAGTATGATAAGAGCATGTCGAGCCAAGTCGATGAATCTGGTCTCATACTGAGTAGCAGTCATAGAACCCTGCTGGAGACACTCAAACTGCCTTTGGTAGATCTGTCGCTGAGTGATAGGGAGAAACTTCTCCAGAAATAGCTGAGCAAACTACTCCTAAGTCAAAGATGGTGATCCAACTGATCTAGCCAAACAATAATCTCTCCACCAAGTCTTGGTAGATCCAGACAAGCGGAAAGTAGCAAAGTTGACCCCATTGGTCTCCACTATCCCCATGTTCCTAAGAACCTCATGACAACTACCTAGATAATCCTGGGGATCCTCAGAAGAATGCACCGCTGAAAGTGGTAGTAAAGAGCTTGGTGAACCTGTCCAATCTCCACAAATCATCGGTAGACATAGCTGCTCCATCACCGGTCTGATCTACCACACCCGGTTGAACTACTCCGACTGGCTGAGCGGCTGGAGTTTGGAACTGGAGAGCCATCTTCTCCGGAGTGAGAGTAGCTGGAGTCTGGGTTCCTCCTCCAGCCTGAGAGACGGCTGGTGCTATAGGAAGCAAGCCTTCCCGGGTGGCACTCTCCATAAGGCCCACTAGATGGACCAGAGCATCCAAGAGTATTGGGGTAGTAATAAACCCCTCTGGGACCTGAGCTGGGCCCACCGAAACTGTCTGGGCCGAAACCTCATCATCAAAGTCAACCTGAGGCTCCGCTGCCAGTGCTGCTGCTCTTGGCTGAGCTCTTCCCCTACCTCGGCCTCTAGGACGACCTCGGCCTCACCCTCTACCCCTCGTGGGAGCTGCTGCTGGGGGCTCGGGCTATTGATCGATGGATGAGGAAGTGCGTGTTCTCGCCATCTATGAAATAACAGAGTAGAAATTCAATTAGCATTGAGTAACCAAACCACGCGACAAGAAAGAATAAATGTGAAGTTTTTCCTAACGTTGTAGCCTCTATAGGATAAATACAGACGTCTCTGTATCGATCCCTCATACACTACTAAGCTTGTCTATGAACTGTGAGACCCATGTAACCTAGAGCTATGATACCAACATGTCACAACCCAGATTTCTCGCTCGCGGGAGTCATGATGGCGCCTACTAATGTGAGCTAAGCAAACCGATTGTTTGAACGAATTACCTTTTTACCCATTTTATATCATTTAATAGTTATGAAGCAATAACATGTAGCAGAGGAATTTGCAATAAGCGGAAGTAAAATAATAAACTATCTGAATATATATATCCAATACAACTGTTTGAGCATCGACTACCTAGAACCGGTGTCACAGTTTCACAAACGGTCTAAGAATACTACATACAAAGTTTGAAAGATAAAAGGTACACTGTTTCTAAAATAAGTAATTGAAACAAGATAAAGGAGTAGAGGGAGATGCCATGGCCTGTGGACGCATGCAGGACTACCTTGGATCTCCGTGTCGACTGAAGGTAGCCACCCAAGCTACGGTCCAAAAGTTGTTGCTCCGGTATCGGTATCTGCACACAGTGCAGAGTGTACTATCAGCACAATCGACCCCATGTGCTAGTAAGTGCCTAGCCTAATCTCGGTGAAGTATTGATGAGGCTAGGACCAGACTACCAAATAAACCTGTGCAGTTAAATCATATACAACGGAAATAGAAGCAGATAATTGCAATTAAAATTGGGCAGGGGAAACATGATGCGGGGAGTAACAGGTAACAATAGAACGACAATAGAGAAACATAAGAAATGCCATAAATCAATCACCAGCAAAAATAAAGAAATAGAAGAAACAGGTACACACGTAATATCGTTGCAGGCGTGCAACCCGATCCCATTTAATATGATACCGTTGCAGGCGTGCAACCCGCTCCCATTTCACATATTACCATTGCAGGCGTGCAACCCGCTCCCATTTCACATATTACCGTTGTAGGCATGCAACCCGCTCCCATTTCACATATTACCATTGCAGGCGTGTAACCCGCTCCCATTTCACATATTACCGTTGCAGGCGTGCAACCCGCTCCCATTTCTTTTATCAACATCAATCATAAAAGGGTTCCGGCAAGGGAACAATAATATCAAAATGAACATCTCGGCAAGGGAACAATAATATGACAATAACATCCCGTCAAGGGAACAATAATATGACAATAACATCCCGGCAAGGGAACAATACTGATAATACATCCCGGCAAGGGAACAATAATGATAATAATATCCCGGCAAGGGAACAATAATGATAATAACATCCTGGCGAGGGAACAATAATGATAATAACATCCCAGCAAGGGAACAATTATGATAATCCTCATATGAAGCGCAATAAACCACAACGGAGTCATAACAACTACAATACAAGACTCACGGGCATGCCTGACACCGACGTATAGATACTCGTCACCATGCCTATACGTCGTACTCCACAATTAACACGCAGAAAATAAGACACGACTCTTAATCCCGCAAGTTAAGGTTAGACCAAACACTTACCTCGAACTTCCACGGCCAACTCAAGCCTCAAACGCCGCTTTTCCTTTTGAATTTGGCTCTAAATCAATTGTATCTAGACTTAATCGACTTAATAACATTAATAAACGCTATACAATCCAATTCTAGTGCTTAATTATAGATTTCCTATAATTCTTCCCAAAAAATCAAATCTCGAGCTCGATTGGTCAAAACACGAGGTTCAAACCAAAATCCGATCACCCATTCACGCACGATCCCGAATATGTAATTAGTTCCAAAACCCGACCCCAAAACGAGGTCTAAATTCCAATTATGTAAAAAGCCCTAACTCTACCCAAATACCTAATTTTCTACCCGTAATAACATGATTTAGGCCTAGAAATCTAATGGGTGTTAATGAAAATTGAAGAAAATGAGTCTAAGATTGCATACCTATGGATTTGTGGTGAAGTTCTCTTTCAAATATCGCCCAATTTGGAGTTTGGAAGAAAAAGTTATGAAATTTGGGTTAAATCCCATATGTTATGTTACTGTTTAAAAATCACTGGGCAGTTTCATCGCGTTTGCGATAGGCCTGTCGCGTTCGCGATAGGTCAGGCCCAATTATCCATCGCATTCGCGATACAAGGCTCGCGTTCGTGAAGCTTCAGCTCCCGGAACCTTCGCGTTCGCGGTCGTGTGGACGAGCTTGCATAAATTAAAATCCCTCTCCCCTTGCCCAGGCCCAAAAGCATTCGCGTTCGCGATAACAGGCCCGCATTCGCGAAGGGAAACACCCCCAAAGCTTCGTGTTCGCTTCCTGTGTCTCGCGTTCGCGTAGAAGGAAGTTTCCTTCAGCTTGACTTACCATTCGCGTTCGCGAGAGTCCTTCCGCGAACGCGAAGAACAACACACCAGAACACCAGAAAATTGAAAACCTGCAAATTTTCTAAGTTCAAAACCTTCTAAAACTCATCCGAAATTCACCCGAGCCCTCGGGGCTCCAAACCAAACATGCATACTAACTCAAAAACATCATATGAACTTATCCGTGCGATCAAATTGCCAAAATAACCGCTTAAACAATGAATTTAACGTAGAAATCTAAGAAAAATCTCAAAACTTTCAAAGTATCAATTTTCACAATTACGGGTCCAAATCACCTCAAACGACTTCCGTTTCTTACCAAATTTTATAGACTCATCTTAAATCACATATAAAATATGTACAAGGCTCCAGAACTGAAATACGGGCCTGATACCATCATGTTTTAAACAAGTGTCATTTCCAAAAACTCATAAATATTCTAGAAAATAATTTTCTTTAAAAATTCATTTCTCGGGCTTGGGACCTCGGAATTCGATTCCGGGCATACGCCCAAGTTCCATATTTTCCTACGGACCCTCAGGACCGTCAAATTACGGGTCCGGATCCGTTTACCCAAAATATTAACCGAAGTCAACTTAAATTCATTTTAAAGTCAAAATTCATCATTTTCACAGATTTCCACATAATGGCTTTCCAGCTACGCGTCCGGACTGCGCACGCAAATAAAGGCGATGCTGAAAGAGGTTTTTAAGGTCTCGGAACACAAAATTTATTTTCTAAACAAGTGATGACCTTTTGGGTCATCACACTTTATCCTTTAGGGACTTTAATTTTAATAGGAGCATTTGCAGCTGAAATATGATATTTAATTTTGGATCAGCAAATTCTTCTGGCATTTGACTTGAATTATCTTCTAAGTGAGGATCATATTAATTATAATTCGATTCATATAGCATATTTTTCAGCTATTTATTCCATTTCCCAAATGTTAGAAAAACTAACATATATCCCCAATCTTCTTTGGAAAATATATCTTTATATATTGTGGTAGAGAAATTAATCATATACCACGCATCAAAAGATAGTAAAAATATTTGGTTTCTGATCCTAAACCAATCGTAAGAGGAGGACTTATCATATATTATTGGTCTGATGCGTACAAGTGCTGTTATATGCAATTTAGAAAATCTTAAACCAACACATGAAGTTTTGTTCTCATAAGCAATGGTTTAGCCATTAATAGGAGGTATTCAATGCTAAACCAACTTGGATGTAAACCAGCATTATCAATATGAACTGTCTTGATTTCATAATTTGAAAATTATGCTCTTAACTGAAAAAAGCAATTCCAAATTCCAAACTGCAGGTTGACAATAATCACACATGTAACCATCTCATATATGCATCTATAAGTGGTTCACATGATAGGTGAATGAGCCCATATTCACTTTTTATATATTTCAGAATCAGGGGGCTTAGTCCCAACTTTAGTTGGTATAACCAACTTATTATGAGAAGAAGCAACATAGGAGAATTCTTGCAGAATCTTCGAGTTCTTCGGTATATGCTTATCTGAATTCTCAAATAGCTCATTTAAAAATGACAAATCAAAACTTCAAGTTTATTATGGCATGTGCTATGCTCTTAGCAAACTTCTGGTTTACTATGGCATAAACTTTGTATTAGTAAACTTCTGGTTTACTGTGATACATGATGTAGTACAAATTGAAGAATAAGGCGGGTAACTTATTATATACATAATATTTTACTCCATTTGATTGTGGAAACATGGAGATTTTCAATCTTCCAATCATTTGTAGTCTCAATATTATAGTCATAATGTATTAGTAAACTTCGGGTTTACTACAACATATGTTTTGACTATAATCATATAATATGAATGACATATTTGTATATAAGCCCTTCGAGAGCCTTCATTTATTATCCACAATCTAATATTTATCGGACACTACTGGTGTCATGTGTCTTCTAGACAAACAGTTAGCTCTTCAGGAGTTTTTGATATATTTTGTACTATCAAATATTGCTCAGACATTTTTGGTATCATGAGAGAAAATCATAATCAAATGAACAATATCAAGACAATTCTTAATTTATAAATGTAAGAAAATTAAGAATTTCAGTATTTTTACCACCAACTTTGTGACAAATGTCTCCTTCAGGGAGAAACGCCATTAACATCTGAATATTTTATATCAAAGCGGCAATCACATAGTCATTATATCCTTCAGAGAAAGATACATGAGTTATTATTTCCTTCGAGGAACTCAATAACTAGCCACGATATATTAATGTGGTTGTAGTAGAAAGCATTCTACAAGAATGCTTTTGCCTTAGAATGATACTTAATAAAATTGTCCAAGATATTTTACGTACAACAGGTACGTGCGGAATGATCTTTATGCCACAAAAATAATATTTATATCATTTGTTATTCTACCTCTTCAGGAGGTGAGTTGTGGTATTTCTTCATTCACTCCAAGGAATGAAAATATGCTTCAAAAATAACTTTGAATAGCTCATTATTTTGTTTAAGTACAGAAAGACACAGTTTCATAATATTTTCCTTCTTTAGGAGAAAATTTCAATTTTTTTACTACTTCATGAGCAAATTTAAAATATGAAATATTGAGTTTATATTCTCTCAATCATATTACCTCTTCTGGAGGTGAATTGTAATATATTCACATCAAAAGCGCGTTCATATTTACGAGCTTTATTAATTCACTTCAGGGAATGAATTAATATTTATCAAAGTTCTCATCCTTCGGGGAATGGAACATAATTATCTGAACGTGCATAATCATATCAAATTGTGATGCTTCGAACCTCTTTTACGATATTTGCTACATCAGGATCAAATCGAGGTATGCATATAATATAGAGAATTTTCTCTTACTTATCTTCAGTTGTAACCATAACAAGCCTAAATTCTCACTTCTGGTGGTCATCGGCACATATCACTTCTGATGGTTAACAAAATTTAGTTACAATGAAATATATAAAGCACAATCACTACTGGTGGTGGTATATTTTTTGCAAATTCTACCGGAGTTTAAGTGGACCTTTTATTATTATCCACATGACAATTCAAATACGCTTCATTAGACAAGTAATGATATAATATTAAAGGACATGGCTGCCAAAGCGTAAATGAAACCTGAAACATTAGTTAGAGAAGTAAATAGTGATGGCTATATATATATTGGTGCTATAGTCCTTGAACAGGTACCATCCTTCTTAATCATTAGCCATATGTATTGATTGCAGCTCTATCTCAAGATGCAATATTGCTCACATGGATAAAACAAAATTGTTAGAGCATCATAACGTTTGTAGTTAATAATAGTTGCCTATACAGAAAATACTTAACATGCGAAAGCAAGATAAGAAACAAACCTTGTTCAAAGTTATGAGAGTTCTAGGTACATCTACCTAAGGCAGCTTTGGCTTCCATCATCTTTTGCTCCAAATTATCTCAAGTTAGAGATAACTATACCTTCCAACATAGAGACTCGTGCTGATAACGTGTTATAAAATAAAAATTGTAAAGTAAATAAACTAAAGAGAAGTAGAGAGAGAGGTTGATATATTATTCAACTCCAAACTGATGTATATAATAAACTGAAAACTCCTCTATTTATAGAAGAAAGGAAGTAACTGCGAGGTTTTTCAAGAAGCAGCTGCAAGGCTTTTCTTGAGTTGCTTGTAAGCTGTCTACATGAGCTGCTCGCGACATGCCTGTTTAATAAGAAGTTGCTGCAAATTATTTCATTGAGTTGCTTGCAACCTACCTGCATCAACCGTTTGTAGATAAACTTCAACAGAGTACTAAATGGATAATCTTCTTCAGGAAGATTATCTATAGCGGAGTAATAAATGAACATCCACAAAATAATAGTTTCATAACAAACAATACTATTAACTGGATAAGTTCAATATAAATAATTAAAATAAAAAAATTAAAACCAACAAATAAATGCATGTGAAAATTGAAACTTGCAATCAGTGGTAGCATTAATAAGAAAACGAATAAAAGATCAAAGGTGCTCTGAATTATACCATATTAATAATCTTCTCCAAAAGCTTGATCTTCCTCAAATTAGTAGAGAGCAAAAACAGAAAATCTTTATCATCGAACTGTCAAATACTGTTAACGCATCGACACAACTTAACAAAAAATACTGCTCATAAAGAAAACCGCAACAAATCAGTTAAGAACACATGTGTATTGGGAAAAAACTGAATTTATATTAAAGATGATGTGGCATGACACGTGGATTAGTTGAATGGTCAAAGAACAGCAATTGACTAAGAGGCACGGATGGAAACAGCCACGGGAAGAAGAATTTAAATAGGCACGAGACGACGTATAGATACGAGTCTCGTACCAATTTAAATTATTTACAGCCAACAGATTAGAAGGCATTGAAAGCAAGGATCAGATGACAGAAAGGAGTCCAAATTCATTATTAAATATTTGATACGTTATAAAGTTGGTATTTAATAGGAATGATTGTATAACGGCTTATTTAATGGCATTTATTACTCATGATTATATCATTAAAGCTGGGGCTTTATTTCTTTACCTAGAATGATCTATAAAAGGAAGAAGTATCATCATTTATAAGGACACGGAATACTATTGAGAATTCATTGAAATACTTATCTATTTACTTTTTACCATTGTTCTCAAAAGTATTTTATTTTTGTCTCCTGATTATCAGTAACCCGAATTTCTTTTTTAGCTTTGACCAAGGACTCAGATTTTTGGTTAAACAAATTGGTTCCGTTACCGGGAATCTGATAATCTTTCCTTTTAAGCTATATCTTATCTATTGTCGTCACCATGTCAAACAACAACGCCGACAACAACAGTAACAACACATTGGGAAACCATGAGAATCAAATACATCAAAATCAAGATATCGTGGTTCCCTCTCCTTTAAATTCACCACGTCAATCTCGTGAAGGCACTCCTGTTACTGAATCCCGTGCTGATCAACAAGAGCAATCTGAACATTTTGAAGGAGTTACAACTGAAGCTTTGCAAAAGCTAATCGATGCACAAGTCGGCAAAGCTCTTCAGGCACTTGTTAGTCGATTGCCTGCTGCGCCACCTACACCAACTCCTAATAATAATACATTGGAGAACCCCCGTTCTGGTCTTGATAATTCTGGAAACGGAGAAACCCCCAATGAACCACAAGAAGGGGGACCAGGTAATTTAAATAATTCATATTTGCAAAATTTAGTACTAACCTTGCAGAAACAGCTGAAGGAACAAAATGAGCGTATAGAACAAATTCCTGGAGTTCCACCTGTAATAAAAGGAGTAGACATGGACAAATACTCACAACAACCATGGAAGCCTAGTGCTGCTCCCCTTCCAATTCCGAAAAAATTCAAAATGCCTGACATCCCGAAATATGATGGTACTACAGACCCACGTGACCACGTGACTGCATTTACAACCGGCGTGAAAGGCAACGACTTGACCAAACAAGAAATTGAATCAGTATTGGTCAAGAAATTTGGAGAAACACTCACCAAGGGTGCATTAACCTGGTATTCTCGTTTATCTGAAAATTCTATTAATTCTTTTGCTGAGCTTGCAGATTCTTTTATTAAAGCACATTCGGGAGCACAAAAAGTTGAGAAAAGGATGGAAGATATTTTCAAAATCAAACAAGGGGATTCAGAGTTGCTTAGAAACTTCGTTGATAGATTCCAACGTGAAAGAATGACTCTACCTCGTGTGCCAGACAATTGGGCTGCTATAGCTTTTGCAAGTAATTTAAATGACAAAAGTTCTGAAGCCACGAGACGACTCAAAGAAAGTCTTCGAGAATTTCCTGCAACCACATGGAATGATGTTTACAACAGGTATAGCACGAAGCTGCGAATCGAAGAAGATACCGTACCTAAGCTCCATCATGAAGAAAGGGGCGGTACCCGAAGGTCAGAAACCGAAAAAAGATCAGGTAAAAACAGGTACGATCCATATATGGGACCCGCAGGAAAGGACCCACGGTCGAAACAAGATAGCCAGCAATACGATCAAAAGTCAAGGAACCGGGATTCTGGCTCTTCTTCAAAGTTCAGGAATGATCGGAACAGACAAGAATCACGTGATGATGACAGGAGTTTAAAGGCACGATTCGGTGGATATAATTTTAACGTCTCTACCTCCGAGCTCGTAGCTGTTTTAAGAAGCATGGGAGATAAGGTACGGTGGCCGAAAGAGATGCGGTCAAATCCAAGTAGATGCAATCCGGATCATTGGTGCGAAATTCACAACGATCACGGGCACAAAACTTCAGAATGCAGATTCCTGCAGAGTGAAGTAGATCATTTATTGAAGCAAGGATACCTCACTGAGTTATTTAGTGAGAAAGGAAAATAAGCTTATATGAAAAACAGACAAGAACCACCACAACCTCCTTCACCCAAGAGGACAGTGAATGTCATAAGCGGGGGAGAAGATATTCATGGCATAACTTACACAGCTTCCAACAAGGTTTCTAAGGTAACGATTACACACGGGAAATGGGTGCGGCAGGTCCTTGAAGATGAAAGCATTTCGTTCGATGACGCAGATACCGAAGGAGTGGCAACTCCACATAATGATGCACTGGTAATATCTTTACTTGTACATGATACTAATGTAAAACGAGTTTTGATTGATCCAGGAAGTTCTGTAAATATTATATTACTAAGGGTACTGCGGGAAATGCAAGCTGAAGACAAAATGTTACCCAAGGCGCACACCTTGTCAGGCTTCGACAATTCAAGTATAGTAACAAAAGGTGAGGTAATACTAACAACTTTTGCTATGGGTGTTGTGAAGGAAACTAAATTTCAGGTAGTTGATATGGAAATGGCCTACAATATGATCATGGGAAGACCATGGATACACGATATGGATGTTGTCCCATCAACCCTGCATCAGGTTATCAAATTCCCATCACCATAGGGAATTTGTCAAATTCGTGGGGATCAGCAGATGGCTAGAAGTGTCAACGCTGTAACAAGTACGAGCGCCGTAAATAAAGCAAAATAGCAATTACAGGAAACAGTTGAAGGTAAAAAAGATCAAACTTCAACTGAACAAGAGAAAACAGATTTGGACTCAAGGCCTGACACAATTCAAGAACCTGAAGAGAATGAAAGCATCAAAACGACGATTGAAGAGCTTGATGCAGTGATGTTATTTGATCAACGGCCTGAACGGAAGGTTTATATCGGGGCTAATTTAAACACGAACATGCGAGGTATGATAATCGAATTTTTAAAAGCTAACTTAGATTGCTTTGCTTGGTCCCACGCTGATATGACAGGGATACCACCAAATGTGATGACTCACAAACTCAACGAGGACCCTTCTTTCACACCAATAAAGCAAAAGAAACGGAAACAAGGTGCTTTCAAGAACCAGGTGATTCAGGATGAAGTCCAAAAATTATTAAAAATCGGATCAATCCGTGAGGTAAAATATCCTACTTGGTTAGCTAACACGGTGGTTGTACCCAAGAAAAATGGTAAGTGGCGTGTTTGTGTAGATTATACTGATTTAAATAAAGCCTGTCCAAAAGATTCCTTTCCCTTACCACATATAGACCAACTAATTGATGCAACCGCAGGTCATGAACTTTTAAGTTTTTTAGATGCATACTCAGGATATAATCAAATCAAAATGGATCCTGGTGATGAAGAATAAATTTCTTTCATCACAGACAGGGGGACTTATTGTTATAAAGTAATGCCCTTTGGTCTCAAAAATACTGGGGCAACCTATCAAAGGTTGGTCACCAAAATGTTCCAAGAACATTTAGGGAAAACAATGGAGGTATATATAGACGATATGCTCGTCAAAACCCAGCAATCTCATGATCATATTTCTCATCTATCTATTACTTTTGAAATTTTGCGAAAATTTAATATGAAACTCAACCCAGAAAAATGTGCATTTGGAGTTGCATCAGGTAAGTTTTTGGGTTTTCTTGTTTCTAACCGTGGTATTGAAGTGAATCCTTCTCAGATCAAAGCAATAGAAGAAATCCCGGATATCCTTACTAATAAAAAGGAAGTATAACGATTAACGGGAAGAATTGCAGCTTTGGGGAGATTTATTTCCAAATCCTCAGAAAGGTGTTTTAAGTTTATCTCTGCACTTAAAAAGCAAGATCATTTTGAATGGAATGAAGATTGTCAGCAAGCCCTTAGAAATTTGAAAGCTTATTTGTCAAAACCACCGTTGTTGGCAAAACCGAAGGTAGGGGAAAAACTTCTCATTTGTCTGGCAGTATCTGAAGTCGCGGTAAGTGCTGTTTTAGTCCGCGAGGACCAAGGTAAAACAATCTCCTATTTATTACGTAAGTAAGTCCTTATTGGAAGCTGAGACACGATACCCACAGCTAGAAAAATTAGCATTAGCTTTGGTCATGGCATCTAGAAAGTTAAGACCTTATTTTCAATGCCATCCCATTGTTGTAGTTACTGCTTTTCCGCTTCGAAATATTTTGCATAAACACGAACTTCAGGAAGATTAGCGAAATGGGATATAGAACTAAGTGAATATGAAGTTATTTATCAACCCAGGACCGCTATAAAGTCTCAAGTACTAGCTGATTTCGTGGCTGATTTTAGCCAGGGGATGCATTTAGAAGCAGAAAAAGAATTATTAGTTTTTAATGGTGCGAACCCGGGGACTTGGGTTTTATACACTAACGGTTCATCTAATGTAAAAGGGGCAGGCTTAGGAATAATCCTCGTACCACCTACGGGTGAGACCATTAGACAGGCTATAAAATGTCATTCTATAACTAACAATGAAGCAGAGTATGAAGCTGTAATTGCAGGTTTAGAATTGGCACGAAAACTCGGCATAATACAGATTATAATCAAGAGTGATTCTCAACTCGTGGTTAATCAGATGCTGGGGACTTATACAGCCAGAGAGTCACGAATGCAAGAATACCTCGCAAAGGTACGGGAGTTAATAAAGCAATTCCAAACTTGGAAAGTAGTGCATGTCCCAAGAGATGAGAATGTAGAGGCAGATGCTTTAGCAAACCTTGCATCCGCAGCAGACGTGGCAAACAATACAGATGCTTCAGTCATACATCTATTTCATTCCGTTCTTGAACCTGACAAAAACGAGGTAAATTTTAATCATCTAACATGGGATTGGAGAAATGAAATTGTTGCCTTTTTACAGCACGGAACCGTGCCTAATGACAAAGGAAAGGCTTACGTGCTTCGCAAAAAAGCTGCACGATATTGTTTATATCAAGGTAACCGTTATCGAAAGATGTTCGGCGGACCACTAGCAAGGTGTCTCGGTCCCTCTCAAACCGAATATGTCATGAGAGAAGTACATGAAGGACATTGTGGGAATCACGCAGGAGGACGGTCACTGGTAAGAACGTTAATTCGCACAGGATATTATTGGCCTAAGATGGAAGAAGAGGCAACCAGTTTTGTGTCCAAGTGTGATAAATGTCAAAGGTACGACAATAATATGCACAGACCAGCTGAGTTACTACATCCTGTTTTAGCCCCTTGGCCCTTTATGAAATGGGGAATGGATATCGTAGGTCCACTTCCACAAGCAAAAGGTCAGGTAAAATTTCTACTTGTACTTACAGATTATTTCACTAAATGGGTAGAAGCAGGGGCATTTAAACAGGTACGAGAAAAAGAAGTTAAAGACTTCATATGGCGAAATATAATATGCCGCTTTGGAGTACCAAAGGAGATCGTGTGTGACAATGGACCACAATTCATTGGAGCACAAGTTACAGAATTTCTTCGAAGTTGGCAGATCAAAAGAATAACATCTACGCCATATCATCCAGTGGGGAATGGACAAGCCGAATCAACTAACAAAGTTATTATCAATAACTTGAAAAAGAGGTTACAAGATTCAAAAGGTAATTGGCCTGAGGTGTTACCCGGAGTACTATGGGCTTATCGTACAACGACCAAAACAGGCACTGGAGAAACACCATTTTCGATGGTTTATGGTACGGAAGCCTTAATTCCAGTTGAAATAGGTGAGCCAAGCACACGGTACGATCAGGCAACGGAGGAATCCAATAATGAGGAGATGCGGGTTAGCCTAGATTTACTTGAAGGAAGAAGAGAAGCTGCTTTGATAAGGATGGCAGCACAAAAGCAAGTAATAGAACGATATTACAATAGGAAAGCACGCCTCAGATTTTTCAAAATTGGGGACTTCGTGCTTAAAAAGGTGTTCCAATCTGCAAAAGCTGCTAACTTAGGAAAGCTAAGTCCAACATGGGAAGGACCATACAAAGTCCGTGGCATTGCGGGAAAAGGAGCATACCAGTTGGAAACAATGGATGGTAAAGTTTTACCCTCACATTGGATGTTGTCCACTTAAAAAGATATTACTTTTAAGAAAGTACCTACGGTCAGGTATCATCATGTTAAAATTTTTCTCTTGGTTTATTAATATTTTACTAACGATTTTAGATGCTAGGCAAAATATCCTAACTCGTGCCAAATGATGAGTCACAACCTGCAAGGCAAAATGAAGTATTCTTAAATTCCTAGCCCAGGGCAATTAATCTGATGGAAATACACACGAGTTAGGCAGTCTTCATCTATAATCGCACCGTCGAGTCCCGTATATCTTTCTGTTTCAGGAAAAGGGCCAAAGTAAAAGAAATAAACAAGTGCTCGAGGCTTCATACTTCACCGCTCAAACACTTGGGGGACTACATATTATACACAGATAGGTGCAGAGAAACAGATACGAGTATCGAACAAAAATCGGCCACAAAGAAGCAAGTGTTGAGAAAAAGTTACAAAGTCTTCAGCATTCATGAGAACAACAGAGTCATCTCTCAAACTCATAAACAAAGTCACCTCTCAAACCCTTCTTAACATGTAAAGATAGGGTCATGACTATGTACTGAAACAGGTTATGAAGAAAAACCTTGTTTATTTTATGTTATTTACAAATCTGTTACAAGAAAAACAGTTACGAGAAAAGTTGTAGATGTATTGTAATACATGTAACAGTCAAACACTTGTTAAAAGTTTATGAATGAAAACTTGCCAAAGTTGTTTCATACAAAACGTGTGTTTTCCTATTACTTTCATCGTATTTTAACACCATTATGAAGTTGAGACGTCTTCTTCATTAAGTGTCGATAAAATAAAAGGGCCCTCTTTTATAAGCCTCATGTCAATAAGTCATGAGAAGAATCATAAAGCATTTTCAAAGGATAAAAATGCTAAACTATTCTATAAGTCCTAAATAAGTAAGGAAAAGGCAAGAGTAGAACACATTGAAGTACTAACAAAACTTCTTGATATAATTAAAAAGACTAAGTAGAAACTTAGTCAATAAAAGTTTATACAAGTGCCCCATTATGATAACTGGGGACTTTCACCAAAAAATCCCTTAAAAAACTAAGGGATAAAACCATCATCCAATTGAAGGGGTTAGCACATCAGAAGTTGCAACACGAACGATTTCAGCAGAGCTTGAAATGTTAGGATCAATTGAAGGGGTTGTCACGGAAGCTTCAACTTCCACAGACTGGGTTATAGAAGTTTCACCCTCTGAAGCTGGAATAGCAACATTTTCAGCTGAAGTAGGAATTGTAATCCCAATTGCTGTAGTATTCACTTCCTCATTTAAAAGTTCTTCTATTCCAGGAACTTCAAGTGCAGGAGAAAGAGTATCAGTAGACTGTTGGCTTTTCTCGATGGTATCTATGACTTTGGCCAGTTCAGACTGCAAGTCAAAACCTTCTTGAGCAGCTTCCGTCAAAGCATCACGACGAGAATTCAGGAAAGCCCAACTCACTTCTATGTTAAAATTTTCCTCTAGAAGTCCATATTCCTTTTCCCACATAGCAAGATCGTTTTTTAAAATTTGATATTCAGCTAAATAGGAATCAAGGGAAGCTTCAAGAGAAGCATGAGAACTCTTCAAGGCATGAATCTCGTCAGAAGAAGTCTTTAAGTCAGCCTGAGCTTGAGTCAAGCTTTGCACTAACTCTCCTGCATATTCTTCCTTTCTAGCCAAAAGTGCCTTCAGCTCTCTAACTTCTTCACTAGCTCTGGATAATTGTTCTGACAAAGAGCATTCCAAAAGCTCTTTGTCTCTTTTCAATTGGCTTGAAGAGGCTTTGACAGTTGCCAGTTCAGAAGTTAAACCACGGTTTTGCTGCTCCAGGAGATTTTTATCTTCTTGCAACTCTTCTATGGTCCCTTGAGCATTTTCGAACTGCTCCTTCCAATTGGTTGCTTCAAGCTGGGCTCCCCTAGCTATTTCCTCAGCCTCGTGGACAGACTTTTCAGACTCACGAGCTTTTCTTTCCAGTAGGGAAATTCTTCTCATTAATTCCGTGCCAATAAGGTTAGCCTACAGAGGTAAGTCATGGAAATGAGAGATTGAAGATAATTTTAAAAAAAAAACTTGTTGGTAGAAATACCTTCAAAGTAGAATGAACTACGTCATTCATCAAAGTTAAGCAGCTATGGCTCTCCATCTTCTTCGTCTCGATATCTCCAATTAGAGGTTCGAGCCAAACATCGGCTCTGCCGGTCTTCCTCAAGAGGCTATGATTGGCAGGAACCTCCAAAGTAACACTTCTCATTGTCATATTTTCGCTGCTAGAACCTGTCTCTGTAGAGAGAAGAGGAGCAGTGGAAGGAATGGAGGGAAAAGATGTAGAAACCAACACCGGAGTGGAAGCAGGTGCGGTCGAAGCAGCCAAGGGAACGGATATAGGAGCGGTAGAAATTGGCAAACAAACGGAAGTTGTCAAAACTGGTAAAGAAATACTTACGGATGGCAGAGGAATGGAGGAAATAGGAACAAATGAGGAAAGATGAGCTTCATCAAAAACAGGTCCGAGCTCGCCACTCCCGAAACCACTGTCAAAAAGGTGCTGAATTGACTCATTATTATCTCTTGGTTCGGCATCCTCATCAGATTGAATCAAAACAGGCTCGGTGGCGGAGGTACGAGCAGGAGTGTTTTCAATTTCATTATCAATGATTATTCATCTCCTGGCCCTTGGCCTGGTAATTAGGGAGGTACCCTCCTCTTCCTCTTCAGAACTTTCCTTTGTAGCTTTTCTTTTAGGCAGCAAGGTTCGAGCCTTATCTAAATCCAGAGCAGCATTCGCAGACATACGAATGGCCATAGCTACTTCAACCGTCATTCCTCTAATGCCAAATCCTGATTAAAGGATGGATATACATGATTAAAGTTGAGTAAAAAGTGTTTAACATGTAAAACAAAAAAAAATTTAAAAGGGAGGATACCATGTGTTTTGACTTTCCAGCCATGTAAAGAAGAAATTGATTTCCAAGTTCTCTGCTCCCTAGTAGCAATCTTCAAAAGTGAGTCTACCCAACCACGAAAGTTGGGAATAGGTTCCACATCTCCCATGGTTGCTACAAAAAACCAAGAAGGGACGAGGTTAAAAACAACATTCTTTTGAAATTCTCAAAAGTAGGTACGGTAAATAAAAGGAAACCTACGTTCAAAATTCCACTTCTCAGGGAAGGGAATATTTGTTTCACCAATCAAGTCCACTGTACGGACAGCAACGTAACGGATATACCATCCACGATCTTTATCATACTCAGGATTTACCAAAACTTTTTTGCTCCTTGCAGTTAAGGTGAAAACCCCATGGCGTATTAAGTTGGGATGGTATAGATGAATGAGATGAGAAAAGGTGAAATTGACATTGGCCTTGTAGGATATATCTCAAACAAGCCACTGTTCTCCACACCAATGGACCAATTTGGGCCAAACAAATTGTAAAGAAACGACAAAAATCGAGAATAACTGGGTCAATAGGAGGATTAAAACCTAAAGTGAAGGGGTAAGTGTAAACAGAAGAATACCCATTTCTAAAAGAGGAAATTCTTTGATTTGGGGAAGGAATTGACATTCGGAGACTATCCTTCCAGTTACAATCTCTTCTTATGGTGGGGATTGTAAGCTCGGTTACTAATGTTGGGTAAGTATCGGCTCTTTCTAAATTTTTAATTTGTTTTTGAAGAGACGTTTTGTCACTTTCAAAAGACAAATCGCCGGGAACTATATCATCAACTGAGGGTTCTTGAGAAGTATCAAGAATTTCCCTACTTTTAGAAGAAGGGGCTTTTGGGACAAAACTCCTTGAAGAAGAACCAGAGGAGCCGCCTCGCGTAGATTCTAACCCTGTTCGAAGCCTACCTCCTCCGCCTCTTCTGTGTCTAACAGGGGCATTGGGGAACTGATCTAGAATTGGAACTTTTTTACGGTTAGGGTTTGAAGAAGACATTGTTAAGAAGGAAGTATGTGCTGAAGATTTGTGAAGAAGACAAAGGAAGACAAAGTTATGTGTAAAATGGGAACCGTCAACTTTTTAAGTGTAATGATGAAAAGCCTATAATAAAGGCAGCTATCACTTCGTAAATAGTGAGAATGAAGAAGTCTCGAAAAAGGGTATGAATAGCGGAATCAATTAGAAAATGACACATGGACATAACATTAAATGGAAAAGACTGTTGAGACGTTAGTATCATGAGCATTAATTGTGGCAAAAATTCCTTTTACATGAAGATCCACTTCCCAATTATTTAATTGATAAAAAAATAGAAAGTGGGGGGACTATCTGTATTAGGAAAAAACTGAATTTATATTAAAGATGATGTGGCATGACACGTGGATTAGTTGAATGGTCAAAGAACAGCAATTGACTAAGAGGCACAGATGGAAACAGCCACGGGAAGAAGAATTTAAATAGGCACGAGACGACATATAGATACGAGTCTCGTACCAATTTAAATTATTTACAGCCAACGGATTAGAAGGCATTGAAAGCAAGGATCAGATGACAGAAAGGAGTCCAAATTCATTATTAAATATTTGATACGTTATAAAGTTGGTATTTAATAGGAATGATTGTATAACGGCTTATTTAATGTCATTTATTACTCATGATTATATCATTAAAGCTGAGGCTTTATTCCTTTACCTAGAATGATCTATAAAAGGGAGAAGTATCATCATTTGTAAGGACACGGAATACTATTGAGAATTCATTGAAATACTTATCTATTTACTTTTTACCATTGTTCTCAAAAGTATTTTATTTTTGTCTCCTGATTATCAGTAACCCGAATTTCTTTTTTAGCTTTGACCAAGGACTCAGATTTTTGGTTAAACAAATTGGTTCCGTTACCGGGAAACTGATAATCTTTCCTTTTAAGCTATATCTTATCTATTATCGTCACCATATCAAACAACAACGCCGACCTAAATAATTACCTTAGTCGAGTACTGACCTTCTAAGTAATAACTAAATATTTATGTAACTGTAAAATCTTCTCATTAAGAATATAATTAAAATTTTAAATTAAACTATTTTTAAATTTAACAAATAATTATTTTTTAGAACAAATTAAAAGGAGCTTACATTAATTGAAGTAGAAGGTATAAATGTTTCCAACAAACGAAAAATATAGATGATTCCAATAACTTCTTAGTTAACTTTTCAGGAATGATGAAAATAGGTGGTTTCCTTTTGTTTCTTTCATCTTATGTCTTTTTCTCCAATTTGGTAGTAAAAATAATATTATGGCAAAATAGATGGTGACGATTTTAATTTAGTTCATACCTTAACATTATGTTGGCCAAATTATCACTTTGATGTTTGAACTTAATAATTTAATAGTCTCGATACCTAGTCCTGATTGGCCTAAAAAATATGTTAGTAATCTCTGTTCAAAATCAGAAAATTATACAAAGAAAACGTTAGTTTAATAAACAAAGCATAAAATAATTCTGAGCCTACAAGTGGTTTATCTATTCTTAAGGAATTTAATCTCCTCATTATTGGGTAATGTTATGGATTAATTACTCCCAGAATAGAACGGAATAACTATTCTGTGACAGCGGCACTACAAATCACAGAACTTTAGCGAACTCAACAAACGGAGCAAATCACACTTGACACTTCTATTTATTTAAAAAATAATGCAACAATGTAGAAAAGAGGGGAGAAGTTTTTAGATTTTCCATGTCAGAAAATGAGGCAAAGCCTCTAAATTTATAGACAATGAAAGGATGAGATGAAGAGGTGCAATCCAAGAGGTGCCTCTTCCATTTCCCATTCACGCCCTTTAAGAAAAATCCAATAATCCTCCACATGAATGGGGATTGGCTATATGATGAAAACATGCATAAAATATTGTGTGATTCGCAAGTAAGGATTATCCACGTAGGGATAAGTAGGTTTCCCTTTGAACTTTGCGTAGTGAAATTATATCGGATATACTCAGTCAGTCGGTAGATTTGATATCTCTGAACCGTCGAGTTTTGGTGTATACCTAGACAACCGTAAGTCACATGACCAATCCTTAACCATCTTTGGTTCTCATTATTGTGTTTGTTTCAGCCATGAACACTGCCTGGTTCATAAGTGTATAGAAAACTGGCCTTACTGAATTCTCCTTGAAGCGGCTTACACTTTACATTTACATAGGTGATTCCTAAACGTGTAATCCCGTAAATAGACTATTTGATATACCATGTATCAAACTTAGAAACCATTAAAAATCCTTCATGCTTTATCCTTGGTACTGAATATTGTCTCATCACGAGAATGGACCAAAATTTTATTTCACAATATTGAACTGTTATAAATGACTTTGTTTGATCTCCTTGAACCTAGGTCTGGGATCTTCAGTCTTCTAGGTAGAGTTATTTCCACAGTAACTTGTCCTCGGTCATAGTCACATTCCCTTCGATGATCTCTCAACTACCTCTCTAGTTAGGCCTTTTATTAACGGATCTGACACGCTATCCTTTGACTTTACATAGTCAATTTTGATAATTTTACTAGAGAATAGTATTAAGTCTTTGTCGTATGTGACGTGATTTTCTGTTATACATAATGCTCCCAGCCCTTCCTATTGTTTTTTAATTGTCGTATGTCTGAATATATGCGCCACAGATTTGGGCCAAAATGGAATATCTTTCAATAAATTTCCGAGCCATTCAGCTTCTTCATTGGTCTTGTTTAAAGCTATAAACTCAGACTCCATTATAGAGCGGGTGATACATGTCTGTTTAGAAGACTTCCACGACACAGCTTCTCCACCAATGGTAATAATGTATCTACTTGTAGATTTTTGTTTCTGTTGATCCGGTGATCCAATTTGCATTATTATATCCCGCAATAACTGTAGAATAATTATTGTAATGCAATACATAGTCTTGGGTATATTACAAATACCACAAAACTCGTTTCACGATAGGTGCCATCACGATCGGGTCGATTTTAGGGTCGTGACAACTTTCTTCTCCTCTTGCTATTCCCTGTTCTCTCTTTTCCCGTTCTGCTCAGACACTTAGTGCTCAATGTTTGAATCTCTTGCCAAGATTTTTTTCTTGTTAATGCCTTGATGGTGATTCTGATTGTTTATTTCTGAAATGATAAGTTGTTGTTATTTTTAGTGCGAATTTGGGAGAGCTAGGGCTTTAAGGCCTTGAATTTTGATAGTTTATAGAATTTGTGCACATATTGTGTTTGGGAAAATGTTTGGCTGAGTCAAAGATTGAAATCCATAGGAAAAAACTATATTGTGATACTTCCTCTGAGAAGTGAGAAGCTAATGTCATATTCCATATGCATTATGTAATTTGACAAAGGAGAAAATAAAATTTTAATAGCCTATTAAATGAACAAGTGACCATCTACCCCCAGAATATATCATCTAAAAAGAAAAATTAAAGTTCCTTTCCTTTAGGTGGGGAAAGAATTCACGCCAGTGAACCTCTTTTAAGATAAAGTACAATTATTGATATTAATCTCAACATCAAGGAACTGTATATACTATTTTAACGAGGAACTGCATATACTATTTTGTATATCTATGATAACAGTTCTTTGTTTAATTTTGTAGGAATGATCCATAAGATTAAAATGGATAAATTTCTCACCAAGCCGAAAAATGATGAATCGAGTTCTAGTGCTAGTTGGTCATCCAAGAGTTCATAAATCGCTCCAGAAGTTCAAAGGGATACAAATCCTTCTCTGCTTTCAAATGTGGATAAAGTGCTTGATTTGAAATCTTTTGAACTGGATCCCAAAGAAAGAATGCCAATTTTGGATTATGGTCCTAATATTCGAGATGAAGTGAGGAGATATTATATAAACAAAGGGCCTTGTCAACCGATTGGTCATGCCTTTCCTAAAACTAAGATTGGGAGTAAAATGCGTCAACTTAGTCCCACTTGGTTTAGGGGACCATATTCTCAATGGTTGGAGTATAGCATAAAAGGAGATACGACATTTTGTTTGTGTTGTTATTTATTCAAGAATGAACTTGAAAGCCATGAAAATGTAGGGGGTGCATTTACAAAAGATGGTTTTAGGGGTTGGAACAAGGGTGTGGAAAGATTCAAAGCACATGTTGGTGAAGTAAATAATATCCATCACAAATGCTTCAATAGGATGTTAGATTTGAAAAGTCAACGTCAATCGATTCAATCTTCATTTGATAAGCAAAGTGAAAAAGTAAAAAGTGATTACCGGATGCGCTTAAATGCCTCAATTGATGTGGCAAGGTTTCTTTTAATTTCAGGATTTCCATTTCGTGGACATGATGAAAGTGAAGAATCTGAATATAAAGGTGGCTTTCCTAAACTTTTAGAATGGCACGGAGATCGACGTCCAGATGTAGGAAGAGTAATATTACGTCATGCTCTACAAAATGATATGATGATTTGTATTCAAAAGGAGATTGTGGAGGCATGTGCGAAAGAAACAACTAAAGCTATCATTGAAGATTTGGATGATTATTATTTTGCAATATTGGTTGATGAATCAAAGGACGACTCGCATAAGGAGCAAATGGTCTTAATTTTGCGATATGTCAACAAAAGTGGAATGGCGATAGAGAGATTCTTGGGTATTGTCCACGTGGGTGACACTTCTTCCTCATCATTACAAAAAGCAATTTATTTTTTGCTTTTGGATCATTCATTAAGTAGATCCAAGATACGTGGACAGGGCTATGATGGAGCTAGTAATATGCAAGGAAAAATAAGTGGTCTCAAGTTTTTAATTTTGCAAGATACTCCCTCTGCATATTGTATTCACTATTTTGCTCTTCAATTATAACTAGCACTTGTAGCTCTTTCTAAAAAGCATTCGGATGTGGATAATTTCTTTTATGTTGTTACTAATGTTTGAATACTATTGGATCTTCATTTAAGCGCATGGATTCACTTCGACAACATCAAGCAGATAAGTTGGAATAGTTGCTTAAATTTGGAGAAGCCTATACGAGGCAAGGTTTGAATCAAGAACGTGGCCTCCAACGACCGGGTGATACTCGTTGGGATCTCATTTTAAAACTCTAGACAATTTGATTTTTTAATTTCCTTCAATTGTTAATGTGCTTAAAGATATGAACCATGACTGACCATATCATCTTGATAGATTTGCAGCGGGAAATCTTTTGAACCAGATTCAAGAATTTGAATTTATTTTTATGTTGCACTTGATGTTTAAGGTGTTGTTATTTACAAATGAATTGAACAAAGCCTTACAAAAGAAAGATCAAGATATTGTTAATGCTATGGGAATGCTTGACCTTGCAAAGAAAAGATTGCAAATAGTGAGAGAAACTGAATGGAACTCTTTGTTGGATGAGGTGTGCTCATTTTGTAGTAAACATGATAGTCTAGTTCCCAAAATGGATGAAGACTATACTCTAGGAAAGTCGAAGCATAAGAGGTCCGAAGTTTTATATTTACATCACTTTCATGTGGAAGTGTTTTATACGATTATTGATTTGGAATTTCAAGAGCTTAATGATCGTTTTGATGTTGTGAATATTGACTTACTACTTGGTATGGCCAGTTTGAGTCCGGTTGATTCATTTGTTAATTTTGATAAGGACAGGATAATGAAGTTAGCAGGGTATTATCCAAGTATATTTGGTGATAACAAGCTTCGAAAACTTGATTTCCAACTTGATAGTTTCATTGTCTATGCTCAAAAGTGTGATAGTAGATTTCTTAACCTGAAGGGGATTAAGGATTTTGCTAGAGTGATGATAGAAAAAAATTGGATCTTACTTGGTCACTTATTTATTTGCTTGTGAAGTTGACTTTTCTTATACTTGTTGCTACCGCACACGTAGAAAGAGCATTCTCATCAATGAAGTACATAAAAATGATCTACGAAATAGGATGTATGATGATTTTCTAAATGATCGTTTAGTTTGCTATACAGAATGTAAGATATTTAAAACTATAAGTAATGATGCTATTCTAGACCGTTTTCAAAGTATGAAAGCTCGTCGAGGACAATTGTAAAGTGAATGATATTTTTTGTGAATATAATATTAATATAATTGAAGTAAATTTTCGATTCCCCCATTCCATTTTGGACTCTAACATTTCATTTTGCTTTAGTGCCTTAGCCAGGTTCCTTCAGTGCCCTAGCCAGGTTAATCTTTAATATTTTATTTTGCTTATTGTAGTGAAATTATCAAATCTCAATAGCTTTTGCTTTTCATTTTTTCCCACTCTTAATTAATGGGTATGTTGCTTTTCTTTTCCTGTATTGGGTATCAAGAACATTTCATTGCATAGTTTCCAGGCAAGCTTATTTGGAGTTTGTTTGTTTTTCTGCTTATCTGAAATATTTATGTCACTGCTTGTAATTTCCAATAGCTCAACCTTGAATCTTTATTGGATTAAAAAATTTATATTAATATAGTTTTCTCGTTAACTTGTTATCACCACAAATTTTATATAATCGAACCAAATATTTGTCTTAAAGATAATGGTGCACCCATGTTATTAAAATCTTGGATACGCCTATAAAAATGGAATATCTTCAAGAAATTTCAGAGTCATTCGGCTTCTTCACCGGCCATGTTTAAAGTTATAAACTCAAACTTCATCATAGAGCGGGTGATACATGTCTATTTGGAAGACTTTGAAGACACAGCTCCTCCACCAATGGTAAAAATATATCCACTTGCGGATTTTGTTTTTGTTGATCCGGTGATCCAATTTCCATCACTATATCCCGCAATAACCGTGAGATAATTATTGTAATGCATTACATAATCTTTGGTATATTTCTAATACCCTAAAACTCGTTTCATTGCTATGCAATGAGCTTTGTCGGGATTACTTGTATATCGACTAAGCTTACTTATCGCATAAGCTATATCAGGTCGTGTACAATTCATAATGTACATCAAACTTCCAAACGCTTGAGCATATTCAAATTGAGACTTTCTTTGACCTTTATTCTTTACAAGAGTATGTTTTAAATCAATTGGTGTTCTTACAACTTTAAAGTCCAAATATTTGAACTTTTCAAGTACCATTTTAATATAATGATAGTGAGATAAGGCTAGACCTTGAGGAGTCTTCAGGATCTTAATTCCCAAAACTAAATCGGCAACTCCAAAGTCTTTCATATCAAACTTACTAGTAAGCATGCACTTAATAGCATTTATGTTAGCAGTGTCGTTACTCATTATCAACATATCATCCACATATAAATAAACAATGACTATTTGATTTGGAGTATTCTTCATGTAAACATATTTGTCACACTCATTGATCTTGAAACCATTTGACAATATTGTTTGGTCAAATTTCGCATGTCATTGTTTTGGTGCTTGGTTTAGTCCGTAAAGTGACTTAAAATGTCAACACACTTTTTCTTTTCGAGAACTACGAACCCTTCAGGTTGTTCCATATAAATTGCTTTCTCTAAATTTTCATTTAAGAAGGTTGTATTCACATCCATCTGATGGATTTGAAGGTCATACACGGGGACTAAGGCTATTAACACTCGATATATGTAGTCATCGCTACCGACGAGTATGTGTCAAAGTAATCAAGACCTTCTCGTTGTCTAAATCCTTTAACAACTAATCTTGCCTTATATTTGTCAATAGTACCATCAACTTTCATTTTCCTTTTGAAAATCCACTTAGAACCCAAATGTTTATTTCCTGGAGGAAGATCAACCAATTCCCAAGTATTACTTAATATGGATTCAATCTCATTATTGACTGCCTCTTTCCAATATTGTACTTCCGAGAAAGACATTGCTTCTTTGAACATTTGAGGCTCATTTTCCAACAAGAATGTTAGAAAATCCATTCCAAAATAAGTAGTTGTCCTTTGACGTTTACTATATCTTGGATTTTCTTCATTAAAGGTACTTTTGTCACGACCCTAAACCCGGACCCGATCGTGATGGCGCCTCTCGTGAAGACAAGGCCAGTCGACACAACACCCAATTCATTTTAAATAATTAAAATAGCACAATTTAGGTCATTAACATGATTAAATCCTAAAAGAAATAGTGAAACAGTACAATTTGCGGAATAAACATAGCCCGACATCGGGGTGTCACCAGTCATAAGCATCTAACATAAGTCTACAAGTCTGAAAGAGTTTATACAGTCTATTACAGAACTAGAAACAGAAAGTAAGATAGGAGGGAGAAACACTGGGCTGTGAACGCCGAGCAGCTACCTAGTGGACTCCGAATGAACTGCTGGGAGCATTCAACCCTCAGTGGCGGGACCTGAAGCTCCTAAATCTGCACACAGGGTGCAGAGAGTAAAGTGAGTACTCCAACTCAGCGAGTAATAACAATAAATGAAGGCTGAGCGATAAGAAATCACGTAAAATACAACAACATGCTAATAAAAGGCAGCGTAAAACCAATAAAAATGCAATAAAACAGTGAAATCTAATAAAAACACCTCAGTTCAGTATAAGCTTCTTTAAAACACCTTTTTAACAGTTAAACAAGTAAATGAAAGGCAACTAGAAAAGATAAACACATAAAATCCGCCCCTCGGGCACAAAGTCAAAAGAATCAGCCCCTCGGGCAATAACACGGAACAACACCAGCCCCTCGGGCTAAATCACATATCACACTAGATACTCGCGCTCACTGGGGTGTACAGACTCCGGTAGGGGCCCCTTACAGCCCAAGCATAATATCAAACCATCTCGTGACATAATCAATAGGCTCTCGGTCTCATATCAAGCCACCTTGTGGCATACAACTCAGGCCCTCGGCCTCATAATCATAATCAGTACAACACTGCTGCGGCATGCAGCCCGATCCATAATAATCCTCACAACACAGACACTCGGCCCTACTCAGTCAGAAATCTCTAAAAGCCACTCGGGCACAGTAAAACATAATGCTCAGCCCAAAATATCATTTAAAATGTTAAAATAGAGTAAACATGGCTGAGTTATGAAAATAGTAGAATATAGCATGACTGAGTACAGATATAAAATCAAAACAGTGAGAAAATAGCAGTAAAAATCCCCTAAGGGTCCAAAACATTTGGCACGAGGCCCAAATATGGCATTCAGCCCAAAATATGATGATAGCAAACCGTTTTCAATCAAATACGCGGCAAAACAGTCTTTCGGGATGGACTAAGTCACAATCCCCAACGGTGCACGACTCTACGCTCGTCATCTAGGATGCGTGTCACCTAAATATAGCACAACGATGTGAAATCCGGGGTTTCATACCCTCAGGACAATATTTACAATCATTACTCACCTTTATCCGGTCCAAACTCTAGCCCGCGATGCCTTTGCCTCTCGAATCGGCCTCTGAATGCTCCAAATCTAACCAAAATCAGTGCACAACCATCAAAATATGCTAAGGGAATAAAGCCCACTCAAAGAAATCAAATTACAACACAAATCCCGAAATTGGCCAAATCCAACCACCGGGCTCACGTCTCGGATTCCGATAAAAATTACATCAATAGAATCTTTATCACTCCTCGAGTTCATTCATATCAAAGTCACCAAAATCCAACCACAAATGATCCCTCAAATCCCTAATTTTAGGTCTCCAATTACAAGCCCTAGTTCTTCAATATTTAGGCTTAAATTCAACAATTTCCATGATTAATTAGGTAGAAATCACATTAGGATTGAGTATTAAGTCCATAAATCTTACCTTCAAGTCTTACCCCTTGATTCCCACTTCAATCCCCTTCAAAAAGCTTCAAAATCTCCCAAAGCACAACCTAGCGTGGACCACATTTTCCTTCTTCGCGAACGCGTCTCCCCTCTCGCGAACGCGAAGGCTCAGCTTCCCAGCCCATCGCGAACGCGGCTCCCCTCTCGCGAACGTGTAGCTTGACGACCCCAACCCTTCGCGAACGCGAAGGCCAAACCTCAGCCTCACATTCTAGCCCTTCGCGAACGCGAAGCACTGCTGTGTGCAATACTACAACAGATTTTTCTGCAATCTTTTTCAACATGAAATGGTCCGTTTAACCACCCGAAACTCACCCTAGGCCCTCGGGACCTCAACCAAACATGCCAACATATCTCATAACATCATTCAAACTTGTTCTAACCTTCAGAACGCTCAAAACTATATCAAAACACCAAATTCGCATCAGATTCAAGCCTAAGAATTCCAAAATCTTCTAAATTTTGCTTTCGGTCAAAAAGTCTATCAAACAACGTCCGAATGACCTGAAATTTTGTACACACATCCCAAATGACACAACGGACCTACTGCAACTCCTGGAATTCCATTCTGACCCCTATCTCAAAATCTCACCTATCAACCGGAAAATGCCAAAATTTCAATTTCGCCAATTCAAGCCTAAATCTACTCTGTACCTCCAAAATACATTCTGATCATGCTCCTAAGTCCTAAATCACCTCCCGAAGATATACGAACCATCGAAACTCACATCCGAGCCCTTTGAACATAAGTCAACATCCAATTGACTTTTCCAACTTATGCTTCCTCAAAAGAGGCTAAGTGTCTCAATCCTTACCAAAATCTCTCCGAACCCAAGCGAACCAACCCGGTAACACAAAATATAGCTTAACAAGGCAATAAGAAGCAGAAATACGGAAAAGGTAGCGATAACTCATGAAACGACTGGTCGGGTCGTTACATCCTCCACTTCTTAAACAAACGTTCATCCTCGAACTAGTCAAGAAACATACCTGAAGCCTCAAATGGGTGAGGATATCTGCTCCACATCTCCCACTTAGTCTCCCAGGTAGCCTCCTCCACGGGCCGACCTCTCCACTGCACCTTCACTGAAATTATATCCTTTGACCTCAACTTTCGAACTTGACGCTCCAAAATAGCTACTAGCTCCACATCATAAGTCAAATCATCTAACTGAATCGTGCTTAAATCCAGAACATGAGACGGGTCCCCAATATACTTCCGGAGAATAGAAACATGAAATACTAGATGCACACTCGACAAGCTAGGTGGCAAAGCAAGCTCATAAGCCACCTCCCCAATCCTCTGAAGCACCTCAAAAGGCCCAATAAACCGAGGACTCAATTTACCTTTCTTCCTAAATCTCATAACACCCTTCATGGGTGAAACCTTCAACAGAACCTTCTCACCAACCATGTAGGACACATCCCGAACCTTCCTGTCAGCATAACTCTTTTGTCTCGACTGTGCTGTACGAAACCTCTCCTAAATCACCTTCACCTTTTCTAAAGCATCTTACACCAAGTCTGTCCCCAATAGCCTAGCTTCACTCAACTGAAACCAATCAACTGGAGATCTACACCGCCTCCCATACAAAGCCTCATACGGAGCCATCTAAATACTCGACTGGTAGCTATTGTTATAAGCAAACTCTGCAAGTGGTAGAAACTGATCTCATGACCCTCCGAAATCAATGACAAAAGCACGCAACATGTCCTCCAATATCTGAATAGTGCGCTCGGACTGCCTGTCTGTCTGAGGGTGAAAAGTTATGCTCAACTCAACCTGAGTACCCAACTCTCGTTGCACAGACCTCCAAAACTGTGAAGTAAACTGAGTGCCCCTATCTGCAATGATGGAAACTGAGACCATGCAAACGAACAATCTCCCAAATATAGATCTCTGCCAACCTCTCTGAGGAATAGGTAGTACACACAGGAATGAAGTGCGCGGACTTGGTTTGCCGATTCACAATCACCCAAATAGCATCGAACTTCTTCAAAGTTTGTGCGAGCCTAACTACAAAATACATGGTGATCCACTCCCACTTCCACTCTGGAATATCCATCTACTGAAGCAAGCCACCCGGTCTTTGATGCTCATATTTCACCTACTGACAATTGAGACACCGAGCTACAAATCCCACAATGTCCTTCTTCATTCTCCTCCACCAATAATGTTGTCTCAGATCATGATACATCTTTTCGACACCCGGATGAATGGAATACCGCGAGCTATGGGCCTCCTCCAGAATCAACTCCCGAATCCCATCTACATTGGGCACACATATCCGGCCCTGCATCCTCAACACCCCATCATCACAGTAGTCACATCTCTGGCATCATCGTGCTGAACTCTGTCCTTAAGGACAAGCAAATGAGAATCATCATACTGGCGCTCTCTGATGCGATCATATAAGGAAGACCGAGAAATTACACAAGCCAATACCCGACTGGGCTCCGAAATATCCAACCTCACGAATCGATTGGCCAAGGCCTGAACATCAACTGCAAGAGGTCTCTCCCCCAACTGGGATATATGCCAAACTCCCTATACTCACTACCTTTCGGCTCAAAGCATCGACCACCACATTGGCCTTCCCCGGATGGTACAATATAGAAATATCATAATCCTTTAGCAACTCCAACCATCGTTGCTGCCTCAAATTGAGATCCTTCTGCTTGAACAAGTGCTGGAGGCTACAATGATCAGTAAACACCTCACAAGACACACCATACAAATAATGCCTCCAAATCTTCAATGCATGAACAATGGCAGCCAACTCCAAATCATGAACATGGTAATTCTTCTCATGGGTTCAACTGACGAGAAGCATAATCAATAACTCTACCCTCCTACATCAATACACACCCAATACACACCCAATACCAACTCTCGAAGCATCACAATACACGGTATATGAACCTGAAGCTGATGGCAAAACTAACACTAGAGCTGTGGTCAAGGCTATCTTGAGCTCCTGAAAGCTCTCCTCACACTCATCCGATCACCTGAATAGAGCACCCTTTTGAGTCAACTTGGTCAAGGGCGATGCAATAGATGAGAATCCCTAAACAAACCGGTAGTAATAACCCGCCAAACCAAGAAAGCTACAAATCTCAATGGCTGAGGACGGTCTGGGCCAACTCTGAACCACCTCTATCTTCTTCGGATCAACTTAAATACTCTCGTTGGACACCACGTGCCCCAAGAATGCCACTGAACTGAGCCAAAACTCACACTTGGAGAACTTTGCATAAAGCTTATCCTCCCTCAATCTCTGCAACACCACTTTCTAATGCTCCACATATTCCTCCTTACTACGTGGGTACACTAGAATATCATCAATGAAAACTATGACGAACGAGTCGACATAAGGCCGGACTACACTGTTCATCAAATGCATGAACGCTACTGGGACATTGGTCAACCCAAAAGACATCACCAAGAACTTATAATGACCATATCGTGTCCTGAAAGCCGTCGTAAGAATATTTGAGTCCCTGATCTTTAACTGGTGATAACTTGAACGGAGATCAATCTTGGAGAACACCCTCGCTCCCTGAAGCTGGTCGAATAAATCATCAATGCGAGGCAAAGGATACCTGTTCTTAACTGTTGCTTTGTTCGACTGCCTATAGTCAATGCACATCCTCATAGTGTCATCCTTCTTCTTCATAAATAGAACCAGCGCACCCCAAGGCGACACACTAGGCCAAATGAACCACTTATCAAGGAGTTCCTGAAGCTACTCCTTTAACTCCTTCAACTCTGCTGGTGCCATACAATACGGTGGAATAGATATGGGCTGAGTGCCCAGCACCAGGTGTTATACCGCCTTTTTCCTACCCCACAAAAGGGTATAAGGGAGTTTTTTTCAATTTAAGTGACAATCAAAACGGGATTATTTTTGTTCATTCAGAGTCGCCACTTGGGATAATTTATGGTGTCCCAAGTCACCGGTTTTAAATCCCGAATCGAGGAAAGATTGACTCTGTTTTATAGTCCGCGAACACATAAATCCAGGTAAGGAATTCTGTTAACCCGGGAGAAGGTATTAGGCATTCCCGGGTTACGTGGTTTTAGCACGATCGCTCAACTTTTATTATTGGCCTATTTATCTGATTTTTTTACACATTTTAAACCTATTGTGCACTTTTTAACCTTTTAGCCGCTTTTAATATTTCAGAAAATTTCAAAGTTATTTAAAACACATCGTAAGCCACGCTACATGAAATGCACCCGTGGTTCACGACACGTTCTATTTAACCTTGTTGGAAATGACATTCGGGTCACATGAAATGTACACACGGATTTATAACATGTTTATTTCATTATTATTATTATTCAAAATTATGGCAGGGTCACATGAAATGCACACCCGAGCCCCTTTAATATAATTTGACGTAGTTCAGTTGATGAATAGTAACCCAATTTCTGTACTGTGACAAAATCATGTTCAGCTATACCAATTCAAGTAAACACGAGCAGATAACTGAGCAAGCAAATTCAAAACCACGGGGAATAATTACAGAAACAACGGGATCGCATCACCAAACAAATAGTTAACATCAAGCTCGAATAAAACAAATAGAGAATGAAAGAGTTGACCTCAATATAGCCGAAAAATTGACTGTTTCACTATTTTGAACTCATAAATGTGACAAACCATGGACGGAACTCGAATTAGCACCACAAAACTCAGACAAACCCGGATTCATATCCAAACAAGCTCAAGCAATGAACTTCTGATATTAAAAATTCCAACTTTGTTCCTGTTTTGATTTTATTTTTTTGAAATGATATTCAATCAAAAGAAACCAAAACATCTTGGTAGTTTCTTCATTGCAGTAATCATATCAGTCCATTTCAGTATCTTTTTTGTGCAAATCAATTGTCACGTTGTAAATACAAAAGAACATAAATGGCTACTTGTGTAAAATCAGCAAAAGCAAAAAAAAGATGAGCGTAACAGCCTGACAAAAGTAGGGAACGACCCAGCCCGAAAACCAAAGGGAGTTGCCAGACTTGGTGACTGCCAGTGTTAGTTCCGGTGAGTGACAAAGGTGAAGTAGGGTGTGAGGAGAAAAAGGGTTAGTCTGTCGCTGGTTGATGTTGAAGAAGGTGGAGATGGGGTCATTTTTTGTTACGTCTTGAGGGAGAAGAAGGTTGCTCGATTTTGTGTATTGAAGCAAATGAAGTTCTGATGGGGTGTTGGTTGTCTTTTTGGATATTGTTGCCGGATTTCGGCGAGCTTAGTGGTGAAGGGAGGAGCTGGTGGGTCTATTATGCACTCTGCGGCAGGTGTTTTAGACTTAAGGACTTCTAGGTTTTGCATCTCATTGATAGGGTTTTTGTCCAAGCTTATATGAAGAAGATGAAGAGTCTTAGCTCTTTCTTTTTGTGAAAAACGGCTATGGCTGCTGGTTTTTTAGGTCTTCTTTGTTAAGTTCCTTGTTCATGGCTGCTCGAGAAAGATGAATGACAGGGGGTGTTTTGTTTTGTGCGGTGGATCTGTCAGGGTCTTAGATTTAGGCTGCCTTTTTCCAATTTTTCATTAGGTCTTTTTGTCCCTTCGGTCTTTTTCTTTTTTAGAAACCGCTGACCTCTATTCATAGGGTCTAGGTTAGAATTTTAGGTGGGGAAATGGGGTGGGTCAAAGGGTTATTTGGGTCAAGTCTGGTTTTTTCTTGGGCCGAGTAAGGAGATGGGCTAGTTTAAGTGAAGAAGGGGTATTGAAAGATTTGTGCTCACTCATTACATGGCCCATTTCGAATTTAAGACCAAGCTTTTCCAATTCCCATTCTTTTTTTGTTTTCTTTTCTTTAATCAATTTTTAAAAAATCTAAATTACATTCCAAAATTAATTCAAATTGCGAAATTAAGCTAATTACCTAACCATAATATTTATAAAAATTAGTTGATCCTAAATTAAAAGAGAAACTTAATAATCCAAAATTTAAAGCTAAGAATGTAAAAATGAGCCATTTTTGTGATTTTTATTTTTAATAAAGCAACTAATTAATTAATTAATTCTAAAATGTGAACACAAAATCTAAATGCAATGCATGATATTTTTGGTATATTTTTTTTCATGATTTTAATAAAAGTAAACATGCAAAAAAATGCAAACAATTAACAAAAATCCTACAAAAATCCTATAAAATTGCAAACAATTGGAGAAAAATCTATTTCTTTAATTTGTAGGGGTATTTCACATAGGGCAAAAATCACGTGCTCACAGCTGCCCCTCTTTGCTCGGAAACACGAAGGTTTTCGGGCAAAGATAAAGTGAGCAGATACAAGCGATTTTTGCCCGTTTGGATACTCCGTGGGAATCATTTTTTGAAAGATTTTACCGAACCTTGCTTCCGAGATTGCCTACATATCCTTGGCTATAAAGGAATCAGGTCAGTGTAGTTTAGAAGTAGGAACAGTGATGGAGTATACCGAGGTGCTGTTCCGTCGAAGTTCCGGTCCGCGGTCCTGTTATTACATCAAAATCAAAAAAATGAAAAAGACTAAATAAGCCTGTCAACTATAAGTTACAAGATTCCTATCTATAAGTCTTCTGAAACTTGATCTTGAGTCTTGAATGGTTCTTCATGCAGACTTTGGATTTGAACCTTGACGCTTGCTAGTTGCAGGTGCTAGTTCATTCTTTTCCAGCTTTTCGGATCAAAACCGGACACACCATGCTTGTGACTTCAGTCATGTCTTGAGCAGCTCACATCTTTCATCAATTTTTGCATTCGGATTCACTTCTTGCCTTTCTTTTTTTTATTCTGGATTGTGATTAACTTCTGTTGATCATCTCAGATTGTTGACTCGCATTCTTGCCGCTAGCTTCTTTTGTTGCTGACTTGAATTGCATTCTGAAATGAATTTCCTTACTCTCCAGGTGGGTACCTGATTGCCAAAACTTGAACTGTATTCCCTTGCTCTTCGGGTGGGCGCCTGATTGCCAAAACTTTAACTGTATTCCCTTGCTATCCAAGTGGGCGCCTGATTGCCAAAACTTGAACTACATTCCCTTGCTCTCCAGGCGGGCGCCTGATTGCCAAAACTTTAACTGTATTCCCTTGCTCTCCAGGTGGGCGCCTGATTGCCAAAACTTTTACTGTATTCCCTTGCTCTCCAGGTGGGCGCCTGATTGCCAAAACTTTAACTGCATTCCATTGCTCTCCAGGTGGGCGCCTGATTGCCAAAACTTGCACTATTTTTCCTTGAGACTTGAATTGCTTCTCCTTGTTCTCCGGGTGGGTGCCTGATTTCCAACACTTTACTGCTTTTCCCTCGAAACTTGACTTGTTTTCCTTGTTCTCCAGGCGGGCTCCTGATTTCCAACACCTACACTGCTCTTCTTTGAAACTTGACTTGCTCTTTCTTGTTCTCCAGGCGGGCTCTTGATTGCTGAACTTGAATCGTCTTTCTTTGAACATTGCTGCTTTCCCTTTGTTCTCCAGGTGGGTGCCTGATTACCAACATTTGAATTGTATTCCTTTCCTCTGAACTTGAATTGTTTTCCTTTGTTTGCCAGGTCGGCGCCTGATTGCAGACACTCGAACCATCTTCTTTTGCTATTTGGAACTATTTTCCCTCGAAACTTGAGCTGCTTTCCTTTGAACTTGTGCCGCCTTCCCTTTGTTCTCCAGGTGGGCGCTTGATTGCTGAACCTGAACTGCTTTCTCTTGAGGCTGCTTTTCCTTGAACTGTCTTCCCTTGTTTCTCTAGGTAGGTGCCTGATTGATGAACCTGAATTGTCCTTTTCTTGAACTCGTGTTGTCTTCTGAACTATCTTCCCTTGTTTCTCCAGGTGGGTGCCTGATTGCTGAACCTGAATTGTCCTCCTTTGAACATTACTGCTTTCCCTTTTTCCGGTGCTTGATTACCAATATTTGAATTGTATCCCTTTCCTCTGGAACTTGAATTTTTTTCCCTTGAAACTTGAACTATCCTTTCTTGTTACTTCAAACTGTTTTCCCTTAAAACTTAAACCATTTTCCCTTATTTTCTAGGTGGGCGCCTGACTGCTGGACTTGAATTGTTTTCCCCTGAAACTGTTAGACTGTGGCACATACTTCTCCAAAAAGAGAACGGAGAACTGCTGCCATGTAAGGGGTGTTGTACCAATAGGCCTACGCCTCTCATACGTCTCCCAGCAAGTGAAGGCAGCTCCAGAAAACTGAAAAGTAGTGAAAGCGACCTCGCTGGTCTCCAAAATACCCGTTGTGCGAAGAACCCTCGGACACTTGTCCAAGAAACCCTGGGCATCCTCGCCCTCTGCACCGCTGAAAGTCGGAGGCTGAAGTCTACCAAACCTCTCCAACCTGTGTTGCTCGTCCTCTAGCATGGCAGGAGCTACATAGTCCTGAGCAACTGCAACCGGCTGGGCTGGATATGCCCCCTGCGTCTAAAGTCCATGCACGACCTACTCAGGTGTGTAAGCTGCGGAGTCTGAGTGCCTCTCCCGGCCTGAGAAGTAGTTGCGACTGTAGTAATTGAGACTGCCTGAGCTAGGCCAGTGCATACTGATAGATCTGAGCCAAGGCCTCCTGAAGACCCAGAATCACAATGGGCACAGCTGGTGCCTGAGCTGGTGCTGCTGGAGCGTCCAAAACTGGGACCTGATCCTAAACTAGGGCAACTAATGGATCTGCAAGTGTTGCCCTAGCTACTGTGCGGGCCACACCCCTGCCTCTACCGCGACCACGACCACATCCTCGGCCTCTAGTGGCCACAGCCAGTGGTACTGGTGGTCATCCACCCTGACCGGTAGCGAGTGTCCTCACCATCTGTGAGAGAATAGAATAATAGAAGTTTAGTACTCGGATCAACAGATTCGCACGACAAGAATTTCAAGAATATGAAGTTTTTCCTAAAGGTTCTGCAGCCTCTAGAGGATAAATATAGATGTCTTTGTATCGATCTGCGAGACTCTACTAAACCTGCTCATGACTCGTGAGACCTATGTAACCTAGGCTCTAATACCAACTTGTCACTACCCTAAACCCGGACCCGGTCGTGATGGTGCCTCTCGTGAAGATAAGGCCAGCCGACACAATACCCAGTTCATTTTAAACAATTAAAATAACATAATTTAAGTCATCAACATGATTAAATATCAAAAGAAACAGCGAAACAGTACAATTTGCGGAACAAACACAGCCCGACATCGGGGTGCTACCACTCATGAGCATCTAACATAAGTCTATAAGTCTGAAAGAGTTTATACAGTCTATTACAGAACTAGAAATAGAAAGTAAATAGGAGGGAGAAACACCGGGCTGCGAACGCCGAGCAGCTACCTAGTGGACTCCGAATGGCCTACTGGGAGCAATCAACCCTCACTGGCGGGACCTGAAGCTCCTAAATCTGCACACAGGGTTTAGGGAGTAAAGTGAGTACTCCAACTCAGTGAGTAATAACAATAAATGAAGACTGAGCGATAAGAAATCACGTAAAACACAACAACATCCTAATAAGAGGCAACGTAAACCAATAAAAATGCAATAAAATAGTGAAATCTTATAAAAACACCTTAGTTCAGTATAAGCTTCTTTAAAACACCTTTTGAACAGTTAAATAAGTAAATGAAAGGCAGCTAGAAAAGATAAACACATAAAATCCGCCCCTTGGGCACAAGGTCAACAAAATCAGCCCCTTGTGCAATAACATGGAACAACACCATCTCCTAGAGCTATATCACATATCACACTAGGTACCTGCACTCACTAGGGGTATACAGACTCCAGGAGGGGCCCCTTACGGCCCAAGCACAATATCAACCCATCTCGTGGCATAATCAATAGGCTCTCGGCCTCATATCAAGCCACGTTGTGGCGTACAACTCAAGCCCTCGGCCTTATAATCATAATCAGTACAACACTGTTGTAGCGTGCATCCCGATCCATAATAATCCTCACAACATAGGTATTCGACCCTACTCAGTCAGAAATCTCTAAAAGCCACTCGGGCATAGTAAAACATGATGCTCAGCCCAAAATATCATTTAAAGTGTTAAAACAGAGTAAACATGATTGAGTTATGAAAACAGTAGAATATAGCATGACTGAGTACAGATATAAAATCAAACAGTGAGGAAATAGTAGTAAAAATCCCCTAAGGGTCCAAAACAGTTGGCACGAGGCCCAAATATGGCATTCAGCCCAAAACATGATGATAGCAAACAGTTTTCAATCAAATACGCGGTAAAACAGTCATTCGGGATGGACTAAATCACAATCCCCAACAGTGCACAACCCCGTGCTCGTCATCTAGCGTATGCGTCACCTCAATATAGCACAACGATGTGAAATCCGGGGTTTCATACTCTCAGGACAATATTTACAATCATTACTCACCTCTATCCTGTCCAAACTCTAGCCCGCGATGTCTTTGCCTCTCGAATCGGCCTCCGGATGCTCCAAATCTAACCAAAATCAGTGCAAAACCATCAAAATATGCTAAGGGAATAAAGCCCACTCAAAAGAAATCAAATTACAACACAAATCCCGAAATTAGCCAAATCCGACCCCCGGGCCCACGTCTTGGATTCCGATAAAAATTACATCAATAAACTCCTTATCACTCCCCGAGTTCATTCATATCAAAATCACCAAAATCCAACCACAAATGATCCCTCAAATCCCTAATTTTAGGTCTCCAATTACAAGCCCTAGTTCTTCAATATTTAGATTTAAATTCAACAATTCCATGATTAATTAGGTAGAAATCACATTAGGATTGAGTATTAAGTCCATAAATCTTACCTTCAAGTCTTCCCCCTTGATTCCCTCTTCAATCCCCTTCAAAAAGCTTCAAAATCACCAAAATGGAGGAACTTAGACCCAAAATCGCGAAAATGGGTCTTTTAAACATTCTTCTCAGACATTTCAATCCTTCTTCGCGAACGCGGTCAAAGCCTCGCGTTCGCGAGGCACAACCTAACGTGGACCACATTTTCCTTCTTCGCGAACGCGGCTCCCCTCTCGTGAACACATAGATTGACGACCCCAACCCTTCGCGAACGCGAAGGCCAAACCTCAGCCTCACATTCTAGCCCTTCGCGAACGCGAAGCACTGCTGTGTGCAATACTACAACAGATTTTTCTGCAATCTTTTTCAACATGAAATGGTCCGTTTAACCACCCGAAACTCACCCGAGGCCCTCGGTACCTCAACCAAACATGCCAACATATCCCATAACATCATTCAAACTTGTTCTAATCTTCGGAATGCTCAAAACAATATCAAAACACCAAATTCGCATCGGATTCAAGCCTAAGAATTCCAAAATATTCTAAATTCCATTTTCGATCAAAAAGTCTATCAAACCACGTCTGAATGACCTAAAATTTTGCGTGCACATCCCAAATGACACAACGGACATACTTCAACTCCCGGAATTCTATTCCGACCCCTATATAAAAATCCCACCTATCAACCGGAAAATACCAAAATTCCAATTTCGCCAATTCAAGCCTAAATCTACTCTGGACCTCCAAAACACATTCCAATCACGCTCCTAAGTCCCAAATCATCTCTCAAAGCTATTTGAACCTTTAGAACTCACACCCAATACCTTTTATACATAAGTCAATATCCGATTGACTTTTCCAACTTAAGCTTCCTCAAAAGAGACTAAGTATCTCAAACCTTACCAAAATCTCTCTGAACCCAAGCCAACCAACCCGGTAACACAAAATACAGCTGAACAAGGCAATAAGAAGCACAAATGGTGGAAACGGGGCGGTAACTCATAAAACGACCGACCGGGTCGTTACAACTTTCCTTTGCTTCTTCCCGGGGTCGCTTAGATTTTTTACTAGACGACTCATATTCCTTTTTATACGGATAAATATTCTCAAAGAATTCAGCATCATCTGATTCGATTATTATACTAATATGAATGTCGGGATTTTCTGATTTATGAACCAGAAAACGATATCCCTTACTATTTGTTGCATATCCTATAAAAATACAATCAACAGTTTCTGGTCCAATCTTTACCCTTTTGGGTTTAGGGACTTGCACTTTAGCTAAACACCCCCACACTTTAAAATATTTTAAGTTGTCTTTCCTTCATTTCCATTTTTCGTATGAAATGGATTGCGTCTACTCGATTGAGTATTCGGCTAACTGTAAGAATAGCTTCCCCCACAAGTTCTAAGGTAAACAAGAACTTATTAACAAGGCATTCATCATCTCCGTTAACGTTCTATTCATTTCCGTAATTTTATTAGATTGCGGTGAGAAAGGCGCAGTGTTTTGTTAAATAATTCCATATTCCAAACATATTTCTTCAAAAGGAGATTCATATTTTCCACTCCTATCGCTTTTTATTATTTTGATCTTTTTGTTTAGTTGTGTGTCAACTTCATTTTTATATTGTTTGAATGTATCAATTGCCTCATCTGTACTATTAAGTAAGTAAATATAGCAATATCTAGTATTGTCGTCAATAAAAGTTATGAAATACTTTTTCCCACCGTGAGATAGTATTAACTTCATGTCACATATTTGTGTGAATTAAGCCTAAAGGATTTGAATTCCGTTCAACTGACTTATAAGGATGTTTAACATACTTTGATTTCACACAAATTCGAAATTTCGAGTTATTTCACTCAAACTTATGCAATACTTCCAAATTAATAATTTTTTCGCAAAGTTTTGAAGTTGACATGACCTAAATATTCATACCATAAATTATTTGACTCAATCAAGTAAGAAGAAGCTAAAATTTTATTCATATCAGTGGCAATTACATTGAGTTTGAAAAGGCCTGCAGTAAGGTAACTTTTTCCTACATACATTTCATTCTTACTAACTACAACCTTGACGAAAGCAAAAACACAATTAAAGTTGTTCATGACTATAAGTGATGCCGACACTAAATTCTTCCGCATTTCAGGAACATGAAGGATATTATTTAGAGTCACAATCAATATCTTTAACGAAAATATTGATTCAATGTATACCTTTGGAAAGGGATCATGAACGATGACTTGTAGTTCTTGAACTTGAGTTATGACAGATTTACTGTCAACCATTTTAAAGTCCAATAACATTGTGGCGATAAACCTTTTAAATCTAGCATCTTCCGTCTTGTACTTTTTTTCAAGAGTGTTCCACAACTTTTTCGAAGTTTCCATGATACTATACACATTTTACAAGCCATCGTCCAGATAACTCAAGATATACTTTTTGCATAAGAAGTCAGAATGATTCCATGCCTCCGTGACCACAAAACGCTCATTATCCAGAGTTTCTTCTCCCAAGACTGGAACGTCCTCGATGATAAAGCGCTGCAAACTGAGTGTGATCAGGTAGAAGAACATCTTCTATTGCTAGTGCTTGAAGTCCACGCCGGAAATTTTTTTGAGCTTTTCTGCTGGTGTCATCGCCGGTACAGGTATTGTGGGACTTGATGATACAGTAGCCATTTCAGCAGTGGTATTCCCAACAGAATTATTTTGTTGTCTGTGTTTGTTGTCATTTTTCTGTAAAAGAAATTGACACAACTAAAATGAGTGAGTTGGTGAAGTTTTTATATCTTCAAACTGAATACAAGCTGCCGAGTAGAAAATCACAAGGATTTTAATCTCGGATTGAGTAGAAAGTCACAAAAACTTTAATCTCAAGATGGAGTAGAAAATTCGAATATTTTAATCTTCAAAATGGGAGTAGAAAATTGCTAGGATTTTAGTTTCCCAAACCAGAAAGTAAGATGAACACATAGATATATTAAATTTCTTAAGCTTGTTAGTAAACTGTATTCAAAATTAGAAAATCAGAGAAGGAAAATTGTTAGTTCACTAAACAATCTCGAGCCCATAAATTGATTGTTTGTCCTTAAGAATTTAACCCCCTCAATGTTTCCCAATGTTATGGATTAATTCCTTTTAGGATAGAACATAATAATTATTCTGTGACAGCGGTACTACAAATTACAAAACTTTAGCGGACTCAACAAACTGAGCAAATCTCACTTGACGCTTCTATTTATTTGGAAAATAATACAGCAATGTAGAAAAGAGAGGAGTGTTATGAATAGTTTGTACATTGGATACTACTTTGGATACTACATTGGATACTACATTGGATGCTACATTGGATGCCCATGTTGTGAATAACGTAAAGATTAAATTTCATATTTTATGTCCATCATCTTTACTTTTTATGCCTATAAAAGGCCATGTAATTGCAATGAAAAATTACACCAAAGTGAAAGAAGAAAACACTTCTTCATTCTCTCTATCTCTTCTTGTTTACATTTTACTGCATTGCTTTTATTTTATAACACGTTATCAGCACGAAGCTCTAATTTTATTCTTAACTCCCGCTAAGTTGAGTCATATTTTATTAAGGTATGTATCATTATAATTATTTTATTTATGACAGTACATATCATATGCTCATTGTTTGCAGATTACTTGTGCGCTTGGGCATCTTAAATAGTTTAAGTACATTGCAGTGATAAAATAACTATTTCCTTCCGTGCTCAACTCTTAGAGGACCTCAAAGTCATCAAACTAGCTATGCACTAATGTCATACTTATAATATTCATGGACTCCCTAGATCAAAACATATCTTTAAGGCATTTTGAAGAACTGTGAGAAATAAATTGACAAGCAATAATTTTATAGTTTAATTACTTTATATTTATTGGAACATATAAATAATGTTAGTCACGTTCAATTCTATTAACACATATATATCAATAATATAAAGTGAAATGAAACAAGTATGTAATTTCTACTTTATGGCAAGAATAAAATGAAATAGTAGATTGTTAACATGATATAACTCTATTTTTATTTATTTTACCTTAATTGTTTTGTTTTCATTAATTATTTATTATTATAATTATTTCTCTAACTTATTCATCTTTTATGATAGTTTTCACTATGTCAAATTTATCAAAACTTGAATTTGTGGCGCTTGACATCACCGGGAGGAACTATTTATCATGGGTTCTTGATGCTGAAATTCACCTTGACGCTAAAGGTCTTGGAAATACTATTATACAAGGAAATGAAGCATCAAATCAGGATAAAGCGAAGGCCATGATTTTCCTTCGTCATCATCTACATGGAGGGTTAAAAACTGAATATTTAACCGTAAAAGATCCACTTGAAGTATGGATTAATTTGAAGGATCGATATGACCACCTAAAACTTACGATTACCGAAAGCTCGGTATGAGTGGATACATTTAAGGTTGCAAGACTTTAAAACCGTAAGTGAGTATAATTCTGCTATCTTTAAAGTAAGTTCTCTATTAAAATTATATGGAGACACTATCACAGATGAGGACTTATTGGAAAAAATATTTTCTACTTTTCACGCTTCAAATGTGGTGTTACAACAACAATACCGTGAAAAAGGTTTTAAGAAATATTCTGAGTTAATCACATGCCTACTTGTGGCTGAGCAGAATAATACTCTATTAATGAAAAATCATGAAGCCTGTCCCACTGGATCAGCTCCATTTCCGGAAGTGAATGTTGTAGCAACATATGATAAGTTTGAAAGAAAACAAAATAATTACCGTGGTCGTGGACATAGTCATAAACGTGGACGTGGCAGGGGGCGAAACAATTATCGTCATTATGGTGGAAATAAATTGGAGAACAATAAGGGTTCTCAAATTAATCATTCAAAAGGTAAAGCTAGTATGTGTCACCGATGTGGTATGAGAGGTCATTGGGCACACATTTGTCGTACGCCAGAACATTTTGTCAAACTTTATCAAGCCTCCCTCAAGAAAAAAGAAAATAATGTGGAGGCACACTTGACCTTTCAAAATAATGATGATGAAGCAGGTCCCTCAAATAAATATGATTCTAAGGCACATCTTGCATATAAAGATGATGATTTTGAAGGCCTAACAAATATTACTCATTTAGAAGTTGGGGACTTCTTTTAGGATATTGACTGAAGAACTAATCATCTTACTGGGGAATGAAGCTATAAAAGTTGTTATGTTTATGTTTGCAACTAGTTTATTTTTCTTGAATGTATTTTCCTAATGCATCATGTGTTGCTAGTTTCTACATTTCTAATGTATTTCTTAATATTTTTTTCCTGCTTGTCTTTCATATTTCTTATGATGTATTATTTTTTTTTTTATGAAGAATATGAAAATTCCCCAGTCTTCAGTTGGACTCAAGATTAATAAAGATGATATATGTCTTCTGGATAGTGCTACAACACACACTATTTTAAAAGATAAGATATATTTCTCTTATTTGGTAATGAAAGAAGCGAATGTTAATACAATATCCGGTAGTACAAGATTAATTGAAGGTTCTGGAAGAGCTAATTTATTACTACCAGGAGGAACAAATTTGGCTATTGATGAAGCACTATATTGTAGTAAACCTCAAAGAAACTTATTAAGTTTCAAAGATATTCGCCAAAATGGCTATCATATTGAGACTACAAATGATGAAAAGATTGAATATCTTTATATTACTACAATAATGTCCGGTAAGAAATATGTGCTTGAAATGTTACCTGCTCTTTCCTCCGGCTTATACTACACAAGTATTAGCAGGATTGAAACACATGCCATAGTAAACGAGAAGTTTACTAATCAAGATAATTTTATTATTTGGCATGACCGGTTGGGCCATCCTGGTTCGAATATGATGCGTAAAATAATTGAGAATTCACATGGACATGCAATGAAGAATCAGAAGATTCTTCAATTTAAGGAATTCTCTTGTGCTGCGTGTTCTCGAGAAAAATTAATTATTAGACCATCAACTATTAAAGTTAGGATGGAATCCCCTGCATTTCTGGAACGTATACAGGGTGATATATGTGGGCTCATTCACCCTCCATGTGGAGCATTCAAATATTATATGGTTTTGGTAGATGCATCTACAAGATGGTCACATGTGTGCTTACTATCAACTCGCAATATGACATTTGCGAGATTGTTGGCTCAAATAATAAAGCTAAGAGCACAATTTCCAGATTATGCAATTAAGACAATTCGTCTTGATAATGCCGGTGAGTTTACATCCCAAGCCTTTAATGATTATTGTATTTCAACTGGGATAACAATTGAGCATCCGGTTGCTCATGTTCATACACAAAATGGTCTAGCAGAATCATTGATCAAACGTCTCCAATTAATTGCTAGACCAATGCTTATGAGAACAAAACTTCCCATTTCAGTTTGGGGTCATGCTATTGCACGCAGCAGCACTTGTGCGGATAAGGCCCACAAGTTATCATAAAGTCTCCCCATTGCAATTGGCTTTTGGTGAGGAGCCAAATATTTTCCATCTTAGGATCTTTGGTTGTGCGATATATGTTCCAATTGCTCCACCACAACGCACAAAGATGGGTCCTCAAAGAAGGTTGGGGATATATGTTGGATATGAATCTCCTTCTATTATAAAATATCTAGAGTCGATGACTGGAGATTTATTTACGGCAAGATTTTCTGATTGTCATTTTAATGAATCAATATATCCAACATTAGGGGGAGAAAATAAGCAGCTGAAAAAGAAGATAGATTGGAATGCATTATCGCTGTCTCATTTAGATCCTCGAACAAATCAATGTGAACAAGAGGTTCAAAAGATTATTCATTTACAAAATATTGCAAATCAATTGCCAGATGCATTCACTAACCTACCAAGGGTGACTAAGTCACATATTCCAGCTGCTAATGCTCCAATTCGAGTTGATATCCCGACAGAACAATTAATTAAAGCAAATGAGTCTAAGTCATGCTTGAAACGTGGTAGACCAATCGGTTCTAAAGATAAAAATCCTCGAAGAAGAAAAGGAGCAAGTGATCAAAGTGAACATAACACAGAGGTAGTGGCTCAAGAAGAGCCCCAAGACGTAACAAATGATAAGACCTTAGGGGAGGTCCAGGTACCTAAAATAATAAAAATGAAGAGATATCAATAAGTTACGTCTCAACCGGGAAAAGATGGAACCGAAATAATATTGTTATCGATAACATTTTTGCTTATAATGTTGTTGTTGAAATAATGCAACAAGATGAGGATCTTGAACCAAAATCTGTCAATGAATGCAGACAGAGAAATGATTGGCCAAAATGGAAAGACGCTATCCAGGCAGAGTTAACTTCACTTGGAAAACGTGAAGTCTTCGGACCCATAGTTCGAACACCTGAAGGCATAAAGCCAGTAGGGTATAAATGAGTTTTTGTGCGAAAACGAAATGATAAAAATGAAGTCGTTAGATATAAAGCGCGACTTGTGGCACAAGGGTTTTCCCAAAGGCCTGGAATTGATTATATGAAGACATATTCTCCTATAGTGGATGTTATCACCTTCAGGTATCTCATAAATATGGCAGTGCAAGAAAAACTTGATATGTATCTAATGGATGTTGTTACATCCTATTTGTATGGATCATTAGACAACGAAATTTTTATGAAAGTACCTGAGGGATTTAAAGTGCCATAAGCATATAAAAAATTTCGAGAAACTTGTTCAATAAAGCTTCAGAAATCTTTATACGGATTGAAACAATTAGGACGTATGTGGTACAATCGCCTGAGTGAATACCTGTTGAAAGAAGGGTACAAGAATGATCCAATTTGTCCCTGTGTCTTTATAAAAAGGCCTGGATCTGAATTTGTTATAATCGCGGTGTATGTTGATGATTTAAATATCATTGGAACTCCTAGGGAGCTTCCAAAAATAGTAGACTGTTTGAAGAAAGAATTTGAAATGAAAGATCTTGGAAAGACAAAATTTTGTCTTGGTCTACAAATTGAGTATATGAAAGATGGAATATTTGTCCATCAATCGACATACACCGAAAAGATTTTAAAGCGATTCTATATGGATAAAACACATCCATTGAGTACCCCGATGGTTGTGAGATCACTTGATATAAAGAAAGATCCATTCCGACCTCATGAAAATGATGAAGAGCTTCTTGGTGCCGAAGTACCATATCTTAGTACAATTGGGGCATTAATGTATCTTGCCAATAATTCCCGACCAGATATAGCTTTTTCAGTAAGCTTATTGGCAAGATTTAGTACTTCGTCAACACAAAGACACTGAAATAGTATTAAACATATATTCAGATACCTCCAAGGGACCATTGATATGGGTTTATTTTATTCAAATGAATCCAAGCCATCATTGATTGGTTATGCAGATACAGGATATTTGTCTGATCCACACAAAGGTCGATCTCAGACAGGCTATTTATTTACAAGTGGAGGTACAGCCATATCATGGCGTTCGACAAAACAAACTATGGTTGCTACTTCTTCAAATCATGCAGAGATAATAGCCATTCACGAAGCAAGTCGAGAATGCGTTTGGTTAAGATCTATAACTCAACACATTCAGCAAACATGTGGTCTTTCTTCAAAAGAGAATATTCAACAATATTGTATGAAGACAATGTTGCATGCATAGCTCAATTGAAAGGAGGATATATCAAAGGAGATAGAACAAAACATATTTCACCGAAATTCTTTTTCACTCATGATCTTCAGAAGAATGGTGAAATAGATGTACAACAAGTTCGTTCAAGTGATAATTTGGCTGATCTGTTCACTAAGGCATTACCAACCTCAATATTTGAAAAGCTGATATATAAGATTGGAATGCGTCGTCTTCGAGACATTAAGTGATTTTTCATCAGGGGAGTAACTACACGCTGCACTCTTTTCCTTAACCAAGGTTTTGTCCCACTGGGTTTTCCTGGTAAGGTTTTTAATGAGGCAGCAAGCAATGCATATTATAAATAACTATGTACATCCCAATATTTTTTTTTGTAAGTTTTTAATGAGGCACATTATCTTACATGGACATCCAAGGGGGAGTGTTATAAATAGTTTGTACATTGGATACTACTTTGGATACTACATTGGATGCTACATTGGATGCCCATGTTGTGAATAAAGATTAAATTTCCTATTTTATGTCCATCATCTTTACTTTTTATGCCTATAAAAGGCCATGTAATTGCAATGAAAAATTATACCAAAGTGAAAGAAAAAAACACTTCTCCATTCTCTCTATCTCTTCTTGTTTACATTTTACTGCATTACTTTTATTTTATAACAAGGAGAAGTTTTTATGTTTTTCATGTATAAAAAATAAGGCCAATCCTCTAAATTTATAAACAATAAAATGGTGAAATGATCATATGCAATCCAAAAGGTGCTTCTTCCATTAAACCCAAACAAAATATACTAGTAATATTCTATACTAATATTTTTTGAGAAGGAGTGAATCTTAAATATTAAATAGTCCAAAATAAAGGTGTAAATTGGTCTTTGAGAAAAATATTACTAAAAAAAGGGGGGGACTAAGATACTGTTACTACAGTCTGTATGAGACACTTGCCACTAGATAAACAAACCCTGCCAGCCCCTTCATCATTCAACGCACCTCTTTGTTAATCTCGCCCCAATTTCACAGATATTTCTCCACTCCGCAAATCTCTCTTTTCAGTCTAAGAACCATGGTCCTACAACTATGGGACACCATCAAAGATTCAATCACAGCATACACAGGTCTATCTCCTGCTACTTTCTTCACAGTTGTTGCTTTGGCTCTTGCTTTCTACTATGTTGTCTCGGGTTTGTTCGGTTCATCTGACCATGGTCACCACCAAAGGTCAAGAGATTTTGAGGAACAGATGCAGCCTTTGCCCCCTCCTGTTCAACTTGGAGAAATTACTGAAGAAGAGTTGAAAGAGTATGATGGGTCTGATCCCAAGAAGCCTCTTTTAATGGCTATTAAGGCTCAGATCTATGATGTTTCTCAAAGCAGGTATTTTTCTTTGTCTGCTAGTGTTTTAAGCTATTTTGACTTCTGGGTATGTGTTATTTTTGCATAATCTTCTGTTTCTGCTTTTGGATTTTGAATTTGATTTTTGGGATTGCTTTTGGGTGTGGGATTTTCCTTTCTTGATTGTTAATATAGGTGCTTTTGTTAGATGATGTCTTGTGGAAAAGTTGGAAACTTTATATGCACATAGAGTAAAGCATAACAAGTCTTGATGGCTTTGGAGAAGTTGGACTTTTTACTCATTGTGTATTGCAAGTACTGTGAATTACTTTTTTGCTGGAAAAAAAGTGAATTATGCTGAAGTTCTCAGGTTTTGAAACCTGGTATTACACGCCGTTGCCTAATAGTCTGGAGTAGGAATGGAAATTGCCTATTATTCTGGATTAGGAATGGAAATTTGTGGAAATTCGGATTGATGTATAGATCTTACAATTGGTATGCATTTTTCTTTCTTCTTACTTTTGGTGCCCGACTTGATGGGGAAAGCTTTGGATAAAATGTTTTCTTTTCCCAATTTTCTTGAACGTCTTTTAAGTGTGTAACTCTGCTGGTAAGGTGGCGAGGGCTAGTCGAAGGGCAACTGATCGAGGTCTAAAGGGCTTTTAGATGTCTTGGGTCCAATTCTTTAAGATAGCAAAGGTGACGTATGCTTGATTCTTAGACGAGTGAGTCGAGTTTCTCCATTTTTGCAATAATAGATCACCTTTTGCATTGTAATCAACTGGTCTTCTCAACCAATGTCTTCATTTTTATTTGTTGAGGTTTTGGAGAGATAGTAGACATATTTAGTTTGTTGTTTCTCTAGTTTATTACGTCCACTATAATCTCATTGGAGTGCTGAATTGCTTCGGTTGATTCTAAAACTCTTGGATTCTGAAATGTTTAATATGTACTTTTTTTCTTGTATCAGCAAACAAACCGTCAAATGAAGATCTATTATATATTGAATTATGAGTTCAAATTGCTTTAGATGTGTTTCTGTTAGTCCCAGCATACATTAAATTTATCTAGAACTATATCCTTGATAAATCAAATATTCATGAGTCTGAATAAATTTGTATACTCATATGTAAACCTAACATATCTTGATCAATGCTAAGCTTTATGAGCTGCTGAGGGCTCGTCATCTTTTCAGTAGTTTTTCGACAGTAGGTGCTGCCACAACATCTTTGTGTTTAAACTTGTATGTGTTTGTGCAGAATGTTCTATGGACCTGGGGGACCTTATGCATTGTTTGCTGGAAAGGATGCTAGTAGAGCTCTTGCCAAGATGTCCTTTGAGGAAAAAGATCTCACCGGGGATATCTCTGGCCTTGGTCCTTTTGAGCTTGAGGCCTTACAAGATTGGGAATACAAATTCATGAGCAAATATGTCAAAGTTGGGACTATCAAGCAGGCAGTGCCAGTAACTGAGGGGGCAGCTAACGGCGAATCTGTTGAAGCAACTGATCGTGAAGCTAAGCCAGCCGAGGATGGTGCATCAGCGAGTGCCAAGCCGTTGGAAGATGATGTTCCATCAGAGAGTGTTGTTGCTGAAACTGTGGACAAATCTGATGTTGATGTCGACAAGAAGGATTAATGGTGACGCTAGTAAAAGCTGAGAACCAGAGGGAACTGTGCTTGTGGAGATCAAAAAAAATATGACATGGTGTATTTGTTTATTATCTTGTGTCACATGAGGCTCCTTGGCAGTCAAGGTAGTTTAAATGTCTAAATTGTTGTATGAAATAATGAAGAAAGCATTTTACTTCCTGTTTTTATAGGTGTTTTATTGATGTAATACTTGATTATGGTGGAAAGACCTCTTTATCTCAAAGCAGTGCATCTCTAAATGTTGCAGGTGCGGTAGCCGCATGATGAATAATATGTCTCATCTCTTTCCGCCCTTACTTTTGGTGTTTTTGAAGCATTGTCGTCTTCACACTAAAAGAGAAGTCTAGAAGTTTGGTGTAGACCAAGTTGGCTGGCATACTGTATATTTCTCTAAATTCTATACTTTGGTGTGTCGACTTTGTAATGGTAGTACTTCTATTGCACCACTTAAAGGAGACATTGCTTGCTAGTTTTGATTTTATTATGCACAAAACAGCTTTACCTTTTCCGTATGCCGCCTTTCAAGGACTATGTGGATATCTCAAGGTGGCCCATGGTAGGGCGAGAGGGCGGATGAAGTTCAGAAGTTATGGGTTAATCCGAGCTTAATAGCTTTAGCTTGGACCTGTCAAAAAATTTGTTAAATTCCAGTTCAGTAAGTTAAATGAGCTATGATAAAATTTTCAACTTGAATTTATAAAGTTTAAAATTTGAATATGCTTAGGTCGTTTTTTATAGCCCGGAAAATTATAAACGGTCCTGGTTCGGGGGTCCGGGCCCATGCGGAAGATGTGGATTACAGAGAATCGAGCAGAATTGCAGTCGAATTTTCAATTACAAAAAAATTAGACAGTCCATTAGTTCATGAAGCATGACAAAAAATTTCTCTCACGAAATATAAATCAAAATGGAATTATACAAAAGAAAGAATAAAAACAAAAAAAAAAAAGTAAGAAAAAAAGACATCACCTAGTTAGTGATGCTTTCGGCTACTGGACTTTCGCCATCTAGGGTGCAACATTCAGGCTGCTTCGCCTAGTAGCACGACGCTTGTATTGCTCTCCCACAACCCCGTCTTACGGTTTAGGCTGCTCCCATTTTTCTCGCCGCTACTACGGGAATCATTCTGGCTACTAAGATGTTTTAGTTCGCCAGGTTGTCTCTTGCCTGCCCATGGATTCAGCAGCAGTTCGAAAGGTTGCCCTATTCGGGAATCTCCGGATCTATGCTTATTTTTAACTCCCCGAAGCATTTCATCGATTACTACGCCCTTCCTCATCTCTGGGTGCCTAGGTATCCACCGTAAGTCTTTCCTCGTTTGAACCTTGCCCTTCACTTTTAATGTTATATCATCCTAAGGTGTTGCTAAATGGATGGATCTTCTAAACCGAACCACCGAATCGAAAAAAAATTGGGTGCTATAATTAAGCTTTGTATAAGCGGACTCGAACAGGTATAAAAACAAAAGTGACGGGTGGTCTAATTTCTCTTCGCGAATTTGTGTCGCAAGAGCCTTGACATAAATTTGTGAATACATGTACTTATTCTTCCAAGAATATGTATTCAATAATGAGTACATATACTTGGAGAAATCGTTGTGATTTAATGAATACATATTTATTCTTGGAAGAATATGAACGTACTAGTGGTAGTGAATATACTATATTCACCTATAGAAGAAGATCGGAGACGAAATAAGAAAATAATATCATTATTATGATATGAATGATCATTGGTCACGTACCTATTATATGCCAAAATATTTTGCCAATGCGATTATTAAAGGACAACAGTAATGCAAGAAACAAATCTTGCATATAATTTTGACTATGACCGTAATGGTATAACTTTCTCTTTAAAAGATATTCACAATATAGATGTTGATGAATATATGGTAGTAGAGAATTAATTGTGAGCTCTGAAGAGCCAATTCTATTTTTGAGGAATAAATTTGATTATCAATAAGACATTGTGTTGTAGTAAGTTTTCAAAGAAATTAATTGAGTTTCTAGAGTATTCGCGAAAGCGGTTGGTTATATTGAGACTATAAACAATGAGAAGATTTAATATCTTTATATTACTACAACTGTAACAGGGTAATAGTATATAAAAATTAGCCGCTTTATTGCCTGATTTGTACTACATAAATAAAAATATGGTAAAATTACATGACACAGTGAACTGGATGTTTATTAATATAAAATACCCATATCATAGTAAACTAGGAGTTTAATTAATAATTGCACATGTCATAATATAAACCTGAAGTTTACTGATATAGACAATTTTATCAAGTATGGCCTATTGAGCAATCTTGATTTAAGTATGATGTGTAAAATAAATGAGAATTCACATGGGTAAGTGTTGAAGAAGATTTTTCATGAATTCTCATGTGTTGCTTGTTCTCGCGATTATTATACCAACTAAAATTGAGATTAAATCCCTTGAATTCTGGAATTTATCAAAGGTGAATATGAGACCATTCACCTGCCATGTAAACCTTATAAAGATGCATCTATGAGATGGTTATATGTGCGTTTATTATCAATACGCAACTTGAACGCCATGTTTCTTGCTCAATAATTTAATTTAGAGCAAAATTTCCAGATTTTCTATTCAAGAAAGTTCATTTTGATAAGTTGATTTATATCACAGTTGGTTTAGCAAAATGATTTATTGACGGCCTCCACTTAATAGCTTGCTTATGAGAACAAAATTATCTATAACAGTTTGATATACGTTATACACGCAAGTATATTACATTCTCCCCTCACAACTTGTTCAGGGTCAGGAACTAAATAATTCCATCTTATTATTATTGATGTGCGGTTTATATTTTGATTAACACCATAACGCACAAAGATGAGTTCCCAAAGTTGAGGAAGCAAATTAGTTTTTCTAACATGAGGGGGAGAGATAATAACATTTGAGAAAAAGTTACGTGGAATGAATTATCATTTCTACATCTCGATCCTCGAATAAGATAACATGAACTTGAAGTTCGTAAAAAAGATAATTCATCTGCAATATATTGCAAAGCATGCCAGACGCATTTGCTAACCCAAAAAAAGTAACTATATTCTCACTGCAAATGCTCTTATTAGAATAAGTCCTAGAAGGACAAAGTCCATGGTACACTTAAAACGTATAGACAAATCGGTTTCAAATAAACTTTTTAATAAAAAGGACGAGTAAATGATCAAAATGATCATAATAAGGAAGCAAGCGATCTAGAAGATCACATGACATAACACTTCATAAAATCTCAAGAGAGGTCCAGGTACCAGAAAATATGAATAAAGAGATTTCTATGTTATGTCTTTATGAAGAAATGTTGGAACCGATATAAAATGTTCGTCAACGATATCTAGCGCTAAGTGTAGATGAGGATCTTAAGTCTGTCGAATAGAGACACAAAAATATTGACCAAATGGAAGAGACACAATTCGAAAATAATTGGTTTCATATGGAAGACATGTAGTTTTGGACATGTAGTTCAAATACTTGAAAGTATAAAGTCAACAGAGTGTGCAATCACTTTTATCTATCTTATATGTCTAGCATGACATGAAAACTTGATATGTATCTAAAGTCTATTTATATGGCTTGAAGCATATAGAATTTTTAGTCATGAAGTACTACACCCTAACTGCAATTTGTGCATATCTGTATCTTGCTATAACGATAAGCATGATAATGTGATAGCGAGAATTTTTACCTCTATGGAAATAATAAAAGGCCACTCCACGACATTATATGAAGACATTATATCTATCAAGAATGATTATTTCAAGGTGCAACATACTCATTGGAGTTAATATGGCTGATTTATTCACCAAATCTCTGCCGACGTCAACCTTCAAGAAATTAGTGTACAATATCGGGATGCCAATGCTTAAAGATGTGAATTGATGTTCTCACCAGGAGGAGTTAATACACATTGTATTTTTTTTTGACAAGGTTTTGTCCCACTGAATTTTCTTTGCAAGTTTTTTAACGAGGCAACCAAAAGACGTATTTCTAAACATGTGTACTCTTTTTCCTTCTATAAAACTTATTTCCCACTAGGTTTTATTTTAGTTAAGGTTTTAACGAGACACATTATATGTTGAATAGACATTCAAAGGGGAGGGTTATAAATATAATTATATTTAAGGTGAATATCTATATTTTAGACAGATTTTAGGGTTTGTTACTTTGTGGCTAAGTCACACAATAAATAGAGGGGTTCTATTCTATTGTAATTGATCCCAAAAATCAATAAAAATTCTCTCTCTATTTTTATAACAGAAAAAAACTTATTTTCCCTAGTATTATTTTTTATCTGAAAACGACATCGTTTGTGTGGCTCAATCTTTGCCGCCAAAAAGCGTCCCACCTTCCTGTTCTCGCCTCAAAGCCCTTGGACCCAACTCAAAGAGGTTAAAAACTGATCTCAAAGAGGGCAAAATCTCTAGCGAATATCTACCTTTCTAATTGGTTCTTAGTTGCAGTGAATCGTAAATGCAGATTCAGGTAAAATGCAGCTGCGGGGAGGAAAAATGCCCGGAATGGGCAATTCTGGAACTTCAAGGTGTGGTTGAAACCCAACCCTCCTTCAAAGATCGCCTCCAAAATCTCCAAATTGGCATTCTCTGCCGCCCCTCTTCCCAGGTTTTTTCTCTTCCTATCAAATGAAATTTTAGGAATTTCAATTTTCATTTTTGTGTCTGCTATTTTTCAGGAAAATTATACATTTACTGTTGGGTATCATGAATTGACCGGGTCCAAATTGCCCTTGAAAAAGCCAATGTTAGTATTGAAGAAAATCAAACTTGACTCTAAGGAAAAGAAGTGTGCCATTAGTTCATCAAGGGTGGAATTGGACGTTATTGGAATAATTCGTCAAAGGATTCTTTTTAAAACCAGACCTAAGGCACTCATATCAAGTAAGATATCTTATTTTTATTTTTTCATTATATAGTCGATCCTAACTTGTTTGTGACTGAGGCTTAGTTATTATTGTTGTTTGGTAGTTCCATAATGGACTTGCTTGTTGCACTTAAATCCTTATTAGTCTACGAAAATAATGAGGGTTCGACCTTTTCTTATAGTGATCACTACGGTTCAAATATTTGTATTTCTTTTATTGGCGTATTACGTATAAGGCTGTATTGTGGTCCGGGCCCGGGACTAAACGGGCCGGGCCAAACGAGCATGGGCTTAAGGCGGGCCGGGCTGAGGCGGTCCCGGGCCAAACGGTCCCAATGTGTGGAACCGGCCCACGGTGCTCCTAAGCCCACATGGTCCCAGGCTAAATGGGCCGGGCCCGCAGGCCTAAACGGGCCTAACGGGCTTTGTTCGTTTCGGGCTATTTTTTTTAATTTTTTTTATCTAAGGCACTTTCTTGTAAACTATATATGTATATACTAGTATAAATTGCTTATATATAGCTATATAAATATATATAGTATATATAGTATATATAGTATGTATAGTATGTATAGTATGTATATATAAGGGTGTATTATGTGTATATATAATTATATATTGCCTTATATATATATATATATATATATAGTTTATATGTATTAGAGATATATATAGTGCCTTATATATGTGTGTATGTATGTATATATATATATATACATATACGTATGTATATATACATACACACATATATATATATAAGCTATTTTTTTTAATTTTTTTTATCTAAGGCACTTTCTTGTAAACTATATATGTATATACTAGTATAAATTGCTTATATATAGCTATATAAATATATATAGTATATATAGTATATATAGTATGTATAGTATGTATATATAAGGGTGTATTATGTGTATATATATATATAGTGCCTTATATATATAGTTTATATATTGCCTTATATATATATATATAGTTTATATGTATTAGATATATAATATATATACTATATCAAATTTAAACACAAAATAAATTGCAAAGAAATATTCAAGGGAATGTCTTATATATTTTACTATTACGACATTAACAAAGAATGACAATATCTTTCTTAGTCTTCCTCCCCCAATGGAATGAGCACAACAAGGTACTAATACCACCATTAAAAGGAAAAAAAACTAAGGAAGATGTGCCAAAATACAAGTTACATGTTAGTCTATGTATTATCTCTAACAAATCTCATAAATCCTTCAAGGTCCGGAGGAATTTCCGTTGGTGGTGGTGGAAAAGAAGCTTGTTCATCACCGCTTCCGGGCGAAGCAGCATCCTGCGCAATTTCCGCTAGCATTTCTTCATAAGCTTCATCTATCTCCGGTTGTGATTCTGCAAGTCCAAAATTTCTTCTTTCCGAACGGATCCAATCTCTGAAGAGTACTGATTTTTCCAAGCTCTCCCTCATAGACGCTCTATGATCACCGATTTGAAGTTTCGCTTGACTGAATGCGCTCTCCGATGCCACTGTTGAAGCTTGAACACTTAAAATATCTCGAGTCATCCTTGAAAGAACCGGATAGTGTTTTTGTTTGTCCTTCCACCACTCCAAAACATCGAAGGAGCCGTCGGGATTCTCTGATTCAAGTCCCTGCGACAAATAAACTTGAAGCTCATTTAGTTGTGAACTATCACCAAAATTATCACCTTGAGAACCCCTGAACTCCGTCCAAGAACTAAGGGCTTTTAGGCCCGCAGTTCTTTTAGATGCTTGCGAACTAGACGAAGTAGGAGTTGAAACATTTGGTCTAGCCTGATCTAAGGCAAGTTGATAAGCATTATAAATAGTTTGACCATTTATTTTAATTGAGGCTTTTGCATCTCCAAGTGTAGCAAATTCCTCAGCTGAAAGTGACAAAGCGTTATAAATTTTTAAATACCAAAAGTGAGGACCTCATAATTTCATTGTAGGATTTAACAATGCAGCAACACAAAAAATAAGGGGGATAGGGAAAAAATATTTTTTAAACTTAGCTTGCATAGAATTAATAGCTTCTTGATAAATTACTCCACCCTCTGAAAATTGAGTAAATAAATCTACAAGTGCTGCAATATAAACTAAACAGTTAGAAATAGTAGGATAATATTGGCCAGATAATTCATTTGTAGCAATATAAAATTGTTCTAAAAAGTCTACAAGCATTTTAACGTTACTCAAATCTTGATTTGTAAGGTGATCATCATCATCATCATCACCATCACCTACACGAGCATTATACATTGCGCTTATTGGATTCCTATATTCATATGCAACAACTAAACTTTCATACATGTAATTCCATATAGTCGGATAAGGTTTAGGAACCTTTCTTTCTCTAAGGCCGAATTCATCACATTTTTTAAAATAGTCTCTAAGTCTACTTCTACGGTTTGAATAAAAAAGCCAATTAAGAGCCATTTTAACCTTTTCAATTTCTACATTTAAAACTTTCATACCAGCACCGACGATTAAATGGTAAATATGACAAATAGATCTAACATGAAAAATATTACTAAATGCAGGATTTAGTGTAGTTGTAAGCAAGCCTATAGCATTAGTGTTACTAGAAGCATTGTCCATTGAAACCGACATAATTTTATCTCTAATGCAAAAATATCTACAAATATCTGCAACTGTGTTAGCAATAAACTTACCTGTGTGGCGTGAATTAATTATTCTATAAGCAATAATGCGCTTTTGCATTATCCACTCCTCATCTATCCAATGACTTGTAACAGTTAGATAATCACAGTCATTACCACTTCTACCAATATCAGTAGTAATAGCAATGCGACAATCTATATGAGTAAATAAATAGCGCAAATATTGTTCATATTCATGTTTATATTTATAAATATCGCTCTTTACGGTTGCGCGAGACCATCCTTTATAAGTAGGATTAAAAACTCTTCTAATATAATGCACAAAATGAGGGTTAGAAGGAAAATTATAGGGTAAGCACATAACAGTAACCATTTTTGCGAATTCTTCACGATCTTTATTTGGATCATAATATAAAATGCCACCGGTAACAGTGTTAATTCCCGGTTGAACTAGATTTGAACCTGTATTAGGGTTAAACGTACTATCTACACTTGTCCCCTCTTGCGCAGCTTTCATTTGTAAAAATCTAGCTTCATCTCTAGGGTGTTTCAATATGTGTCTAGTCAAACTACCCATACCGCTACGGTCTCCGGTAAATTTATGAACTAGTTGAGACCCACAAATTTTATACTTACCCTTATTTTGTTCTCTTAGTTGAGTAAAAAAATGCCAAACAAGAGATGTTTCAGGCCGTTTAGAAGGTCGTCTATTAAAAGTAGGGGTTACTACAGGAGGGTCAGGCGGGACATTAGTTGGGTTATTAACAGGACTAGTAGGTGTATCATCTAAATCCGGTTGCGTTTCATCTAAATCATCATTTTCCTCATCATTTTCAAAGATAGTTTCATTAAGATAAAGAGCATTCATAACTTCTTCATTTAATTGTTGACCCGGTGCAACATCATGACAAAATTGACTATCGGAAAATTGAAAACAAGGGTTATCACTATCAAGAATAATAGGTGGAGGAGGACGGGTAACAGGTCTGAGTCGGGGAGCCGGGGGAAGAGTAGTAGCTTGGCTACTAGATTCACCAATTTTAGATTTTCCCTTACCCTTACCACCAAAAATTTTTTTCCAAAGAAAATGCCATATTAATTATAATTATACTAAATAAAACTAACAAAACTATAATATTAAAACTTAAGAGTTGGAACGAGTTTACCGAATTGACGAACAACTTCTTGAAAATTGAATATCGTTGAAGACTTGAATACTTCAATTCACCAACTTCACAATTTTTCACGAAATTGCAATAATAAAGTAAGCAATTATAGAAGAAAATTAGAGAGAGATTGATGAATTTGTGAGTAAAACTGAAAGAATGGGGGTATTTATAGTTGAGAATTGGGAAAAAGTGTAATTATAAAAAGTTTGGGGGCCAAATGGCTATTTTTTAAAGTGCATAACGGACCAATTTTGAAGCCCAACGGTCAGATTTTAAAATCTAGCCGTTGGGCATTTATTTTTTTTTTTTTAAAATAGCCGTTGGGGCCCGTTTGGCCTGTTGGGCCCGGTTGAGCCGGCCCAGACCCGCCTGCCGGTCCCGGGCTCACGGGCTATTTGTGTTGAACCGGCCCGTCACGGGGCTTTTGCACCACTTAAGCCCAGGCCCGCTTGAACCGGCCCATTAGGCACGTTTGGACCGCGGTCCTGGGCCGGTCCCGGGCCCAGACCGGCCCACAGTACAGCCTTAATTACGTATCAGGAATGAGCATATGAATCATTGTTTTAAGCTAAGTTGCTAGTTTGAGTATCTACCTGAGTGTTGTGCATAGTGTTAACTGTTAAGGACCAAAACCAAAATGAGTTTGTCATTGTGCTGCAGCAATCCTTGAAAATCTATCTGATGTATGTTAAAGATATGTCCCCCAAATTAACGAGTAAATTTTCAATGTATAAAGAAATATAATCTGAAATAGCATTTTAATTTATTGGGGGAATTTATGGGCCTTGCTTTCTTAATTGGGTGGAAGCTGAAATCCCAATTCTAGTAATATTTCCAATGGTGGTGCAGAGCCCTTTGCATTGCATTTGCATCCATGCATATATGTAGTTTTACACGCTATATGATATTTATCTCTAAGTTCTGAGGAAAAAGGAAAAAAATTATTTTTTTTATCAGAGAATCTATTTTTAGAGACTTAACTCCCTCAACCTGCTGCTTTTAGTATAAAAGTTTTATATACAAAGTAATACCATTGATTGTACCAGGAAGGCGCCAATGTTTGCATCCAAAGAGGACTTTGTTTCCTTTAGATATTTTCAGGATTCCAACTAGTCCAGAAAAATATATACATCTGGATACTTTTTCACTTTGCACCAAGAAAACAAAAAGATGTAATGCTAATTTTACACAAGGCAAACTATGTATATGCTCTCAAAACATGTGCTCTGCCTCTCGTTCCATAGACACCAAAAAATACACAGTGGGACGGTGTTCCATATGTATTTGATTAGCTTCCTAATTCTTTGTCCCCTCTAGCTTTGCACCTCTAAAGATGCTAAGCCTATTTCACTCCAAATACGTTCAAGGAACACCAGATCTGCCAAGCATAAGAACAATGCAAAAGTATGTCACAGGGATTCAGCTTGGGCTTCACACATGTTGCCCCGGTTGCATACATTAAATGCACTTCTTTGCAAATTATCTTGGGTTAGAAATGCTTCATGTTAAGCTGTCTCACCAAAACATGCAGCTCCGCAGCAGTAACAATAAATGACAATGTTGGTTAAACACTTTTAACCATTGGTTTTGGTAGTGCTAATGTTGTTGAGGAAAATGTCTTCTCCTTCATATGAACTTGTGGTGACACCTTTGTCATAACTTAAAATTTCTTTTTCTGTCCCCGATCTCGTGCATAGCGGGAGCTTAGTGCACGGGCGGCCCTTTTTTTTGTCTACAATGGATACTAATAAACAGAACCATGCTAATCTGTATTGGAGAAGTAATATATACAGCAGCACAGGAAGTAATCAACAACAACAAAAAACCCAATATAATCCTACAAGTGGGGGTATGGGGAGGATAGTGTATACACAAACTTTACCCCTACCTTAAGAGGGTAGAGAGGTTGTTTCCGAAGACCCTCGGCTCAAGAAAAGATAAAAAAATAGCAGTAGCAATAAGAAGTAACAACAACAAGATAGTAAAAACCAAAGCGAAAGAATCAACAAGTAATAATAGAAATCTACGAATAAAAAGATACAAGACACCCTAATACTACTGGTACCGAAAAGAAAAGCACATGACTATATATTAATACTCTACCCTAATTCTCGACCTCCACACCCACCACTAAACATCTCCATAGAACTTCCCTTGGGACTTTATGGTATGCTTTTTCTAGGTCAATGACCATCATATGCATATCCCTCTTACTCTCCCTTTACTGCTCCACCAATCCCTTTACAAGATGAATGGCTTCTGTAGTCAACCGTACCGGCATAAATCCGAACTGGCTCTGGAAAATAGACACCCTCCTCCTCACCCTTACTTCCACCACCCTCTCCCAAACTTTTATGGTATGATATATGCTAGATTAGCAGGGGAAGAGCAACCGGGCCATAGGAAATCCCGGTTGAATTTGGGAAGAACGCGTGCAGGGTAGACTTGGAGTGGGCAGGATTCCAGCATAGAAAGTAATCAATTGCTTGAAAAAAAGGGAAGGGAGGAGAAAAGAAGGAAATAAGAGATACCAGAATGGTGGGTAGAGTGAAAGAAATTTATTTTTTATTCGCTTTTGAATTCAAATGAAGCTGGGAGGGGAAGGAAAACATTGGCTCCTTTTCATTCTAATTTAACTAACAATTTGCAGCCCTAGGGAAATTCTTTTCTGTTGTACTTTTTTTCATTTCTCTTTCTGCTTGCAAGACACATTAAAGAGGGGGTAAGTTTCAAGATTTCTCCTTTTATTGTTTCTAAACAATGGCTAGAATTGATCAATCAAATTTCAGTCTCTTTCGCCTACGAGCATTTGTATGAAGAAAGGAGTCTCGTACAAAGGATTGGATACAAGGTTGTGATCCCCAGACACAGACCAAGACTTGAGCTTACCTTTTCATGTGATATCAACTGATGGAGTGAAGCAAAATAGTGTCATAATATCCACTAAAAAGTGACATCATTCAAAAACATGATGATCGGGCAATTTACAGAAGAGTGGCATGCTATAGCTAAGCCATAGATAATTAATTAACTAAACATAAAGAAAGAGCGCTCCACCTCCAACCACGAGTTTGGGGGTTCAAGCCACCAATGAGGAAAGTGGGAAAAACTAAAACTTTTTTGTAGTTTTGAGGAAAGGGCCTTTAACCCCTGCGGCAATATTGGCATGCACCCTGGCTTTTCAGGAGAGCTCAAGCAATCAGTGCGATGTAGAAATATTACCACAATGTACGTTCATGAGTTAGATTCACTTAGGTGAGAATCGAGACTACCAACTTTGGCTTGGGAGGTAGAACTCCATCTCTTCATATATTGCATCATATCATAACCTTTATCCGATACTCTTTGCCTCTATATCAGAAAACCCTTTTTTCCATAAAGAAGAGAAAGTTCACTGATCAGTTTTCCATATATATGTTAGTCATGTGGTTCCCAACTGCTTTATGCAATTACTAATCTTTGCAGCAGAAATTTATTTGTCAACGTCCTAGCTATTGCATCTTTGTTATACCTTTCTCTGCCTTTTGGCTAAGATTGTGTGTAGCTATTGCATCTTTGTTGAAGTTCTGATCATGCCTCCATTTTCGCTATCTAACTCTCCATATTTTTGTGTTTATCCAGAGCCTCAACCTATTGGGAAGGAAAAAGGCAGTGCGGCAGTATCCTCTATGTCAAATTGAATCTTACTGTGCATGTGATTTTGTTGAAAGCTCCAAGCTCTCCATTATATAATCCTGATCGGCTGAACTTAAATGTGACCTGGAACTTTTACATTCCAAGTAATTTGATATATAGACTGAACTTTTATTTCAGCTATGTCATAGAGTAATTTCCACGCCACTGATGTTGGAGTTGTCGAATCCTGAGCTATCTTTCCTCTTAGAATATCTCTTGAATAAACGGGACTTGAGGCTCCTATTTCATTGAAGTCCGTGCATATCTTAAATCATGCTTTTCACAAGTTCGGTACGCTAGAGGGTGATGAAGGAACACAGACTTGTTTTTCAATATCATCCTTCGATTATAATTTCAGTTTTAGACTAGACATTAGGTGTTGCGGTGCTCTTAGCATTATGGTTAAGCAAAAAGAAACTATCGCAGAAAGTATTTTACTCAAAACTTTTTGCTTCAATGTGATTATTTTGTTCTGGATTAGGAAATGGAAGAGTATGCTTGGTTTTGTGAAGTAACAAGATTCTTAAATGGAGTTGTAACTTTATGAACTCTAAATCCAAGCATGTCCATCAGCCTAGATGCATCATGAATACCTCTTGAATGCTTGCAGTTACAGATTTATATGTGGCTCCTTCACATCTTAAATGTGCAGAGGCAACTGTTCGCAGGGGCATTCCAATTTTCTAGCAATTTGGTTGGTATTTCAAAAGTGTTTTGCTATAGGTGCTCCTCTGGTTTCTTTCTTAATTGAATTTTGGCTTTCTTGAACTAGATGCTCATTGCCTATTGTTCAGTAATTTCTGGCGATAAATTTTTTTATTTTTATTTTGGGGGGGGGGGGGGGGGGGGGCAGGGGCGGGGGGGGTGGGTGGGTGTCTGTGGGGGTGGGGGAGGGGGAGGGAGTATATGATCCAGTATGCAAAACATTTCTCTTTGATAAGGTGTACAAAGACATTTCTATATAATTAATTGGTCCCAAAAAAAGGGTTGAAAATATGTCGATCCGGATACAGTTCAATTTCAAGCTCGAAGCCATAGTCCACTACTCTTTTGATGTGATAACCAACAATCCCAGCGCACCTATCATTATATACTTGACGATAGGCATTTCAGTCATGATAATGGTCACCCAGCCAGCGTAAGGCAAGAACCCAACTGCTCTCCCCATGATGTGATGCCGTTGCAGCCAGCTTTGTCCAGGAGCATAGAGAAGTCTGTCATCCTTCAAATTGTTATCTCCTTTTGTAAGGACATTAACATTTCCAGTTTCTTGCTGCTCATGAACCTTGATTACTCGATGAACAATAGGAATTTCACGTCCATCAATATTAAACACAACAATTTCTCCGGCCCGAATGGGATCCTTGGTCATGTGCAAGAACAAAATGTCACCCCTTTTAAAGCCAGGTTCCATACTTCCTGAAAGCACAACCACCACTGGTGACTCACTCCCAGTTATGCATACTAATCCTTTCCATATTATTAGTGCTGATGTAACAATCATTACCAGACTAACTGCTTCGTTGAGGACTTGTCTCAACCGAATTGACTTTATCGACTCAATCTGCTCTCCCATCCACCCCATCTCTCTCTCAAATATTTCAACTTTTTATGATGGATTTGGGAAGAATATTTCTCTAGCGACTAGCAACATAACCTAAATCAAAACTTTTTATCCTGACCTACCCCAGTCCTTTATAAAGGTAAATGCAGTCCCGACCCGACCCGCCAATGCCTTGTACTGTCGGTGGCATTATAAGTGTTAATATTGAGGCACGTGCATCATGACTAGGATACTCATCAACAACGTATTTTTCACGTTTCTGCTGATCTAAAGTAAATTCAAAATGCAGCTCCAAGTTTTGCACTCTTTTTACCTTGATGGCTGACATATTCCCTCTCATCATAAGGGCAGTAAAAAAAAAAAAATAACAAATGCACAGAATTTAGTTGGAGTCAAGATCTTCTAGCTAGCTTCACGAAGGACCTAGGGGTTTCTAAAAATAATGTGAAGTTATATTAATATTCTCTATATCAAATGTGGACTTGATGTCACGTAGCAGTTGAAGTATTGAGCATCCACATAATTATATCTTCACTCTGGATTTACAGCCGGAGGTTGGTAGTTACTAGTGATACAAGTATAATATTAATTTGTAAGTGGAAAATGACTAATTTGGCTATTCAGTGGTCTTCTTGTTGAGTTCCTCTCCAGAAAGGAAAACATGGTGAAACCGTGACTGTAAGAGTCATTATTGTATTGAGGTGGTGAATAAGCTTGACTTCCACCTTCTGGAAATTAATTAAGGCACAGCTACTAATCTAGCTTTAATTGCAGCTTGTCAATGACTCTAGTGACTTCATAAACCATCCCATTTCATATAATAAGAGCTTCCCCTTTGGAAGAAAAAAAATCTTATAACCTGGCACTGATCACCAAACTTGGTTATTCTTTTGATCAATTTGTTGGCAAGTTGAGTGAAGCAATAAAGATTTGTTTTTTTGATAAGTGGGAAATAGGATTAACAATAGGGAGGAAAACTAGCACTATTCAAACATCTGCTATAAGAAGCACCTTTTAGACATAAAACTTCTTAGTAAGCCAGCGCGATGCGCGAATAATTTTTGACAGAATATTAATTTTATAAAATTATGATCTAATATATCATATTATTTTAATAAATCTTAGTTTTTGTTTTATTGTTTAATATAGTATGCAGAAATATAACAAAATCTATACGAAATCAAAGGATACACATCATATAGTAATCAAATAAATTATTTGATCCTTATTTATTCTTTATCAAATTAGCAAGTACTTAGTACTATACATTTACTAATGTGACTTTTTATTAACTTGTCAATTGACCTAATATTTTGATACTACTTCTATTTTAATATAACATAGATATATATTTTCTTACTCTGAAAATATTTTTATTTTTTTAAAACTTATGTTATACAGTTCAAAATTCTTCAATGGTCTAAATTTATCAATAATTTTTTTGAGTGTTATTTTTTTGGTTTTTTAAATAGTTCAAAATATAAATATCATAAATTATCTTTATTTCCCTATTTTCATACATTCTTTTCTACAGTATAACTCCCCTCACTTTAAGCTCATGTATTCCCTTGTGTGATTCAAACATGTCTGGACAATTGTTTTTCTTTACCTACTGTGCACTTACCATTTTGTTAATCCCAAATCCCTATTCCCCTCTAAGTGTTTATGTTCCTCATGACTAGTTTGTGATTATGCCAGTGTCAAGCTATCTCTGAGCATGTCCATACCAGTCCTAATACTCCTGCCGGGGTCATATGTATGCAGGCAATGTCTGTATATCCCCAAACCCCTTAATCCCTGTGTGATTACTGAATACATTTAGATTCTGTGAACTTGTTGTATGTGGTCTTATCCTGAAGTGTTTGAACTCTGTTTACTACTCCAACCTCTTTCAAACAACCTCTATTGCTTTACTAATTGCTTTCAAAACAGACCTTTAAGTCCAATCTTTAATAAACTTCTTTCAAACATGTGTCCTGCACTTTTACTCTACTCTTAGTTAATAAGTTCTGCCCCCTCTAGTATGTGTACTGTCTTGGGATCCTCTTGAGAACCCTTGGAACTCTGACATACTGAGGCTGGCTTTCTACGCTGCACTGGTTCAATGCTTGGCTACTAAGTCTAGGTGTAAGCATTGCCCAGAGTCCTAGAGACCCTTAGGGAACTTTGATGCACCTAGACCCTGATTTGTCTATGGAAATGAGGTTTGAAAGACCATTGGAGGCTTTGGAAACTTGGGCCTGATTGCAGGCTCCCTATAGAATAGCTTCTTAGTTTTCTATTTCATTTATGTAATTCATTTGTTGGTCTGTAATATTTGTAAACAAATATTTGGGGTAATTTAGTAAAAGGGGTGGGTAGATGTATACTTTGTGGGGTAATATGGGTAGAAATCCTGCTCTTAGGATTTTACTTTCAAATATGCCTGCTTTACTCAATAGAAAACATGTTCATAGGGTGTGACTCTTGTTGAATCTGATTTCATTTTGCATAATATACATCATGTCTATAGGTTTTCACTTTTAATGTCATTTGCATCAAATATAAACCATGTTTATAAATCCTGCATTTGTCATGTTAGAAACCATGTTTCCAGGTTCCAAGCCATCATGTTTTAAATCAATTCAAGTATAAATACCATGCCTATATGACATAATTTCGATTCAATAAGTTACTGCAACTTGCCTAAAACTAGTAACACGCCTAGATACCATGCCTATAAGGACTTCTACTCGCAATTATGTCTGATAATCTAATTAGCCCAATGAGTTGATTTTATCTCACCTAGTTTACTTCTTAAAACTGGCCTTGTCAAGTTATAACTCTCTAAAATCGATCCTTTCATAATTGCTTTAATCCCGTTAGATATTCTGCTTATAGGTATTGAAAGGTTCTATTTCAAAAACTTGTCTGTTTCTGCATTAACATAGACACAGTTCTGCATATAAGCAAGCCTGATCGCTGCCAACTCCGCATTACTACAAAGTAGGAAAAGAGGGTCGCAATAGCTTTTACCCGATATGAGGGTCGGGATCGAATTCCTTAGGGAGCTAGGAAGGGAGTTGAGTATCTGTCTAGACTAGAATCGTGTAATTGTTCCAAATGTCACTTCCAAACATCTTTTGATTTTTTCTTTAACAAACTAATATTATCAACTACTAATTAGAACTAAATTATGCTAATGAGAAAATTGCTAGAGTTGTATCTAATGGATAGAAAGGCACTAGGGTAGTGAATTTCACCTAGGTGGCTAATTGACAGGTAAATGCTTCTAAGGTTCGATTGACATGATTGGGGAAATATGCTATAACCGTTGCATAAATTTACCCACTCTCACACCTCTCGGTAAAGAGAGTAATTTTGCCCAATTGACTCTCTCGAGACCAAATGGGTAGGCAAATTAGCTCAAGTAACTAGGGTTCAAGTCGGGTAATTACTCTCTCGAGGTTTAACCCTTTAATTGGGACTATCAATTCTCTTGAGTTCATCCCAATTCCTTGTTGGGTCAATTTTGGAGACTTAGGCTCTCTTTCTCAAGAAGAGCCAAGTCAACTTAGCACAAACCAGTATTTGCAACCACCAATTCATAGATTAAACCATAAAATTGACCCAAATACCAAACACCCATAGTAATCTAACCCTAGATGGCAATACCCATCAATTACCCACACTAGGGTTGAGCCACAACCCTACCTAATGAGTTTAGCTACTCATGCTTGAATAAGAAAACAGAGAAATAGATGAAGAACAAGACATATTAATTAAAAGCTAATGTAAATACAGAGAATCTATCGTTAAATCTAAGTTAAGAAGCCAAAAATGGCTACACAATAGCTTCTCACGAGCGCAGCTTCGTTCTGGAAATAACTGATACCCTAAAAATGAAAAAATGTTCTATTTATACTAAGCTAGAAAAACTGGACAAAAATGCCCCTGCGGGGTCAGTGCGGACCGCACAGAATGGTCCGCGGCCGCACTAGGCACTTGGACTTGAAGTCTTGGTTCTCTAAACTCAGGCTCCGCGGACCGCGCAGAATGGACCGCGGCCGCAGAGGCAACTAGCGCGGTCCGCACAAACATGACCGCAGACCGCAGACCGCATGAGTTTGAAGTTGGCACTGGACTCTCTGATCTTCTCCTCCGCGGATCACACAAAATGGTAGTGTGGCCGCGGAGCCTTCAGTGCGGACCGCACAAGATCTATTGCGGCCGCATTGCTTTGAAGCTTGATTTGCCAGTTCTCTGAATCCCCTAGTGCGGACCGCACAAAGTGTAGTGCGGCCGCACTAGGCCTGTTTGTCCTTAGTTTGCCTTGTCTTTGGTACTTGAGCAGGTTTCACTCCTTTTGAGTCGATTTTTGACATTTCGTCACTTTGTCGATCAAACCTGCAATCAAGCACAACTTATGAGCCTTTTGGGACTATTTTGTAAGAATTTATAATCAAAGCGTAAGCAAGAAGGAGCATGAAACACGTCAAAATCCCTCGTTATCAACTCCCCCAAACTTAAGCTTTTGCTTGTCCTCAAGAAGACAAAATAAGACCCACCCCTTAAGGAAAAATCCAAGTATTTTCAGCTATCCTAAAGTAGCCTTAGCTAGCATCAATTGAGACTAACAATTTCCCTCAATATAAATGGATCATTAACAACATTTAACCTTTGAAAAACCATGGATCAAGTGTGATACAAGAGCATCAAGAGTTGACTCAATACATCAAAGAGCTCTCTCAATTACTTTGGTTATTATGGAACCCAAACTCACACATCCTCAACTCTCCCTAAGCAAATCTCACCTTTTAGAGTATTGGCACACAAATCGAGGTTAATGGGAATTCACTCATCTCTCTCAAGAAAAGGTCTCAAGTCCAGCTTTAAGTACCATATGCTTCCCCTTATGTAAGTATCCACTAATGTAAGCTTCATTCAACTCAATATCATATAAGGCTTTTGTGGAGTCATTGTGAAGGATTTTGGTTCAGGATAGGAAATGTTTTGTTCAAGTGGGTTCCATCTTCCCTTAAGCACTTCTTTTGATTGATTTGACACAGTTTTCTTGACTCGTTGAGTCTTCTCACTTCTTTCTAAGGGGTTAGAGAGACACACTGTCGCTCTTTCTTATGCAATTCAAAGCGTTTCTCCCTTTTCAACTTTCCACACCTTTCTTTCTTTTTCTTCTCTTGAATCCCTTTTTATTCTTTTTCACATTGAGTTTTCTTCTTGTCCTTTTCTTTTCTTTCTTTTTTATTGCCTTTCCTTTTCTTCACTTTTGTACCTTGTGCCACTTTGTTCCCTTCCGCATCTCTCCCCCCAAACTTATACTTTTGCCATGTGCTCAAGGAAAGATCGATTGCCAAGAGAGGGTATCTTTTAGAACAAGTATAGGCTTGTATCATGGTTTCTGAAAGAAAAAGGTTTAAGGCTCAAAAGGGTTTACTAGGGATCATATCATTGGTAGACTATGGAATTGTTCGACTATCATTTGGATCAAGGAGAGCCTATAATCACTTCTCAAGTCAAATTTCACCTAAGATTTTGCCTCAACAAACATTCAGGGCAAGTTCTAGACCAATGGCTCGGAATTTGGACTCGCAATTCGATTTCTCACCACACAAGCTAAAGGATTGCTAAAGACATAGAGTCGGGGGCCCACAACAACCTTAGACACGATTTGAGCACACAATGGTCCCGAAAGACCACTTGATGATTGTTGGTCAACACAAGAGTCTCAAGGTCACGACTTTCACCATCCTAAACACAATATTTTGTCTTTGACCATGGGATCAAAGGCAAATGTGCTAGGCCCAAGTGAAGCTTTGCTTGAGGTACCCTTAACTACAACTACCAAAAACAAAAACAAAAACGGACTCAAACCCTTAAGAAAGTTGTCACACCATCCATCATCGGGAAGAGTCACCCGGTTCACACAATACTCTACCTTTGGAAAGAACCGTGGCATTAAGAAAACCAAAGGTTTATTGAAAGCGTCAAAACGAAACAAAAAGCTATTAACATGAATAAGAAGCTAATGATGAGAAAATTTTTGCGAAAATAGAATGAATATATACAATAGGGGATTTGAATATACAACGGGGAATGAGTATATACAATGATGTAACTTTATATTCAGACCAAATGAAAGATAAAAAGTGCGATAAAAGTAACTAAAAGTAAAATTATATACAGACCAAATGAAAATCAAGAAAGCATAAACTGAATCAGTATATATACAGTCATCCAAGGATATAGGACGCACCCCCTCAAATAAAAGCTGACATTGTCCCCAATGCCAACTAAATCAAATAAGCACCAAAAATAAAATAGAGGAAAGATATGAAGACTCCCTAAGCCGTGTCCGTCTGCATCAGATCATGGGTGGTCCCTAGGTCCTCTATATGCTCGGGAACCTCAAACTGGTTCCCAGTATCCTGCTGCTCAGCTGCTGGGACCTGGGCCTGGACCTGGACAGGCTGTGTATCAGATACATCCTGTGGCTGACTGGAGGAAGCCTCCGGTGGGTCCGCCAACTGGATGATGTCATCATCTGCGCTCGGGATCATCCTCCTCCTCTTTGGAGGTCGCTGCTCCTGCTCCTGCTGTGGCTCTACTGCTGGAGCTGGGTCCTCAAACAATAAGTCTAAAGACAGCTGGTCTGCCTTCAGTCTATCCACATCTGCCCTTAGCTCTTTCACGAACTCCTTGGAAGCCCGTGTCTTGCGCAACTTCTTGGGCTCCTTGGAAATCTCCTTTAGAGCCTTGCCATGTGAATCCACCGCCTTTGCCAAATCAGCCTGGGTACTGAGGATCTTCTCCTGGTTTTCAATTATCTTCTTCAAGGCATCCTCTATAGACTGTGGGACCTGTGCTGGCTGAGGGGCCGACTGAGCTACAATGGTGGAGGTCAAGGTAGACAACTTGGATGACGCAGTATACATCCAGTTGTTTAAACTCTGAAGCATCTGGCTCAGTCGGTGGGCAGTGATAGGATGGGCCCGAGTAGATGGAATCTCTGGGCCCGCTGATGTGGAAAGGCCTGGAGGAATATCTGAAGTGGAGGGTCCGGGAGGCATCTCAGTAGAGGTGGAGGCCGGCTCAATGGGGGCCTCTACCACAACTGGCTCTTCAGACTGGGCAGTTGGGGCAGAAGTGGGTGCCTTGTAGCTCTTGTCCTTGGGGTTGTTTGGTCCCCTCAGACTATACCATGAGAATGGGGCTGTAGCCTTTACCTTGATGTCAAACCACCTCTTTTCTACCTTCAAATCTCTGAAGTACATGGTCAGGGTGTTGGGTAAAGGGTAGTTCCTATCAGTCTCAGTACCCACAAGAGAGATGATGCAGGATATCACATTCCCCACATTGATGGGGTACCCTGCCATGATGGAAGCAACTAGGACAGCCCGATGGAGAGGTAGAGTCTGGTCATGGGAAGTGGGGTCTAATCGGCTGCATACAAACGTCTCCCAACCCCTCGCCTCAAAGTTAAGAGTCCTCCGTAGTATCTTTACCCCAACAGTCAACCACTCCGGAACGGTACCTGGGATTGCCAAGTACTGAGCTAACCATGTACGGACCTCCTCGCCCATCTCCAGCTTTGCCATATAGAGGGTCTCATCCTCTTCATTGAACCCCAAATACTCATTTAGCGACTTCTCGTCGAACAACACCTTTTTGTTTCGAACCTTGGTCACTTTGGAACCCTTGACGATGTGGGCTACATTAAAGTAAAACTCCTTGACCAAGTGTTCATTTGCCTTCATGCAGTCATCTATAAAGTGCTCCCACCCCACTCTTGTTCTAAACTGTCTATGCACATCGGGGTTTAGGGGTAGAAGATCTCTATCTACAAAACTCCTCTCCAAAATCAGTTTTCGCACCGGCCACCACTCCCTGAATTTATGGTATGCTACTTGGCTTACAAATCTATCCTCCCAGACTTCGGTTTTCCTAGTACGGGCAATCCCCCCAACCTGAGTTTCACCCCCCTCAGGTACTTCCTCATCTCCCTCATCACCTCCGTCTGCACTCTCCCCGGATAATGAAGCTATGGGGGAGGTGGAGTACTTGCCACTGCCGGCTGCTGAGCCCTCAGACAACTCAGAAGGTATATGCTCTGGATCTTGGGTAATGGGTGATTGTGGAGGGGAATCATCAGTCAATCCGAAGTTGGAGACGAAATGAGTTGGAACTGAGTCAGAGGAGATGTCTTGGGAAGGCAAATACTCACCCCCAATTGATCACAGGCTCTATCAGCTGCCTTAATTGCTTTCCTCATGTTCTTTATGTTTTTTCTAGCCTGAGGAGTGAGTTTTACCAACCTTTGCTTCCCTCCCCGGGAGGAATCACCTCGGGCAGGTTGTTTTGAGCCTTTGTCTCGTTGTTTAACCATTGTCTGCAAGCACAAACATCTAACATTGTTAGTATCAGCAGAGACAGTGAGACATCAGTGCAATAAGAATTGCAGAACAGAAACAGACAGTTGCAGACACAGTTGCAGAAATAGGCCAGTGCGGACCGCACAAAAAGGAGTGCGCCGCACTAGGGTCATCGCGGACCGCACAGAAACAACCGTGGTCCGCACAGGGGTTGGACTCAGAATACCCCCCTCTGAATCTGACCACCGCGGACCGCACAAACTGGTACTGCGGTCGCAGTGGGCCAGTGCGGACCGCACAAAATGCAGTGCGACCGCACTGGGCTTAAGGTCACCTTGCATAAGTTCATCACCGCGGTCCGCACAAAGTGGTACTGCGGACCGCACAAGGGCACCATGGACCGCACAAACACGACCGCAACCGCAGAGGGTGCCCAAATATGGCACCGAGTTAGGGTTCGAGATTTTTGCTTTTAAGCCTAAATTTGTCCCTAATTGATGTTTCCATATGTTTACCCAGTCCATTTTGTACTACCTAAGCCTAATTAAATTAACAATTAACTAATCTAACTAATCTAGTGAAAAGAATACGAGAGATGGAAGAAATACATGCTAAGAAAAAAAATGAAAAATTAACTGTAATGAACAAAATTAACAAGCAAAGGGGAAGATTAATGTACCAGGTTGTAAGAGAAATGTAAACAAGGCAATGAAAACAAGCAATCACGGTCAAGGCTCAAGATGAACAATGTTTAGTCTCTATGAGTGTAAAATTTGCGAAAAGTATAAACAGGGGTCCCTGGGGTCTATTTATAGAAAAACTACTGGGACCCATACTCACCTACCAGCGCGGCCGCACAAAATGGACCACGGTCCGCGCTGGGTTTTGTTTAGAAAAAGTCTGAGAAGGCAACCTCTACGGTCCGCACAAAAAAGACCGCGGCCGCAGAGGTCCACCGCGGTCCGCACAAAATGCTATGCGGCCGCGGTAACAGACTTCAGACAGTCCTCACATTGGTCACACCAGTGCGGACCGCACAAAGTGTAGTGCGGCCGCACTGGCAACTTCAGAGACATGTTCAATTTTTCCATCATGTTTTGCACTGCATCAATACAATCCCTGCACATCTTACAACCAATTAGCACAAAAATCAATCCTACACTACAAAGAAAATCAAAGAAAACAAGAAGAAAAAGACATGGGTTGCCTCCCAAGAAGCGCCTGATTTAACGTCGCGGCACGACGCATGTTACCACATCACTTGAGATGAAGAAGCGCCACCACGTGGCTGTCATCAAACTTTCCAAGATAATGCTTGACCCAGTGCCCATTAACTCTAAAGACTTTACCATTTTTGTTTTTCAAATCAAGAGCACTAAAATGGGTCACAAACACAACTTCAAACGGTCTAGTCCATTTGGATTTGAGCTTTCCCGGAAACAGACGTAACCGGGAGTTAAACAAGAGAGACTAATCACCTAAATTGAACTCCTTTCCACAAGCATATTTGTCATGAAGGTATTTCATCTTGTCCTTATACAAGGACGAACTGGAGTAGGCATGGAATCTAAATTCATCGAGTTCATTGAGTTGTTCAACACGCAGATTAGCTGCAACATCCCATTCAAGGTTCAACTTTCTCAAAGCTCACATGGCCTTGTGCTCTAACTCAACCGGAAGATGGCATGCTTTCCCAAACACCAACCAATACTGAGACATACCAATCGGGGTTTTGTAAGCCGTCCGATAAGCCCATAAAGCGTCATCCAACTTCTTCGACCAATCAGTCCTATTTGCATTGACCGTCTTTGATAAGATACTTTTGATTTCTCTGTTGGAGACTTCCACTTGACCACTAGCTTGAGGATGATAAGGGGTCGAAACCTTATGATTGACACTGTACTTGGAAGGCAATGTTTCGAAAGCTTTATTGCAAAAGTGAGACCCTCCATCACTAATAGTCGCACGAGGAGTGCCAAACCTTGTGAAGATGCTCTTTTTAAGAAATGCAACAACACTCTGGGCTTCATTGTTAGGCAAAGCCATGGCTTCAACCCATTTTGAGACATAGTCAACCGCCACGAGAATGTAAGTATTCCCATAAGAGCTAACAAATGGACCCATGAAATCGATGCCCAAAACATCAAAGATATCCACTTCAAGAATGGTATTAAGAGGCATCTCATCCCTTTTTGAAATTCCGCCCGCTCTTTGGAAATTATCACATCGCTTTGCAAAATCACCCGCATCTTTGAACAAGGTGGGTGATCGCTGCCGACTCGACACTACACTATGGTAGGAAGAGTGGATCGCAATAGCTTTTACCCTAATAGAGGTCCGGGATCGAATTTCCACAAGGAGCTGGTAGTGGAACTGTATTTTCTGTCTAGCCTAGAGTTGTGGTTGTGCTTCTAATGTCACTTCAATCATCTTTTGAGTTTTTGTATTTATAACTACTATTATAAAACTATGGATTAAAGCTAGATTATGCTAGGAGAATATTACTAAGTTGTAATTAATGGGAAGGAAGAGCACTAGGTTTGTGTCATTACCTTGGTGGCTAATTGACGGGTACATGTTACTTAGGTTCGATTGACTTATTTGGGGGTTATGCTATAGTCACTGCACAATTTTTACCCATTCTCACACCTCTCGGTAGAGAGAATGATTTTACCCAATTGACTCTCTCGAGACCAATTGGGTTGGAAAATTAGACCAAGCAACTAGGGTTCAAGTAGGGTGATTACTCTCTCGAGATTTAACCCGTTAATTGGGACTATCATTTCTCATGAGTCCATCCCAATTCCTTGTTGGGTCAATTTTGAGGTCATAAACTCTCTTTCTCAAGAAGAGTTAAACCCATAAAGCTTGAATCAGTGTTTGCAACCACCAATTCTAAATTAAATCATAAAATCAACCCAAATAACAAACACCTATAGTCAATCTAACCCTAGATGGCAACACCCATCAATTACCCACACTAGGGTTGAGCCACAACCCTAGCTAATGGGTTTAGCTACACATAATTAAAGAAGAAACTGAAGAAATAAATGAAGAACTACACATATTAATTAATTACTAAGAAGAAACTACAATAATCTATTGTTAATGGGAAGCAAATATGCCAAAAATGGCTACAACACCAAGCGTAGCTATTCTCCTGTTCTCAGATCTCACCCTTCTTTAAGAAAATAGTAAAATGTTCTATTTATGCTAGGCTGGAAAAACTGGACAAAAATACCCCTGTGGGGTCAGTGCGGGCCGCACAAAATGGACCGCAGCCACACTGGCTCTTGGGTTTCAGTTGTTTGATGACTTGAACTGGGGGATGCAGACCGCGTGAGAGTGTACCGCGACCGCGAAGGCAACTGGCGCGGTCCGCCCAGACGTGACCGCGGACCGCATGAGGACAAATGCTCCTTTGCTGAACCCTATAAATGCGGACCGCACAGAGTAGGATTGCGGCCGCGAAGCTTCTCCACGAACCGCGTGAATCCTACCGCGCCCGCATGACCTTAGGCTCGAAAACGTCCAGTCTCTGAACCTCCTAGTGCGACCGTGGTCATTGTTACGCGGTCCGCACTAGGCCCCTTTTTCTTCACTTCTCTTGGTCTTTGATACTTGAGCAGTTTTCACTCCTTTTTGAGCCGATCTTTGACATTTCGTCACTTTGTCAATCAACCCTGCAATCAAGCACAACTTGTGAGCATTTTGGGACTGTTTTTGTATCAATTTATACTCAAAGCATAGGCAAGTAGGGACATAAACACTTTAAAATCCTAACTTATCAACTCCCCCAAACTTAAACCTTTGCTTGTCCTCAAGAAAACAAAATAAGACCCACCCCTTAAAGGAACATCCCAGTAATTCCAACTATCCTAAAATAACCTCAACAAGCATCAATTGGGACTAACAATTGCCCTTAATACGAATGCATCATTAACACATTTAAAACTTTGAAAACTATAGATCAAGTGCGACACAAGAGCATCAAGAGTTGACACATTTCATCAAAGAGCTTTTCTCACTTACTTTGGTCATTGTGGAACTCAAACTCTCACATCCTCAACTCTCCCTAAGCGAACCTCACCTTTTAAATATTGACACACAAATCGAAGAAAATGAAATTTCACTCATCTCTCTCAAAAAAGAAGGTCACAAGTCCGGCTCTAAGTACCATATGCTTGCCCCTTATGTAAGTATCCACTAATATAAGCTCCCTTCAACTTGAGATCAAATAGGACTTTTGTGGAGTCATTGTGAAGGCTTTTAGGCAAGGGTAGGAAATATTTTTATTCATGTGGGTTCAATCTTCCTTTAAGCACTTATTTTGATTCATTTTGGCACAACTTTCTTGGCTCTTTTTGAGGATTTCACTTCTTCACAAAGGGTTAGAGAGACACATTGTCACTTTTTCTTATACAATTCAAAACATTTCTCCTTTTTCTACTTTCTCCACAGCTTTTTTTTTTCACTTTTGTTTTCCTTGAATCCTTTTTATTCTTGTTCACATGGGACTTTCTTTTTGTCCTTTTTCTTTTCTTGCTTTTTCATTGCCTTCTTTTCTTTCTTTTGTACCTTACTATTTTGCTTCCTTTCTTGTCTCTCCCCCCAAACTTAGATTTTTACCATTACTTAAGGGAATATTTGGGTGCCAAGAGAGGGTAATCGTTTAGAACAGGTATAGGCTTGTAGCATTGGTTCTTGAAAAAAAAAAGGTTTAAGGCTCAAAAGGGTTAACTAGGGATTATTTCATTGGAATGCTATGAAATTGTTCAACTTAGCATTTGGATCAAGGAGAGCCTATAATCATTTCTCAAGTCAAATTTCACCTAGGATTTCGCCTCAACAGACATTCAGGGCAAGTTCTAGACCATTGGCTCGGGACGTGGACTCAAATTTCAATTCCTCACAACACACGCTAGGGATTTACTAAAGACATTGAGTCGAGGGCCCACAACGACCTTAGTTATGATTTAAACACAATGGTCCAAAAAGACCACATGATGATCATTTGGTCAACGCAAGAGTCTCAAAGCCACGACTTTCACCATCTTGAACACAACATTATGTCTTTGACCATGGGATCAAAGGCAAATGTGTTAGACCCAAGTGAAGCCTTGCTTGAGGTGCCTTTAACTACGCTATCAAAAACAAAAGAAAAATCAAAGAAACGGACTCAAACCCTTAAGAAGGTTGTCGCCATCTATCATTGGGAAGATCCACCCGGTTCGCACAATACTCCACCCTTGGAAAGAACTGTGGCATTAAGAAAACTAAGGGCTTATTGGAAATGCCAAAATCAAAACAAGCGGCTACGAGCTTAACTACAAAGCTAAAAATGAAATTTTTGCGAAAATAGAAAATAGAATGAATATGTACAATAGGGGAGTAGAATATACAACGGGGGATGAATATATACAGAAATGTAAAGTTATATACAACCCAAAGTAAAAAACACAAAATCAATAAAAATAAACTAAGAATCTATATATATACAGTCATCCAGAAAAAGTAGGGCGCACCCCCACTAATAAAAGCTGGCATTGTCCTCAATGCCAACTATCAAATAAATATCAAAACAAAAGAAAGGATATAGGATCTCCCTAGGCCTGGTCTATCTGCATGGGATCATCAGTGGTCCCCAAGTCCTCTGTATGTACGGGAACCTCAGACTAGTTCCCGATCTCCTGCTGCTCAGCTGCTGGGACTGGGGCCTGCTCCTGAACCGGCTGACTGATAGGTGCATCACTGGAGGGGGTCTCCTGTGGGTCTGGTAGCTCAATAACTACACCAACTGAATTGGGGAGCTTCCTTTTCTTTCTTGGGGTCCTGGGTGCCTGCTCCTTCTCCTGCCGTGGCTGTGGCACTGGTGCTGCTGCTGGGGCTGGATCCCCGAATAACAAGTCTAAAGGCATCTGGTCTACCAATAGCCTGTCTACATCAGTCCGTAGCACTCTCACCGACTCCTTGGACACCCTTGACTTCCTCATCTTCTTATTCTCCTTAGCAAGCTCCCTCAAAGCCTTGCCACGTGAATCCACCGCCATAGTCAAGGCGTCCTGAGTCCTCATAATCTTCTCCTGATTTTCCAGGAGCTTCTGCAGTGTGTCCTCAATGGACTGAGGAAACTGAGTAGTAGAAGGTGCTGAATGGGCCTCAACTGTAGCAGACAATGTAGACAACTTGGATGTCACAGCTGACATCCAGTTGTTCAAACTGGCTAGTGTCCGGCTCAACTGCTGGGCAGTGTAAGGATGAGTCCGCGAAGAGGGGACCCCTGTGTCAACAGAAGTACTGTGGCCAGCAAAGGAGGAGGGTCGTGGAGGCAAATCATAATCAGTGGTGACCGTAGGCATGGTGGAAGGCTCTGTGGGGGGCTCAACCGAAGACAGTACCGCCACTGGCTCCTCATATTGGCCAGCTGGAGTAGAGGAAGGCGGCTTGTAACTTTTGTCTTTGGGGTTGTCTGCCCCCTTCAAACTGTACCAGGAAAATGGAGCCACATGTTTTACCTTGACGTCAAACGGTCTCTTCTCCACCTCCAAGTCCCGGAAATACATAGTAAGGGTGCTAGGAAAAGGGTAGTTCCAGTCATGCTCAACCCCTACCGCAGAAATGGTGCAGGACATCACATTTCCCACATTGATAGGGTAACCTGCCATAATAGAAGCAATAAGAACCGCCCAGGCAAGTGGAATAGTCTGATCATGAGTGGTCGGGTCGAGTCGATTGCATACAAAGGTTAACCACCCTCTAGCCTCGAAGTTGAAAGTTCTTCGAAGTATTTTGGTCCCGGCTTGTAGCCATTCTGGAACCGTACCCGGGATTGTCAGGTACGAAGCTAACCACGGACGAACCTCCTCGCCCATTGCTAGCTTTTCATTATACAGGGACTCATCTTCGTCAATGAACCCAAATACTCATTCAACGTCTTCCCGGTGAAAACCACATTTTTGTTTCTCACTTTCGTCACTTTAGTGCCTTTCATGATATGAGCCACATTGCTGTAAAACTCCTTGACCATATGCTCATTTGCCTTCAAACAATTGTCTTTCAAGAACTCCCAACCCGCTCGAGCCTGGAACTGTCTATGCACATTGGGGTTTAGGGGTAGAAGGTCTTTGTCAATAAAGCTCCACTCAAGTATCAACTTCCATGCCGACCACCATTCTCTAAATTTGTGGAACGCCACCTGGCTGACAAACTGATCTTCCCAAACTTCAGGTTTTCTAGTTCTCTCAACACCCCAACCTGGGGCACCACACTGTTTGGTACCTCATTATCACTATTAGTCCCGCCTTCTGCACTCTCCCCAGATACTGAAGCTGTGGGGGAGGTGGAGTATTCACCACTGCCTGCTGCTGAGCCATCAGATGACTCAAAATGTATATGTTGTGGGGCTTGGGCAGTATGTAAAGCCGGGACTGCAGTAGCTGGCCCTGAATCAGAAGAGAGGTCCTGGGATGGTACGTACTCACTCCCCGATTGTTCGTCTATAGCAATTTGTTTCCTTGTTTTCAGTTTAGGTCGGGAAGTGAGTTTAACTTGTTTCCCTTTTCCTCCCCCGGAGGATTCACCTCGGCCGGGTTGTTTAGCACCTCTTCCTCGTTGTTTTACCATTGTCTGGAAACAAATACATCTAACATTGTTAGTTGAAGCACAGACAGTGAAACATGTGACTGAATTAAAATTGTAGAAGAAAAATGAAAGTTGCAGACACTGCTACAAAACCAGGCACCGCAGACCACGCCATCAGGAATGCGGCCGCATTGGAGGCACTGCGGACCGTGCTAAGGCGACCGTGGGCTGCACTGATCAAAACCCCAGGAAGGGTCTTCTCTGAATCTCACACCGCGGTCCGCACAAAATAGGGTCGCGGCCGCGGTGGGCCAGCGCGGACCGCACAAACGTTACCGCGACCGCGCTGGACACAAGTTGTTCCTCAGTCATTCAAGCATCGCGGACCACGTAGAAGCGTAACACGGACCGCGTTAGAGCACCGCGGACCGCGCTAAGGCGACCGCGGGCCACACTGGGTTAGGTTCAGTGAGTAAACTAGGGATTGCATGCTTTTGTTCTATTTTTGTTCAACTTTTTACCCCTACTTGTCCCTATTCATGTACCCAATCCTTAGTTATTTCAAACTAACATGGAAGCTACCCTAGACTAACAATTCGAAGACAATTGTGAAGGCAAAGAAGTTACAAACTACTGGCAAGCAATTAAAATAAAATAAAAGAGTAATAATAAAAAATGCATGAAATGTTACCAGGATTATGAAGAATGAATGCAATCTATCCACACAAGCAAGAATCTCAGTTTTGGACGGGGATGAACAGTAGAATTAGGGTTCTGGGTTTCCAATTTGCAAAAAGGGTAAAATGAGACCCTTGGTCTCTATTTATAGAGCCCCAGTAGGACCCGTATTCACCTACCAGCACGACCGCACAAATTTGACTGCGGACCGCGCTGGGTTTATTTGTGTGACCCCTCGTGATGAAGCCTATGCGGACCACACAGAAGTGTACCGCGGTCGCGTCAGCCCACCGCGGACCGCACTAACTTGACCACGACTGCGGTGAAGAACTTCAGAGAGTCCCCCTTTTGACTCATGCCAGCGCGGACCGCACAAAATGCACCGCGGCCGCGCTGGCAATCTTTAGAGGCTATGCCATTTTCTAACTTTGTTTTGCACTGCTTCAACACAATCTCTGCAATATCTCATAAAAAGTTAGCTCAAAAATCCTAAGCTACACATGGGTTGCCTCCCAAGAAGCGCCTGATTTAACGTCGTGGCATGACGCATGTTACCACCACATCACTTTAGATGAAGAAGCGCCACTACATGGCTGCCATCGAACTTTCCGAGATAATGCTTGACCCGGTGACCATTGACTCTGAAGACTTCACCATTTTTGTTTTTAAGATCAAGAGCACCAAACGGGGTCACGAACACAACTTCAAATGGCCCACTCCACTTTGACTTGAGCTTACCCGAAAACAGACGTAACTGGGAATTAAACAAGAGAACCATATCCCCAACTTTGAACTCTTTACCCCGAGCATATTTGTCGTGAAGGTACTTCATTTTGTCCTTATACAAGGACGAACTGGAGTATGCATGGAATCTAAACTCATCAAGCTCATTAAGTTGTTCAACCCTCAGATTTGCAGCAACATCCCATTCTAAGTTCAACTTCCTCAAGGCCCACATAGCCTTGTGCTCCAATTCCACCGGAAGATGGCAAGCTTTCCCAAACACCAACCGGTACGGGGACATACCAATCGGAGTCTTGTAAGCTGTCCGATAGGCCCAAAGAGCATCATCCAATTTTTTCGACCAATCGGTCCTATCTGCATTTACAGTTTTAGACAAGATACTCTTAATTTCTCGGTTGGAGACTTCCACTTGACCGCTAGCTTGAGGATGATAGGGGGTGGTTACTTTGTGATTAACTCCATATTTGGCTAGCAATGAATCAAAAGCTTTGTTGCAAAAGTGAGATCCCCCGTCACTAATGATAGTACGGGGATTGCCAAACCTCGTGAAGATACTCTTTTTAAGAAATGCCACAACACTCCGGGCTTCATTGTTGGGCAAAGCCATAGCTTCAACCCACTTGGATACATAATCTACCGCCCCCAGAATGTAAGTGTTTCCACAAGAGCTCACGAAAGGACCCATGAAGTCGATGCCCCAAACATAAAAAATGTCTACCTCGAGAATTGTATTGAGGGGCATTTCATCCCTTTTTGAAATTCCACTGGCTCATTGGCATTCATCACATCTTTTGACCACATCACCGACATCTTTAAACAAAGCAGGCCAATAAAATCCGCAACTAAGCACTTTAGAAGCCGTTCTCGCCCCGCCATGATGGCCACCATAGGGTGAGGAATGGCAAGCTTCCAAAATACCCAATTGCTCCTCTTCCAGGACACATCATCGAATCACATCATCGGTGCAAATCTTAAACAAATAGGGCTCGTCCGAATAATAATCCAAGCTATCCCGTTTGAGCTTCTTCCTTTGGTTAGAAGAGAGCTCACACGGGATGATTCCGGTAACAAGATAATTTGCAATATCACCGAACCACGGTATTCCACTCATTGACACCGCAAGGAGTTGCTCGTCAGGAAATGTATCATTGATCTCAAGGCCGTCACAAGGCCTCCCCTCCTCCTGCAAATAGGACAAGTGGTCCGCCACTTGATTCTCGCTACCCTTCCGGTCAACAATTTCTAAATCAAACTCTTGAAGGAGAAGAACCCATCTCATCAATATTGCCTTTGAATCTTTCTTCGTCATCAAATACCTAAGGGTGGCATGGTCGGTGTGCACAATAACTTTATCCCCCATAAGGTAAGGACGGAACTTTTCCATAGCAAAAACAATAGCTAACAACTCCTTTTCGATGACTATGTAGTTCCTTTGAGCCTCATTAATGGTCTTGCTTGAGTAGTACACTGGATGGAACATCTTGTTGATCCTTTGGCCTAAAATCGCCCCCACCATAACGTCACTCGCGTCGCACATGAGCTCGAATGGTAAGCTCCAATTTGGTGCGGTGATGATGGGGGTAGTGGTCAACTTTTGTTTAAGGAGCTCAAAAGCCTCCATGCATTTCTCATCAAAAACAAACTTGGCATCTTTCTCTAGAAATTTGCACAACGGGTTAACTACCTTAGAAAAATCTTTGATGAACCTCCGGTAGAAACCTGTGTGCCCAAGAAAACTCCTCACCCCTTTGACAGAAGTAGGGGGAGGAAGCCTTGTAATAACCTAGATCTTGGCCTTATCAACTTCAATTCCTCGCTTCGAGATCTTGTAACCCAACACTATATCCTCTTCTACCATAAAATGGCACTTTTCCCAGTTTAGAACAAGGTTGGTATCTTCACACTGGGTCAACACTCTATCCAAGTTCACCAAGCACTCCTCAAAAGAATCCCCAACCATTCTAAAATCATCCATGAAGATCTCCAAGATATCCTCCACCATGTCGGTGAAAATAGCCATCATGCAACGTTGGAAGGTCACCGGAGCATTACATAATCCAAATGGCATTCTGGAGAAAGCGAATGTGCCATAAGGACATGTGAAAGTCGTCTTCTCTTGGTCCTCTGGGGCAATGAGAATTTGATTGTACCCCGAGTAACCATCCAAAAAACAATAGAAATCCCGGCCCGCAAGACGATCAAGCATTTGGTCAAGGAATGTCAATGAGAAATGATCTTTTCTAGTCACCTTGTTTAGCTTCCGGTAATCCATGCAAACTCTCCAACCCATCACTGTCCGAGTCGGAATAAGCTCATTGTTGTCATTGGTCACCACAGTCATTCCACCTTTTTTCGGTACACATTGCACCAGAGAAGTCTTTGAACTGTCAGGAATGGGATAAACCACACCTGCATCAAGCCACTTGATAACCTTTGTCTTTACTACTTCTTGCATAGCCTCATTTAGTCTTCTTTGATGCTCAAGTGAAGGCCTCTCATCCTCCTCCAATATGATTTTATGCATGCAAAAGGCAGGGCTTATACCCCGAATATCAGTTAGAGTCCATCCAATTGCCCTCTTTCGCCTTTGAAGAACTGCCAAGGTGGCCTTAACCTGCATGTTAGTAAGGCAAGAAGAAAGAATGACAGGTAAAGTAGAATTTGAACCCAAGAATTCATACCTGAGGTGTGGAGGAAGTGGCTTCAACTCCAACACCGGTGGCTCCTCAATCGATGGCTTCGTTGGTAGAGTTTTGCGATTTTCAAGATCCAAAGATAGCCTTCTAGGCTCATAAGAATATGAACCCATACCATGCAATGGGTTCACGCACTCCACTCTACTAGCATCATCATTGACATCCATGTTAAGAACCACGGCCTCAAGAGGCTCTTCAACATTGATCATGGATCTTGTGTCATCCACTATCACGGTTGTGACAATGTCCACAAAAGAACACACCTTCGTGCTATTTGGTTGTCTCATTGATTTGCAAACATGGAATACCACCTTCTCATCTCCCACTCGGAATGTCAACTCACCCGCTTCAAAATCAACTAATGCCTTCCCCGTAGCTAGGAAAGGTCTTCCAAGAATAATCGGCACTTCAAAATCCACCTCACAATCTAATATGACAAAATCAGCCGACAATATGAATTTATCAACACGGACAAGAACATCATCGATTATGCCCAAGGGTCGCTTCATCGATCGATCCGCCATTTGAAGTCTCATTGAGGTAGGTCGAGTTTTCCCAATTCCCAAAGTCTTGAAGACCGAGTACAACATCAAATTAATACTAGCCCCCAAGTCACAAAGGGCCTTTGCAAAATCCACACTTCCGATGGTACAAGGGATAGTAAAAGCTCCGGGATCCTCAAGTTTGGGTGCCATTGAATGCACTATGGCACTCACTTGATGAGTCATCTTAATTGTTTCACACTCCATCGACCTCTTCTTTGTAACCAAATCTTTCATGAACTTCGCATACCCCGATATTTGCTCAAGTGCCTCAACCAAAGGGACATTGATTGTGAGGATCTTCATCATGTCAATGAATTTTTTGAATTGATTGTCACTCTTTTGCTTTGCTAACCGTTGAGGATAAGGTGGAGGTGGACTAGGCAAAGGTGCCTTGGCTTTTTGTACAACCGGCTCGGGCATGTCAACCACGTGTTCCCTAGACGGGTTCACGACATATTGAGTCTCTACCTCGGCCTCATCATTAATATCAATCTGCATATCATTGTTTGCATTTTGATTAACCACATCATCAACAATCAAAGGTACATCATCATCCCGCAACTCAACATCTTCATCCATAACTTGCTTTTGCATTGAGGCATTCACATCACCGCCTCTCCCACTTCTTGTTGTAACTGCCATCACATGATTATTATTCCCACCCTTTGGGTTCACCACCGTATCACTTGGTAGCGCACCCTTGGGACAAGTATTCAATGCTTGAGAGATTTGGCCTAATTTCACCTCCAAGTTCCGGATAGATGTGTTATGCGAAGCTAATTGGGCCTCAGAATCTTGGTTCTTTTTCATCATTTGCTCGAACATGCTTTCAATTCTCCCCATATCACTTCTGGACGAACTCGGACCTTGAGAAGGAAAGGGGGGTGGATTGTTCGGTTGTTGGTACATTGGGGGCCTTTGAAAGCCTTGCCCCCGGTTGCCTTGGTTCCCGCTAATGTTCCACCCTCCTTGATTGTTGTTGTTTCCCCAATTCTTGTTACTCCCATTCCAATTTCCTTGGTTTCTTTGATTACCCCAATTGTTGTTTTGGTTGTTGTTATTCCAATTACCTCCGCCTTGTTGTTGATTTCCCCAATTTCCTTGAGGACGCCATTGTTGGTTGGAAGAGTTACCTCTATTCCCTTGGTAGTTGTTGACATATTAGACCTCTTCGCTTTGATCATTATAGCACTCATTTGAATAACCACCACCATCATTGTTGTTGTCATATTGTTCACAATTACCTTGAGGTTGTTGTCCTCTTTGCCTCCTTTTCAACATAGAAACACCTTCCATTGCATTGACTTGGCGTGAGTTTTGGACTTGTTGCAATTGCGCCTTTGCTAATTGATTCATAGTTGTTGTAAGCTCGACGATGGCTTGGCCATGATCATGCAATTCCTTGTGCAAATGGATGACCGTGGGGGTTACCTTGGGGCACATTTGCTCGGCTTTGCCATGTCGAAGAAGTGTCGGCCATTTCATCAAGTACATCACATGCCTCTTGGTAAGAAAATTTCATAAAGTTCCCTCCAGCCAATTGGTTCACAATGCATTGATTCATGGTGTTGATGCCCCGATAAAAGGTTTTTTGAATCATAGCCTCGGTCATGTCGTTATTAGGGCACTCTTTCACTATTGTTCTATATCTTTCCCATATCTCGTGCAAAGGTTCCGTTGGCTCTTGCTTGAAAGCTAGAATTTCATCCCGAAGAGCTGCCATATGACTTGGAGAAAAGAACTTGGAAATAAATTTGTCCGCCAATTCATCCCATGTCGTAATAGAATGATTGGGGAGCCTTTCTAACCAATCCAATGCTTAACCCCGAAGAGAGAACGGGAAAAGCCTCAACCTCAATGCATCCTCGGATACGTTGGTTTGCTTGCTACCCTAGCATGTATCCACGAACCCCTTCAAGTGCTTGTATGCATTTTGATCGGAGGCACTCGTGAAATACCCTCTTTGCTCTAGCAAGGTCAGCATAACATTTGTTATTTGAAAGTTCCCCGCCCGGATTTGGGGAGGAACAATAGCACTGGCGTAACCTTGATTTGGTAAAACTTTGGGAGCCACTCTCGGTGGTGGCGGAGGAGGGTCTGGAATATTGTTGTTCTCATTTGCATTTACATTGACATATCGGCCTCTCTGTGGAAGTTGAGGTAAGACCTCATATGGTTCTAGATCCTCTACCTCCTCCCCCGCTATCACATTGCCGAGAGGGTCATTTGCATTAAGAGCCATTGTACCTGATTGATCGACACAAACAAAATTAGTAAACAAGAAGGAAAGAGAAGCAAAACACAAAACTAACTAAACAGATAGTCAACACCGTAAGCTCCCCGGCAACGGCGCCAAAAAATGATCACTGCCGACTCGACACTACACTATGGTAGGAAGAGCGGATCGCAATAGCTTTTACCCGAATAGAGGTCCGGGATCGAATTTCCACAAGGAGCTAGTAGTGGAGTTGTATTTTCTGTCTAGCCTAGAGTTGTGGTTGTGCTTCTAATGTCACTTCAATCATCTTTTGAGTTTTTGTATTTATAACTAATATTATAAAACTACGGATTAAAGCTAGATTATGCTAGGAGAATATTACTAAGTTGTAACTAATGGGAAGGAAGAGCACTAGGGTTGTGGCATTACCTTGGTGGCTAATTGACGGGTAGATGTTACTTAGGTTCGATTGACTTGTTTGGGGGTTATGCTATAATCGTTGCACAATTTTTACCCACTCTCACACCTCTCGGTAGAGAGAATGATTTTACCCAATTGAATCTCTCGAGACCAATTGGGTTGGCAAATTAGACCAAGCAACTAGGGTTCAAGTTGGGTGATTACTCTCTCGAGATTTAACCCGTTAATTGGGACTATCATTTCTCATGAGTCCATCCCAATTCCTTGTTGGGTCAATTTTGAGGTCATAAACTCTCTTTCTCAAGAAGAGTTAAACCCACAAAGCTTGAATCAGTGTTTGCAACCACCAATTCTAAATTAAATTATAAAATCAACCCAAATAACAAACACCCATAGTCAATCTAACCCTAGATGGCAACACCCATCAATTACCCACACTAGGGTTGAGCCACAACCCTAGCTAATGGGTTTAGCTACACATAATTAAAGAAGAAAATGAAGAAATAGATGAAGACCTACACATATTAATTAATTACTAAGAAGAAACTACAATAATCTATTATTAATGGGAAGCAAATATGCCAAAAAGGGCTACAACACCAAGCGTAGCTATTCTCTTGTTCTCAGATCTCACCCTTCATTAAAAAAATAGTAAAATGTTCTATTTATACTAGGCTGGAAAAACTGGACAAAAATACCCCTGTGGGGTCAGTGCGGGCCGCACAAAACGGACCGCGGCCGTAGTGGATCTTGGGTTTCAGTTGTTTGATGACTTGAACTGGGGGATGCGGACCGCGTGGGAGTGTACCGCAGCTGCGAAGGCAACTGGCGCGGTTCGCGCAGACGTGACCACGGACCGTATGAGGACAAATGCCCCTTTGCTGAAACCTATGAACGCGGACCACACAGAGCAGGAGTGCGGCCGTGAAGCTTCTCCGCGGGCCGCGTGAATCCTACCGCAGGCGCATGACCTTAGGCTCGAAAACGTCCAGTATCTGAACCTCCTAGTGCGGCCGCGGTCATTGTTACACAGTCCGCACCAGGCCCCTTTTTCTTCACTTCTCTTGGTCTTTGATACTTGAGCAGGTTTCACTCCTTTTTGAGCTGATCTTTGACATTTTGTCACTTTGTCAATCAACCCTGCAATCAAGCACAACTTGTGAGCATTTTGGGACTATTTTTGTATCAATTTATACTCAAAGCATAGGTAAGTAGGGGCATAAACACTTTAAAATCCTAACTTATCAGTGGGCCAATAGAATCCACAACTAAGAACTTTCGAGGCGGTCCTCACCCACCATGATGGCCACCGTAGGGTGAAGAATGGCAAGCCTCTAAGATACTCAATTGTTCTTCCTCCGGGACATATCTGCGAATCACACCATCTGTGCAAATCTTGAACATGTATGGATCATCCCAATAGAAATCCAAACTATCCCGCATGAGCTTTTTCCTTTGGTTAGAAGAGAGCTCACACAGGATTACTCCAGTCACAAGGTAATTGGCAACATCAGCAAACCATGACATATCATTCATTGACACCGCAAGGAGTTGTTCGTCGAGAAATGAATCATTGATCTCAAGGACATCACAAGGCCTTCCCTCCTCCTCCAAATGGGACAAGTGGTCCGCCACTTGATTCTCACTACCTTTCCGGTCCACAATTTCTAGATCAAATTCTTGAAGTAGTAACACCCATCTCATCAATCTTTCCTTGGAGTTTTTCTTTTTCATCAAGTACCTAAGGGCAGCATGATCGGTGTGCACTATAACTTTGGCCCCTATAAGATATGGTCGAAACTTTTCCATTGCAAACACTATAGCCAACAACTCTTTCTCGGTGACTGTATAGTTCCTTGGAGCCTCATTCATGGTTTTGCTTACGTAGTACACCGAATAAAACATCTTGTTGATCTTTTGACCCAAAACCACCCCAACCGCAACGTCACTTGGTCACACATGAGCTCGAAAGGCAAGCTCCAATTTGGTGTGGTAATGATAGGGGTAGTGTTCAACTTAAGCTTGAGAAGATCGAATTCTTGCATACATCCCTCATCGAACACAAACTTTGCATCCTTTTCTAGAAACTTGCACAAGGGGTGTACCACTTTTGAAAAATCTTTTATAAACCTCCGGTAAAAACCCGCGTGCCCAAGAAAACTCCTCACCCCTTTGACAAAAATGGGGGGAGGAAGCCTTGAAATCACCTCTATCTTGGCTTTGTCAACTTCAATTCCATGCTTTGAGATTTTGTGACCCAACACTATACCCTCTTCAACCATGAAATGACATTTTTTCCAATTGAGTACGAGGTTTGTGTCTTCACACCGGGACAACACTTTATCCAAATTACCCAAACACTCTTCAAAGGAATCACCAACCACTCTGAAATAATCCATGAATACCTATAATATATCTTCCACCATGTCGGTGAAAATAGCCATCATGCATCTTTGGAATGTCGCCAGAGCATTACACAATCCGAACGACATCCGAGAGAAAGCGAAGGTTCCATATGGACAAGTAAAGGTGGTCTTATCTTGGTCCTCCGGGGCAATTAAGATTTGATTATACCCCAAGTACCCATACAAAAATCAATAAAAAGCACGCCCCGCGAGACGATCAAACATTTGGTCAAGGAATGGCAATGGGAAATGTTCCTTTCGGGTCACCTTGTTTAGCTTCCGATAATCCATACATACCCTCCAACATGTGACTGTCCGAGTAGGAATAAGTTCATTGTTGTCATTGGTCACCACAATCATACCACCATTCTTCGGTACACATTGCACCGGAAAAGTCCACGAGCTATCAGAAATGGGGTACACAACCCCAGCATCCAACCATTTGATTACCTCTTTCTTCACCACTTCTTGCATAGCCTGGTTCAATCTTCTTTGATGCTCCAAGGAAGGCTTTTCATCATCCTCCAAGATAATTTTGTGCATACAGAATGCGGAGCTTATTCCCCGAATGTCATCTAGAGTCCATCCAATTGCCCTTTTTCGCTTTTGAAGCACCGCCAAAGTGGCCTCAACCTGCATGTTAGTAAGGCAAGAAGAAATAATAACTGGTAAAGTAGAGTTTGAGCCTAAGAATTCATACCTGAGGTGTATAGGAAGTGGTTTCAACTCCAACACCGGTGGCTCCTCAATTGATGGTTTTGTTGGTGGAGTTTTCCGGTTTTCAAGATCCAAAGACAGTTTTCTAGGCTCATAAGAATAAGAGCCCATTCAATGTAAAGCATTCACGCACTCCACTCGACTTGCATCCTCACTGACATCAAGATTTAACAATACGGCTTCCAATGGGTCCTCCACGTTGATCATTGCACTCGTGTCATCAATTATCACTACTGTGACGAGGTCAACAAAAGAGCATACCTCGGTATTATTGGGTTGTTTCATAGATTTGCACCAATGAAAGACGAACTTCTCATCTCCCACTCAGAAAGTGAGCTCACCCGCTTCAACATCAACCAATGCCTTCCTCATTGCAAGGAAAGGCCTTCCCAGGATAATAGGAACCTCATAGTCCACCTCACAATCCAAAATCACAAAGTCGGCCGACAATGTGAATTTGTCCACCCGGACAAGCACATCATCAATAATGCCCAAAGGCCGCTTCATCGATCGATCCGCCATTTGAAGTCTCATTCAGGTTGGCCTAGGTTGCCCGATACCCAAAGTTTTGAAAATCGAGTAGGGCATTAAATTGATACTAGCTCCCAAGTCACATAGAGCCTTGATAAAATCCGCACTCCCAATGGTGCAAGGAATGGTGAAAGCACCGGGATCTTCAAGCTTCGGGGCCATTGAATGCACTATAGCACTAACTTGGTGAGTCATCTTTATAGTTTCACAATCCATAGAATGCTTCTTTGTAACCAAGTCTTTCATGAATTTTGCATAACCCGACATTTGTTCAAGTGCCTCCACCAAAGGCACATTAATAGATAAGCTCTTCATCATGTCAATGAACTTTTTAAACTGATTATCATTCTTCTTCTTCTTCACGAGCCTTTGAGGATAAGGTGGAGGTGGTCTTGGCAAAGGAGCCTTGGCTTTTGGCACAACCGGCTCCGGCATGTCAATTATGTGTTCCCTAGACGGGTTCACATCATTTTGGGTTTCCACCTCGACTTCTTCAATATCAATCCTCACTTCATTGTTCACATTTTCATCAACCACATCTTCAACTACCAAAGGGACTTCGTCATCTTGCAACGCAACATCATCATCCATGACTTACTTTTACTTAGAGGCATTCACATCACCGCCTCTCCCACTTCTTGTTGTGACCGCCATAACATGATTGTTCCCACCTTTTGGGTTCACTACCGTATCACTTGGTAGAGCACCCTTTGGGCGAGTATTCAATGACTAAGAGATTTGGCCTAATTGCACCTCCAAGTTTCGGATAGAGGTGTTGTGAGAAGCTAAATGTGCATCAGAATCCGCATTCCTCTTCATCATCTGCTCGAACATTATTTCAATTCTATCCATATCATTACCAGAAGAACTAGGACCTTGAGAAGGGAAAGGGGGTGGATTGTTCGGTTGTTGGTACATTGGGGGCCTTTGAAAGCCTTGCCCCCGGTTGTCTTGGTTTCCATTGTTGTTCCGCCCACCTTGATTGTTGTTGTTGCCCCAGTTGTTGTTATTTCCATTCCAATTGCCTTGGTTGTTTTTCTAATTACCCCAATTGTTGTTTTGGTTGTTGTTGTTCCATTTGCCACCACCTTGTTGTTGATTGCCCCAATTTCCTTGGGGGCGCCATAGTTGGGTTGAAGAGTTGCCTCTATTGCCTTGATAGTTGTTGACATATTATATCTCTTCACTTTGGTCATCATAACCATCATTTTGACACCCATCATATTCATCAACAAATTGCTCAGAATTTCCCTTATTTTGTTGCCTCCTTTGCCTTCTCTTGTTGACAAGCATACTAACACCCTCCCACCCTCCATGGAATTCACTTGGCGAGGATTCTGAACTTGTTGCAACTGTGCCTTAGCCAATTGATTCATCGTAGTAGTAAGCTCAGCTATCGCTTGCCCGTGATCATGTAATTCCTTGTGCAAATGGATAACCGTAGGGTCACCTTGAGGCACATTTGCTCTACTCTGCCATGCTGAAGAAGTGTCCGCCATTTCATCAAGTACATCACATGCCTCCTCATAAGAAAGCTTCATAAAATTGCCCCCGGCCAATTGGTTAACAATGCATTGATTTGTAGTATTTATGACCCGGTAGAAGGTTTGTTGGATCATGGCCTCGGCCATATCATTATTTGGGCACTCCTTCACCATCGTTCTATACTGCTCCCAAATCTCATGCAAAGGTTCTGTTGGCTCTTGCTTGAAGGCTAATATTTCATCTCGAAGTGCCGCCATATGACTAGGCGAGAAGAATTTGGCAATAAACTTATCCGCCAACTCATCCCAAGTTGTGATGGAATGGTTGGGGAGTCTTTCGAGCCAATCCAATGCCTTTACCCGAAGTGAGAATGGGAAAAGTCTCAATCTCAATGCATCCTCGGATACATTAGTCTGCATGATCCCCCAACATGTATCTATGAACCCCTTGAGATGTTTGTAGGCATTTTGATTTGCAGCGCCCTGAAGTACACACGCTGCTTAAGTAAGGTCAACATCACATTGGTTATCTGAAAGTTGCCCGCCCGGATTTGGGGTGGGACTATAGCACTTTCGTAGCCCTGGTTCGGTAATACTCTGGGAGCCACTCTTGGAGGAACCGGGGGAGGGTTTGGAATATTATCATTTGGATTAGCATTGGCATTCCGGCCTCTCCGTTGACCTTGAGGTGCAAGAGGCATCTCATCTTGCTCAAGATCATCTACCTCCTCCCCTGCTATCACGTTTCCAAGAGGGTCATTAGCGTTGTTTAAAGCCATGTTGGTACCTGAGTAATGACACAAACATGTAAGTAACAAAGAAGGAAAGAAGAACAATACACAAAACTAACTAAATAGATAGCCAAAACCGTTAGCTCCCCGGAAACGGTGCCAAAAAGTGATCGCTGCCAACTCTGCACTACTACAAAGTAGGAAGATAGGGTCGCAATAGCTTTTACCCGATATGAGGGTCGGGATCGAATTCCTCAGGGAGCTAGGAAGGGAGTTAAGTATCTGTCTAGACTAGAGTCATGTAATTGTTCCAAATGTCACTTCCAAACATCTTTTGATTTTTTCCTTTAACAAACTACTATTATCAACTACTAATTAGAACTAAATAATGCTAATGAGAAAATTGCTAGAGTTGTATCTAATGGATTGAAAGACACTAGGGTAGTGACTTTCACCTAGGTGGCTAATTGATGGGTAAATGCTTCTAAGGTTCGATTGACATGATTGGGGAAATAAGCTATAACCGTTGCCCAATTTTACCCACTCTCACACCTCTTGGTAGAGAGAGTGATTTTGCCCAATTGACTCTCTCGAGACCAAATGGGTAGGCAAATTAGCTCAAGCAACTAGGGTTCAAGTCGGGTAATTACTCTCTCGAGGTTTAACCCTTTAATTGGGACTATCAATTCTCTTGAGTCCATCCCAATTCCTTATTGGGTCAACTTTGGAGACTTAGGCTCTTTTTATCAAGAAGAGCCAAGAAAACTTAGCACAAACCAGTGTTTGCAACCACCAATTCATAGATTAAACCATTAAATTGACCCAAATAGCAAACACCCATAATCAATCTAACCCTAGATGGAAACACCCATCAATTACCCACACTAGGGTTGATCCACAACCCTAACTGATGGGTTTAACTACTCATGTTTAAAGAAGAAAATAGAGAAATAGAGGAAGAACAAGACATATTAATTAAAAGCTAATGTAATACAGAGAATCTATCGCTAAATCTAAGTTAAGACGCCAAAAATGGCTACACAATAGCTTCTCACGAGCGCAGCTTCATTCTGGAAATAACTAATACCCTAAAAATGAAAAATGTTCTATTTATACTAAGCAGGAAAAACTGGACAAAAATGCCCCTGCGGGGTCAGTGCGGACCGCACAGGATGGACCGCGGTCGCACTAGGCTCTTGGACTTGAAGTCTTGGCTCTCTGAACTCAGGTTCTGTGGACCGTGCAGAATGGACCGCGGCCGCGGAGGCAACTAGCGCGGTCCGCACAAACATGACCGCGGACCGCATGGGTTTGAAGTTGGCACTAGACATCTCTCTGATATTCTCCTCCGCAGACCGCACAAACTGGTAGTGTGGCCGCGGAGCCTTCAGTGCAGACCGCACAAGATCGATTGCGGCCGCACTACCTTGAAGCTTGATTTGCCAGTTCTCTGAATCCCCTAGTGTGGACCGCACAAAGTGTAGTGCGGCCGCACTAGGCCTGTTTGTCCTTAGTTTGCCTTGTCTTTGGTACTGGAGCAGGTTTCACTCCTTTTGAGTCGATCTTTGATATTTCGTCACTTTGTCGATCAAACCTGCAATCAAGCACAACTTATGAGCCTTTTGGGACTATTTTGTAAGAATTTATAATCAAAGCGTAAGCAAGAAGGAGCATGGAACACGTCAAAATACCTCATTATCAAAGCCTTAGGGTATTTTCAAAACTTGCATTTCTCTGAAGCTGTTTCTGTCACTCGACGTATCTGAATTCTAATAAGCTTTTAAAGAGGAGGTCCTAGACAGCTAATAATGTTATGACTTCTGTATTTGAAAGTGGTTTATTTCTACATAATCACTTAGAAATCCTGCTTTAGGACTTTGATTACTAAAGACCTTACTTATGGTTGAGTCGTGCTGCATGCATGCTTGTTTGCGGAGGAAACTATGAGCCTTTTACTTGTTCTCATTATGTGAAAGTCCTAGATGCTTTTTGACTGTCGCCTTTAGAGTTTTGCCTTTAAAACCTTAGGGGTACATCTAGAATGACCTATAGGTAGAGGTCCCAACTCCCTCCAGGACTATTAAGAAGGGGCGGGTAGCAGCACGCAATATGAATCAATGACCAAACACTCGCTTTGCATGACCAATAAGGGGATGGGAAGGGTAGACATGGGATATGATGACTACGCGTTATCACATGTAGCCCCTCATTGAAGAGTGCTTACCGGGCATTGCGTGGGGTGATCCTATAGGATAAACAACCTAGGAGCCCTTCTTACCCCAAATCCTCTCCTTATTTAAAACTTTGTTTGTATAATTTGTTCCAACCTTTATTTCATTACTTGACTTGTTCAATGAGCTTTACAACTTACTTGTTTATATGGAATAATTTGTAAATATAAGTTCGGTCAGGACCCACAGTTCTGGACCAAGAGGGGTGCCTAACACCTGCACCTCGAGGTTATTTCGAGCCCTTACCCTAATATCTGGTAATGCAAACCAACCCAAGAGTTAATTGCTCTAGGTACCCTACCGCACTATAATTCGTTAGGTGGCGAATCTTCAAATACCCAATTCCCAAAAGGAAACGAGTCATTACACCCCATGAATGTCGAAACCCGGACCTCCCTCCATGAGGATGGGAAAAGGGGGCGCGACAGCATGACGACTCTACTGGGGATATCTTTAGGCTCTTACCATAACGAACTTATTTTTACAAATTAGTCTAAGCATGCTTCTCCCATACCTTGCTCCCTTATCTGGATTTAATTGTCTATTTTGTTTTGTTTCAAGCGTTTATGATTCCTTTATTACCCTGAAAACTAACTTGTCTCTTTGTTTTCCTTTTTTATGTAACTGTCTTTCAATTATTTAAATGCTGTATTTATTTTTCCTACGTGAAAATACTTGCCTACTTGTTATTAACTGCTGCATAAATCATGCTCCACATTATATTCCACTCGTGCGTCTCAAATCCTATAGCAACGCTTTAATGAGTGGTTGCGCTCTTCCTATTTATTACCCTTAAATTCAGAAAGGCTTATTTGCGGTAAAACCAGTTGATTAGCGATGCAGTCGACGGTTCCGTGCCTTCCCCCTCAAATTGTCCGCTTGAGGGTACCAGTCTAAAACCCCATAGAAACATTACTCTATTTAAATTGTGCATGCATCATGGTCAAACCTAGTTGGATTAGTTATGTTGTCCACATAATGATCCTTTAAGATAAACCTTATCCAAAGTCCATCGGGTTTTCCATAATTCCAATGGACGCAATCACGTTCTGTGCATTAATTTGGAGAACTAAATGCCGATATGCTGATCGTAAATGTATAAGTAGTCGAGTCCGGTGGGGGTAAGGCCTAACCCTTTTGTTTTGTAGAAATAAGGCACGAAGTCCCCAGATTTGGTATGGTTAGCAATATTCCTCCATTGTTGCTAAATTAGTGGGAAGATCTTTCCTCAAGTGAGAAGAAGCATGTGAAAAAGTACCTGGGTAATTTGCCTTCCCTACTAGATATTGAACCAAACAAGAAACTGATCGAGGATGCCACCCTATTCTGGGATAGTGAAAGAGTCGTGTTCCAATTCGGCGACATAGAAATGACACTGCTCCTAGAGGAAATATGAGGACTTGCCGGGTTGGCTTGGGACAATCCTAGGCTTTTGGTACCAGAAAACCATATAGACAAGGGATTTTTGAAAATGATGGGACTGAAAAAGAATGTCGACTTAGTGTGCCTAAAGGACTCCTACATACCTTTCGAATATCTCTACAAGAGGTATGGCCACAACAAGTCCTTCTGCACTTATCATGATGAGATCGCCCTCACTTCACTAGGTCACATCCACTGCAGAGTGTTCGTGTTCATAGTGTGCTTTCTGGGGATGATAGTGTTCCCAATGAAAAAAGGAAGAATCCACACCAAGTTGTCCATGGTTGCCAAAACTCTGATGGAGGGGATTAATGGGCAGATGTATACCATAGTGCCCATGATCATAGCTGATATCTATAGGGCCCTGGAATGCTGTCAAAGAGGGGTCCAACATTTTGAGGGTTGCAACTTGCTGCTACAGTTATGGTTGTTGGAACATCTCCAAATGGGTCGCTATCACCAAGAATTTCCGCGAAGGGCTTGGAACGACCACATTGCTTTCCATCACCCTAAGCAGATGACCTACATTCCGGACAGATTTGCTCAGCCGGAAAGTCCCAGCGAATGGGTAGAGTTCTTCGACAATCTGACCGAGGAATAGATGCAGTGGATGGTTGAATAGTTTCCAATGGACGAGTTCATTATCGGGTCCAGGGATGCTTCACATTTGGTGTTGACCAGGTTGAGAGTGATATATCCATATGTTCCTATACGAGTTATGAGGCAAGCAGGCAGAAAGCAGGTTGTACCAAGGGTCGTTAAGATGAGTTATTTCAGGGCAGATTTCCAAGACGATGACATACCTTACATGTACGAAGTTCAGCACATGTGGCACTACAAAATCATTGTGGAGAAAAGCACTGTCGATCCAGACAGATATCACGCAGGGTGCGAGCCTCTCTACCCTACATGGTTGGAGGACAATCTGAAAGGAGCGGTAACACCGGGGACTGGTCGAGGGAACATAATCATAGACGAGGAAGCTGAAGCCAAGTCAAGTACAACAGGCTGTGCAAGATAGTCCACAACTTTGAGAATGATCATCGGGATATACATGAGAGAAACGTGAGGTTGATCGAAGAATGGAAAGAGATGGCGGTCACTTCCAATAGAAAACTGGAATACCTAGAGCGAGGAAAAGTGGAACTAGAGGGCAAAGTCATAAAAAGGATTGAAAACTATAAGAATGCTGAATGAGCCGAGGGAGGACATCTGGCCTGCGCCTACTTGCTGCGGGAATGCGCGAGTTGGGAGATCTGTTTGATGGAGTCCGGAAGATTGAATCTGGGGAAGGTCCTTCTGGGACCAACTAGATTAGATTTACTTGCTTTTCTTAAAATGTAATAAGGCCAAGTGCCAGTAGTGACTTGTTTTTGTTATTATGTTAGTGTCGTTCTGGATTCGTCTATTTTATATTATGAAATGAAGCATTTATTGGCATTTTAAGTTCTCCAAATTTATTTGTCGCTAGGCCTACCTCGGGCACAACGAGGCTCCCAAATTAGGATACAAATTTATATCTCGCACTATGTGTGTTTAAATACTGCAAACATTTCAGGATCCTCGCTAACTTGTTACCTTTTTGTTTTATTTATTTATTATTATTATTCCTATCCCCATAGGTTGGTTCATCCATACTGGCCTCATCAGCGTATCATACCAGATCCAGAGGCCCTCCACCTCCTCTTCCTCCAAGCAACACAAAAGGTAGAGGAAAAGCAAAGATAGACGACTTAAGTGGAATTCGAAAGGAAAACATTGAGAACACTGAGACCTCCGATGGCCATAGTAATCCGGCCCCGAATGACATGGTTTTGAGACTTGAACAAAAGATACTAGAACTGCAAGGAGAACTTGAGCAGGTCCGCAATTTGACTAACTTGTCACTCACACTCAATGTCCCCGATATCTACCAACAGAATACAAAGAACCCAACACCTCCTCAAAACCAAGAGCCACAAAACCCTACCATACCAAATCAATACGCAACTCCACCTCAACATCAACCAATTCCATACCCACCAACCACCACTTACCACACTCCCCAAAATACACCACTACTCATTCCAGATCCACAAAACTCCACCAATGACCATCACTATACCCAAGTTCCTGGTACTCATCAGAGCAACCCCATATACGTGGAAACTATACCACATTCTACCCAGCCAATCTCCTGTGCAACGGAACCCCTGAAAAGGACCTGCTCATTAAGAACATGGCTGAAGAACTCAAGAAGTTAACAAGCCGAGTTCAAGGTGTTGAAGGCGATAGAGGAATAGAAGGTTTTAACTACGAAGATCTGTGTATACAACCCGATGTGGAACTGCCAAAGGGGTACAAACCTTCTAAGTTCGAAATGTTCGATGATACAGGTGATCCCAGGGTTCACCTAAGGACTTACTGTGATAAGCTGGTCGGGGTTGGAAAAGATGAAAAGATTCGGCTAAAGCTCTTCATGATGAGTCTTACTAGGGACGCGTTGTTTTGGTATATCAGCCAGAACCCCAAGAAATGGTCCAATTGGGTAAGCATGGCGTCATATTTCATGGACCGATTCAGGTTCAACACAGAAAATGCACCTGATGTCTTATATATCCAGAATCTCAAGAAGAAGCCCACTGAGATTTTCCGCGAATATGCTACTCATTGGAGGTCGGAAGTCGCCAAGGTCAGGACTGCTTTGGACGAAGAACAGATGAATAAATTCTTCGTCAGAGCATATGATCCACAATATTATGAGATACTGATGATCATCGAAAATCACAAATTCTCCGACATCATCAAGCTCGGGGAAAGGATCGAGGAAGGAATGAAGAGTGGAATGGTAAAAAATTTCAAGGCACTGCAAGCCACAAATAAGGAACTCCAATCCGGTGGCATATCGAAGAAGAGAGATATCAGGGCAGTAATGGTAGCTCAGGGTCCAAAAACTCCGCTCACATACCAAACACCTCCACCCATATATCAAACACCTCCACCTATATACCAAGCATCTCACCCACATACCAAGCATCACCACCTATATATCAACCCTCATCTCCTAGATATTCTCAACCAGCCGCTGTCCATCACACCTATAATTCCCAGCCATCCCACTTCCAATCACCACCAACTCGCCAAAATTATCCAAGACCAAGACCCAACTTCGACCGCAAGCCACCTAGACAATACACCGCCATTGCTGAGCCCATCGACCAATTGTATGAAAGGTTAAAGGCCATAGGTTACGTCACTCCTATTCCCGCTATGGCACTAGAAAATCCATCCCAATGGGTCAATTAGAACAAAACCTATGCATACCACTCCAGTATGAAAGGGCACACCAGTGTTGAGTGCAGAACATTAAAGGATAAGATTTAGACACTCATTGACAACAAGGTCATACAAGCAAAGGAAGCCGCACCTAATGTCCGCAACAATCCCCTCCCTAATCATAGAGGCGATGGTGTGCATGCTATAGAAACGAATGAGAAATGGGACCCTAAGGGGTAGATCGGGCTTATCCAAGAAGGCGATGACTTCAAGGTGGCAGTTACACTTACTCGTATTGTGGTTTAGACTCAGGCACCTATTGACGTTGAGGTAACTACATCAGTTCCATTCGAGGTAGAAATAACTTCTCCCGCAGCCACCTCCGCTCCATTTGAAGTAGAAGTGATCACAACTTTTACTGTGACGGTGTCAACCACACCCCCATTCAACTCAAAAGTGATACCCTAGGATTATGTCACCGAGGCTTAGCAAAAAGGGAAGACTAAGATTGAGGAATTTGACACCGCACAAGAGATGACTAGAACTGGAAGAGTCTACACACCTGAATACCTGGGAGGTTCAAGCAAGGATGCCACTGCTAGGCAGCCTGTCATTGAGACCGGACCAGATGACTTGTGGAGGAAAGTACAGGCAAAAGAGTATTTTGTTGTCGATCATCTGAATAAAGTCCCTGCTCAGATATCTATCCTGTCACTACTATAGAATTCAGAGGCACACAAGAATGCCTTGATGAAAGTACTGAGCGAGGCTTATGTACCCGATAATATCACTAATGGAGAAATGGACAACATGGTCGGATAGGTACTGGAAAGCCACAAGAATATCTTCCATGACGATGAGCTGCCGCCCGAAGGTCTGAATCACAATCGAGCACTGCATATTACGATACAATTTGAAGATAAATTCATTGCCAGGGTCCTGGTTGGTGGGGGTTCTAGTCTGAATATTTGTCCACTGGATACCCTGAAAAGGTTGGACAAAGGTTTCCATGAAATACGGACCGGAAGCATGAATGTGAAGGCTTTCGATGGGTCCTAGAGGGCCACGATTGGGGATATCAACCTTTGCTTGCAGATGGGACCAACTTGATTCGATATTGAATTCCAAGTGCTTGACATACCAGCCTCATATAATCTTTTGTTGGGCCGCCCATGGATCTATGCTGCTGGAGCCGTACCCTCCACACTACATCAAGTCGTAAAATTCGAATGGAACTGTTAGGAGGTAATCATTCATGGGGATGGGAGCAATCCCATCTACACTAGTCAAACCATCCCGGCCATCGCACATAGAAGGAGGCTAGGAGGGGAAACTTATTATCACATTGAACGGGTCAATTCCATCGAGAAAGATAAGTGGTGGAGTAACAAAATAGAAAGCATACTGGCATGGTCCGAATATGAACCTGACAAAGGGTTGGGAAAGAACCTCCAAGGTATCACCAAGCCGATATGACTAAAAAATCATGGTACCACCTTTGGGCTCGGATACCAGTATACATGGCAGGAGTACAAGGAATGGTCACCTCCATGGAGTGGACCATAGTACCCTCTTGAACAACCGATACCCCGTTTAGAATAGGCTTTCCATCAGGCAGACACAATATGGGGAACTGCCGAACAAAAAGCACTAGCTGGGTTGAAGGATTTTGTCTTGGAAGATGAGGATATGGAATGCAGTGCCATAATTGAGGAGGAGGAGGAAGAAGGCCTCTCCATTTAGACCATGGCAAAGGGAGCTGTTCTCAGCAATTGGACCGTCACACCATCCCGAGCCCGCCGAGTCCTTGGGTAGCTTAGCGGAATTTATAAGCTGTTCTAGGCATTTTAATTTTTTAGCAATTTTGTTTTAAGATTTCTTTGTTTTAAAATAAATGCTCGATCCACTGAGCCAAGCTTTGTTTGAACAATTTCCTCAGTTTTAATCAAATGCATTTATACTTTATCATTATTCATTACTATTTTTACACTTTTCCCTTCTACAGTGTTATTATTACTTTTCCTGATGAGCCAGTGACTGTGCCATGTAATGAGGCAATGCAACATGAGAATAGTGACTCAGAGGAAGAAGATCAGATACCCGAGGAAATTGTCAGAGAAGTTGAGAATTTTGAGAACAAGTCTAAATCCAACTTGGACGAAACAAAAATAGTAAATTTGGGAGACGCCGAGACCGTCAAAGAGACCCGCATCAGCATTCACTTGTCACCAACAGAAAAGGAAGAGTACATCCATTTTCTAAAGGAATATGAGGATATCTTTGCATGGTCATATGATGATATGACCGGTTTGAGTACATCTATAGTAGCTCACAAGTTGCCTACCAATCCCATGTGCCCGCCAGTCAAGCAGAAGCTCAGAAAATTCAAACCAGACATGAGTTTGAAGATCAAGGAGGAGGTTACCAAGCAGATCAAAGCCAAGGTTCTCAGGGTAGTTGAGTACCCAACATGGTTAGCTAATATTGTGCTAGTTTCGAAGAAGGACGGTAAGGTCAGGGTATATGTCGATTATCGGGATTTAAACAGAGCAAGTCCCAAATACGATTTCCCACTGCCAAATATACACATCCTGATCGATAACTGTGCCAGGCATGAACTCCAATCCTTTGTAGATTGCTTCGTAGGTTATCACCAAATCTGGATGGATGAAGAAGATGCCGAGAAGAAAGCTTCTGTTACGCCTTGAGGTGTATACTATTACAAGATGATGCTGTTCGGTCTAAAGAACGTAGGGGCCACTTACATGAGGGCCATGACAACCATCTTTCATGATATGATACACAAAGAAATAGAGGTATATGTGGACGAAGTCATTATCAAATTCAAGAGGGTCGCGGATCACATAGAAGACTTGAGAAAATTCTTCGACAGGCTCAGGAGGTACAATTTGAAGTTGAACCTCGTAAAGTGTGCATTCAGAGTCCTTGCAAGAAAGTTATTGGGATTTATCGTTAGTCGCCGAGGGATCGAACTAGATTCGACTAAAATCAAAGCTATTTAGGAATTACCACCACCCAAAAGCAAGAAGGACGTGATGAGCTAACTGGGGCGGCTCAACTACATCAGCCGATTCATAACACAGTCCACATTAATATGTGAACCCATCTTCAAAATGCTGAGGAAAGATGCTGAGACAAGTTGGACCGAGGATTGTCAGAAAGCTTTTGGTCCTGCTAGAACCAGGACAAACTTTGTTGCTTTATTTATCCGTGTTAGATGGAGCCTTCGAATGTGTTTTAGGACAACATGATGAGACAGGAAGAAAGGAGCAAGTCATATATTACCTGAGTAAGAAATTCACACCTTATGAAGCACAGTATTCTCTACTCGAACACACTTGCCGTGCTTTGACCTGGACAACCCAGAAGTTTAGGCATTATTTCTGTGCATACACTACATACCCCATATCTAGGATGGATCCCCTGAAGTACATATTTTAGAAGCCCATGCCTACAGGGAAGTTAGCTAAATGGCAGATACTACTGAGTGAGTTTGACATCGTCTACGTAACTCAAAAGGCGGTCAAAGGACAAGCATTGGCAGATCACATCACTGAGAATCCAATGGGAGGAGAATACAAACCATTGAAAATGTATTTTCCTGATGAAGAAATATCATTGATGGGAGAAGACATTACAGAAGCATATGCCGGTTGGAGGATGTTCTTTGACAGAGCCGCAAATTTCAAAGGAGTAGGCATTGGAGCAGTTTTGGTGTCAGAAATGGGTCAGCATTATCCCGTATCTGCTAAACTCAGATTTTCCTGCACCAACAACATGGCAGAATATGAAGCCTGCATCTAGGGCTCAACATGGCAGTCGACATGAACATTCAAGAGTTGTTGGTGATCGGCGATTCAGATTTGCTTGTGCACCAGGTGCAAGGAGAATGGGCTACCAAGAATTCCAAGATATTGCCATATCTGTACCATGTGCAGGAATTAAAAAGGAGGTTCACGAAGATAGAATTCCGACATGTGCCCAGAATTCAGAACAAGTTGGCCGACGCATTAGCCACTTTGTCATCAATGATACAACATCCAGATAAAAACTATATTGATCCCATCCCGATGAGGATCCATAATCAGCAGGCATATTTTGCTCATGTCGAGGAAGAATCCTATGGAAAGACTTGGTTCCATGACATCAAGAAGTACCTATCAAAAGGAGAATACCCAAAGCACACAAATCACATTCAGAAATGCATGCTCCGGAGGTTGTCAAATCTTTTCTTCCACAACGGAGGAAATTTGTACAGAAGAACTCTGGATTTGGGTTTACTAAGTGTGTCGATGCAAAGGAAGCTTCCAAGCTACTTGAGGATGTACATGCTGGGACATGTGGTCCGCATATGAATGGCTTCGTTCTGGCCAAGAAGATACTCAGGGCAGGTTACTTTTGGATGACCATGGAGATGAATTGTATTCAGTATGTCTGCAAATGCTTTCAATGTCAAGTACATGCCAACATGATAAAAGTGCCACCAAATGAGCTCAATGCAATAAGCTCGCCTTGGCCATTCGCCGCCTGGGGAATGAATGTTATTGGTTCGATTGAGCCCACTGCTTCAAACAGACACCGGTTTATTCTGGTATCCATTGATTACTTCACAAAATGGGCAAAAGCTGCATATTACAAAGCTGTAACCAAGAAAGTCGCCGCAGATTTTGTCAAGGATCGTATTGTCTGCCGATTCGGAGTTCCAGAGTCCATTATCACTGATAATGCCGCCAACCTCAATAGTGACCTGATAAAAGCTATATGTGAAACCTTCAAAATCAAGCACAAGAATTCCACCACCTACATACCTCAGATGAATGGAGCCGTAGAAGCCGCCAACAAAAACATTAAGAAGATACTAAGGAAAATGGTAGAGAATCACAAGCAATGGCATGAAAAGTTACCTTCTGCTATGTTAGGGTACCGCATCACAATTCGCACGTCAACTGGGGCAACCTCCTACATGCTAGTTTATGGTACCGAGGCGGTCATCCTAGCCAAGGTGGAGATTCCTTTTTTAAGAGTCATACAAGAAGCTGAACTCAGCGATACAGAATGGGTAAGAAGTCACTATGAACAATTGGCCCTTATCGATGGAAAGAGGATGAACGCAATATGCCACAACCAACTCTATCAGAACAGAATGTCTAGAGCTTTCAACAAAAAAACCAAGGCAATTAGCACCAGGACAACTAGTATTGAAGAAGATTTTTCCATACCAAGATGAAGCCAGAGGGAAATTCTCTCCCAACTGGCAAGGTCCGTACATGGTTCACAGAGTACAAACTGGAGGAGCACTCATACTTGCAGAAATGGATGGAGAGATCTGGCCAAAACCAATCAATTCAGACACAGTCAAGAGATACTATGCTTAGATTATTTCACATTTTCCTTTTTGATGTAATTGAACTATGCTTGACTTGATTCCCGTTTGAGAGGGGATACGTAGGCAGCCTTATGGGTTTGGTTATTACATAATCAAATTTTCATTTTCCCCAAAATCAGAACTGGGGCAGAATTTTGAAGAGGGTCCTCAAAATTCCGGAGCAAGTCCAGCCAACGCCATCATATGCCAGGAAGCCAGTCATCAGTCAAGAACTGGGGCAGAATTTTGAGAAGGATTCTCAAAATTCCGAAGAAGATTCAGCAAGGTCCACCATCCGCAAACAGTTAAAAATCATCTACCAAATTGGGACAGAATTTTGAGGAGGACCCTCAAAATTCCGACATAATAGAGCTGCAATGCCTTTGAAATGTGTCACAGTCGCTAGTTCATCAAAAGTTACTTGATATATCAATACGCTTCCAAAATAATTCCATTTTTATCAATGAATGCACATTTTTGAAAAATTCTATTTTTCATAATAGTCAGGTGCTATCTAGGGGAACTCAAAAGGGACTTACAAAACGGGGCGAGGCAAGACCAATAGATGAAGCAAGAACCAACCTCCCCTCATGAAACTCACAACTTTTCTTTGAACACAGGCACATCTGACGATAGTATTCGTACATAAAGCAAATTCACCATCCATCCGGCCGTTAGACGCTGAACTTATCCTAGCTAAGATATACTCTACCCTTATCTGCTATTTTCTCTTTGCATGAGTCTAATCTCTGACTCCACATTTGTATAGGACTAAGCCCTATTCCGAATCCTGCATGAGTCTAAGCCCTGACTCTATATTTGCATAAGTCTAAGCCTTGATTCCACATTTGCATGAGTCTAATCCTTGACTCTATATTTGCATGAGTCTAAGCCCTGACTCCATATTTGCATGAGTCTAATCTCTGACTCCACATTTGCATGAGTCTAAGCCCTGACTCCATATTTGTATGAGTCCAAGCCTTGACTCCACATTTGCACGAGTCTAATCCTTGACTCCATATTTGCATGATTCTAAGCCCTAACTCAATATTTGCATGAGTCCAAGCCTTGACTCCACATTTTCATGAGTCTAATCCTTGACTCCATATTTGTATGGGACCAAGCCTTGTCCCGAATCTTGCTTGAGGCTAAGCCCTGCCTCCATTTTGCATAAGGCTAAGCATTGCCTTCCATTTTGCATGGGACTAAGCCCTGTCCCAAATTTTGCACGAGGCTAAGCCCTGCCTCCATATCTGCATAAGGCTAAGCATTGCCTTCCATTTGCATGAGACTAAGCCTTGTCCTGAATCTTGCATGAGGTTAAGCTCTACCTCTATATTTGCATAAGGCTAAGCGTTGCCTTCTCTTTGCATGAGACTAAGCTCTGTCTCCAATCTTGCATGAGTCTAATCCCCGACTCCATATTTGCATGAGGCTGATCCTTGCCTCCATACCTGCATGATTCTAAGCCCTGACTCCGTATTTGCATGAGGCTAATCCTTGCCTCCCCACTTGCATAAGGCTAATCCTTTCCTCCCCAATCGCATGGGACTAAGCACTGTCCCACCTTGCACCAATATTGCTCTATTTTCTACTACTATCTACCTACTTTTCAATTGGCCTAAGCTCTGCCCTCTACTTAGTAAGACTAAACCTTGTCTTGTTACATCATATTATTGCATATCATGGGCTGAAATATTGCCAATCTATCCAAAGGCATCATAGTCTAAAGGCACCATCCTCATAGACTGAAGACACCATGCCATGGCCTGAGGATCTCTCAAATTTGCATATCATTATTCAAAGGCGTCATGGTTCGGAGGCACCATTTTCATGGTCCGAGAACATCATTTTATGGCCTGTGAATCCCTAAACAATTCATGGCCCAGGACGTCATGGTCTAAGGACGTCATCTTTAACCGTCCGAAGACAACCTTCATGGTCCAAAGGAAATTTGCATCATGTTTAAATTTTCGCAAATACAATTGTAGCATCTTTTATCTGTAGGTAACCAGTACGCAACCGCTATCCTAGCAAGAGCGATCTCGCTCCAGTTCCCTCCAACCGTCCCGATCATAGCCGCTTCCACATCTCGTGTCTGTTCTTGTAGTAGTTTCATCGGCATACTCCGCAGGTGAATCCAGAACTACACATGCCCTGATTCCTATAAACTAGGGATATGTAGGCAACTCAGAAAATGGAACTCGGCCTCTGTCTTTCAAAACATCCAGTCCGGTCAAAATTGGCCATCATTTCTTTACCCGAAAATGCTTTTATCCTTCCCAAGTAAAGAGGGACAGTTGTTGGTACCCAATTTTTCCCTATATGTTTTGAATATGCATAAAAGCCTTAAAAATAGCATATCTATGCATACATAAGCATGGCCAAGGTTTTATTATTTTCCCATAATTTTAAGGTTTTAAATTGATCTATTTTCTCACCTTTTTATCCATAAAATCCCAATAATTATTTACGAAATTATTATTTTGATAATTCATTTATTGGATTTCTATATTTATGCCAAAATATGTCTAATGTAATTTTTATGTGTTTTTTCACAATTACATTTAGTATTTTTAAAAGCTAAATTGCATATAATTGCAATATTAGCCCATTTTTAGATATAATTATGTTTATATGCATAAAATTGGATCCTATATTTTTAAATTATTAATTATGTATTTTAAATTATTTTTGTACCTTAATTTATTTTTCAGAAATTACCTACTATTTTTTATAAATTAAATAGGGGAAAATTGGCTATTTAAATAACAACCAAATCTGGCTTTCAATTATAGCCAAAATTGGACCCCTTTCCAGCCCAATTTCACACCCAAATCACCCGACCCATACCCTATTAATCCTTACCCAAACCCGGAACCCACATACCCATTTATTCCTGACCGTTGATCTCCCAGATCAACGGTCCAAATAATTCCTTTCCTTTTTAATTTTCAAACGACCCCTAAGTCACTTTTCTAAAGGCGCCGCCTTTAGATGCTCTCTCATCTCCACTCTTCTCTCAAACCTAACCCTAGCCTCCTCCACTCACCTCCTTCTCCGGTCATCTCCGGCGACTATCTCTCAAACCCCAAGCCTCCAATGGTCACTCTCATCACCTTGCTCATCATTTCTAAGGCATTCAAGGGTCCTGGGCCATGCTGATTCGGACCTAGGGTTCCTGATTCTGTTGTTCGAGGCTTCTCTAGTGTGATTTTGGGCAAAATCACACCATGTGTGTTACGATTTATGAAGTTACAATAGGTTCTTTCGATTTCTACCTAGGTTTCCTTTTGAAACCCTAACTCTTTTCTGGATCTCTCAGATATGTGTTATTTTCATGCTTTAAACCTGTTTCCTTCTATGATTTACTTATTTTTGAGCTTTCTTCTGAAAGATCCTCTAGTCTAAACCGTTCTTATTTTCTTTGAAAACTAGGGTTTTCTTGGAGTTCTTTCTATACCGGTTTAAACTGATTTCTTTATCATTAAACCTTTTTCCCTCATTTACCTTGACCGATTTTATGTTCCTACTGCTTTTTAACTCAACTCTGTTAAAAGCCCTAATTTTTAAAAGATTTTCTTTAGTTGTTTATGTGAGTTAGCATGATTTTCTTTACTTGTTTATGTGTGTTAGCCTGATTTTCTTTACTCGTTTCTGTATGTTCGCATGATTTTCTTACTCTGTTTTTATGTGTGAGCATGATTTTCTTCAATTTGGTTCCGTGTGTTAGCATGACTCTCTTTGCCTAGGTTCTGTGTGTTAGCATAACTTTCTTTGCCTTGGTCTTGTTAATTTCTTGTGGTCACCATGCTTTGAATATGTCCTGCTAAATCTCTAGCCTACTTACATCACCTCTATATGACTGTGCTTGCTCATCTCTTATTTCTTTCTACCTATATAATTGACCTTGTTTTGTTTGCTACTTCTGTACATTCATCTCTATTTATATATTGAAAAATGCAGAATCATGACCCCTCATGATTGATTCTGATTTTCCTTAACTATTGGTAATTGAAAGATTTTCCGTCAAGGCCCTAGAATTCTACTCGTCTGTTTGAATTCACTGATTTTATTACCTTATTTACTATGATAGTTGGTTTTACTTAGTCTTTCCTTAATTGGGTCTTTCTGAATTTGGTCCTAATCGACTACTTTATGCCTAATGGACTCTGGCTCCTTTTCTTGTTTAATTATGCACTGATTCCTCCTTTCCCCCTTATATGGTATTGAATCTTTCCATTTGACCTTGATTCCCCTAACTCAAGGAAGTACTTCCTTGATTCTCTAAGTGATTGATTCTAAGTTCTTAAATTAGTATACTGCTATGTTTTTTTACCTTATTCCATTACTTACTTTCAACTATAAATACCCTAAGTCTTTCACAAACAACACACACTTGGCTTCCAAAAAATCCTTCTCTTATTTAAAATCTCTGTGTTATTCTATTACTATTAGTTGGCTGCAAGCCAAGGCTAATAATCTGTGCGCTTTGGTACTTTCATTCTGCTTACTTCTATCTTCACTGGTTTGTCCTAGTTTAATTTACAGCCACAACAACAACATGTTTCTTTTCTTGTTTCAGTTTCTTTTATTTCTAGCCTGCTTTTACTTATGGTTTTGTTGTGGTGTTTGTAGTTAAACATGCTAGTATAACTCCCTCCCTTTAAGCTCATGTATTCCCTTGTGTTATTCAAGCATGTCTGGACAATTGTTTTCCTTTACCTACTGTACACTTACCATTTTGTGAATCCCAAATCCCTATTCCCCTCTAAGTGTTTATGTTCCTCATGACTAGTTTGTGATTATGCCAGTGTCAAGCTATCTCTAAGCATGTCCATACCAGTCCTAATACTCCCGCTGGGGTCATGTGTCTGCATGCAATGTCTGTATATCCCCAAACCCCTTAACCCCTGCGTGATTACTGAATACATTTAGATTCTGTGAACTTGCTGTGTGTGGTCTTATCCTGAAGTGTTTGAACTCTGTTTACTACTCCAACCTCTTTCAAACAACCTCTATTACTTTACTAATTGCTTTCAAAACAGATCTTTAAGTCCAGTCTTTAATAAACTTCTTTCAAACATGTGTCCTGCACTTTCACTCTACTCTTAGTTAATAAGTTCTGCCCCCTCTAGTATGTGTACTGCCTTGGGATCCTCTTGAGAACCCTTGAAACTCTGGCAAACTGAGGCTGGCTTTCCACACTGCACTGGTTCAATGCTTGGCTACTAAGTCTAGGTGTAAGCATTGCCCGGGGTCCTTGAGACCCTTAGGGAACTTTAATGCACCTAGACCCTGATTTGTCTGTGAAAATGAGGTTTGAAAGACCATTGGAGGCTTTGGGAAACTTGGGCTTGATTGTAGGCTCCCTATAGAATAGCTTCTTAGTTTTCTATTTCATTTATGTAATTCATTTGTTGACCTGTAATATTTTGTAAATAGATATTCGGGATAATTTAGTAAAAGGGGTGGGTAGATGTATACTTTGTGGGGTAATATGGGTAGAAATCCCGCTCTTAGGATTTTACTTTCAAATCTGCCTGCTTAACTCAATAGAAAACATGTTCATAGGGTGTGACTCTTGTTGAATCTTATTTCATTTTGTATAATAGACATCATGTCAATAGGTTTTCACTTTTAATGTCATTTGCATAAGATATAAACCATTTTCATAAATCCTGCATTTGTCATGTTAGAAACCATGTTTCCAGGTTCCAAGCCATCATGTTTTAACTCAATTCAAGTATAGATACTATGCCTATAGGACATAATTTCGATTCAATATGTTACTGCAAATTTCCTAAAACTAGTAACACGCCTAGATACCATGCCTATAGGGACTTCTACTCGCAATTATGTCTGATAATCTAATTAGCCTAATGAGTCGATTTTATCTCACCTAGTTTACTTCTTAAAACTAACCTATAGGTATTCTGCCTATAGGTATTGAAAGGTTCTATTTCAAAAACTTGTCTGTTTCTGCATTAACATAGACACAGTTCTGCATATAGGCAAGCCTTAGGGCATTTTCAAAACTTGCATTTCTTTGAAGCTGTTTCTGTCACTCGACGTCTTTGAATTCTAATAAGCTTATAAAGAGGAGGTCCTAAACAGCTAATAATGTTATGACTTTTGTATTTGAAAGTGGTTTATTTCTGCATAATCACTTAGAAATCCTACTTTAGGACTTTGATTACTAAAGACCTTACTTGTGGTTGAGTCGTGCTGCATGCATGCTTGTTTGTGAAGGAAACTATGAGCCTTTTACTTGCTCTCATTATGTGAAAGTCCTAGATGCTTTTTGACTGTCACCTTTAGAGTTTTGCCTTTAAAACCTTAGGGGTACATCTAGAACAACCTATAGGTAGAGGTCCCAACTCCCTCCGGGACTATTAAGAAGGGACGGGAAGCAACACGCAATAGGAATCAATGACCAAACACTCGCTTTGCATGACCAATAAGGGGATGGGAAGGGTAGACATGGGATATGATGACTACGCATTAATGTCACGTGTAGCCCCTCATTACGGAGTGTTTACCGGACATTGCATGGGGTGATCCTACAGGATAAACAACCTAGGACCCCTTCTTACCCCAAATCCTCTCCTTATTTAAAACTTTGTTTGTATAATTTGTTCAAACCTTTTTTTCATTACTTGACTTGTTCAATGAGCTTTACAACTTACTTGTTTATATGGACTAATTTGTAAATATAAGTTCGGTTGGGACCCACAGTTGTGGACCAAGAGGGGTGCCTAACACTTTCCCCTCGAGGTTATTTCGAGCCCTTACCCTAATCTCTGGTAATGCAAACCAACCCAAGAGTTAATTGCTCTAGGTTCCCTAACGCACCATAATCCGTTAGGTGGCGTCTCTTTAAATACCCAATTCCCAATAGGAAACGAGTCATTACACCCCGTGAATGTCGAAATCTGGACCTTCCTCCGCGAGGATGGGAAAAGAGGGCGCGATAGATTCTGATTTTGGATAGATTCGATGCGAGTTGGGGCCGATTCGAGGGGCATAGGCGTCGCGAGCTAGAGTTTGGATTGGATTGAGGTGAGTAATGATTGTAAATGTTGTCCTGAGGGTATGAAACCCCGAATTTCACATCGTTGTTTTATATAGAGGTGACACACACGCTAGATGACGAGCGTGGGGCCGTGCACCGTTGGGAATTGTGACTTAGTCCATCCCGAATGACTGTTTTACCGTGTATTTGATTGAAAACTGTTTGCTATCATCATGTTTTGGGCTACATGCCATATTTGGGCCTCGTGCCAACTATTTGGACCCTTGGGGGATTTTTACTGCTATTTCCTCACTGTTTTGATTTTATATCTATACTCAGTCATGCTATATTATACTGTTTTCATAACTCAGCCATGTTTACTTTGTTTTAACACTTTAAAAGATATTTTGGGCAGAGTATCATATTTTACTGTGCCCGAGTGGCTTTTAGAGATTTCTGACTGAGTAGGTCCGAGGGCCTGTGTCGTGAGGATTATTATGGGATCGGGCTACACATCGCAGCAGTATTATACTGATTATGATTATGAGGCCGAGGGCCTGAGTTGTATGCCACAAGGTGGCTTGATATGAGGAGAGCCTATTCATTATCCCCCAAGATGGATTGATATTGCGCTTGGGCCGTAAGGGGCCCCTCCCGGAGTCTATACACCCCTAGTAAGCGCGGGTACCCATTGTGATATGAGATATAGCCCGAGGGGCTGGTGTTGTTCCATGTTATTGCCCGAGGGGCTGATTCTATTGGCATTGTGCCCGAGGGGCAAATTTTATGTGTTTATCTTTTCTAGCTGCTTTTCATTTACTGGTTTAACTGTTGAAAAGGTATTTTAAAGAAGTTTCTTCTGAATTAAGGTGTTTTATAAGATTTCACTGTTTTATTGCATTTATCTAGTCTTACTCTGCTTCTTTATAGTATGTTGTTGTGTTTTTACATGATTTCTTATCGGCTCAATCTTCATTTATTGTTATTACTCACTGAGTTGGAGTAGTCACTTTACTCCCTGCACCCTGTATGCAGATTCATGAGCTTTAGGTCCCGCCAGTGAGGGTTGATTGCTCAGCAAGCTATTCGGAGTCCACTAGGTAGCTGCTCGACGTCCGCAGCCCAGTGTTTCTCCCTCATATTTTATTTCCCTTATCCTAGTTATGTAGTAGACTGAATAAACTCTTTCATACTCTTAGACTATGTTAGATGCTCATGACTGGTGACACCCTGATGTCGGGCTGTGTTTGGTTTTCCGCAGTTGATATATATATTTCACTCTATTATGGGATTTATCATTATTAATGACTTAATTATGAATTATTATTTGTTAATTTTTTTGGGGGTCTGTGTTGGCTGGCCTTGTCTTCACGAGATGTGCCATCACGACCAGGTCTAGGTTTAGGGCCGTGACACTTGATCCTAGGATCTTGTTTCCCTAGGTTGAGCTATAAATAGCAGGCTCAACAACCATTGTAAGGACATGAAATATTCTATACAAATAAGGCTATATTTTACTTCGTTTGTGTCACGACCCAAACCGATGGGCCGTGACGGGTGCCCGAGTCCTGCCTGTCAAACACTCCTAAGCCTGCATCTAAGATATAAACCTGAATAACATCTGCTGAATTACAAGAATAATGTACATGAAGGAAATCTTCCCTAAAAGGCATACATACATATACGTACAACATACGTAGAGCAAGCCGACAAGGCTGCTATAGACAACTATACATCTCAAAATTGGAAACCGACAATGCCACATACTATCCAACTAGACATACTCTCTACATACATCTAATAGAAACATAACTGTACAAAGATGGGACCGAGCCACGTCATACGATTATATATATACAAACGTATCATACCAAAATCAAAAGTAGCTCTAGATCAAGTGGAGCACACCAACTCTCGCTGATCAGGGATCCTAAGAACGGGGACCATCAACTTGCCTACCTGCACCTGCGGGCATGAAACCCAGGCCCCGTGAAATAGGGTGTCAGTACGAAAAATGTACTGAGTATGTAAGGCATGAAAGTTAGTACGTAAAAGACATAGATGAAACATGGAATATAGAAACACGTCTTTAAATTTGTATAACTTTATAAATTCTAAAACATTTATAATGTCATGCACGTACGTGAAAATGTCGTTCCATGCATAGGTATGGGTGTACATTATATCATCAAGCCACTAAGGGCATCCTATCATATCGTCTCGGCCACTGTGGGTAACATTATTAACATATACCAGCTGATCAGGTGGTGGTGCGTATATAATGCCGTAATCTTTTTCCATATCCCATATACGTATATTTACATATATAAACGTATAACTCTATCTGGTCATGGGTCAATTCACATGTATAAATGGGTTAAATGTATGAAAAATACGTAATAATCTCAATATTCCTTCCGGATAAACTTTTTCAACTGCGTATTATTCTGAGACCCATAAACAGAAGATAATAACTCCATTTTCTCGTTCAGTATAATTTGGACCATGACAAAAGAAAGAAGGGATGACCTTAACATACATGGAGTAAGAAAAACTCTGTATAATATTCTTGAAGATTGCACCAAACTCTTTTGTAACAGCAAACTTTTGATGGAATTATGTTGAACTGCTTTGAATGAAAATAGGTTTAGGCTTCTGCTTCTTTAAACTCTTGAACGGAAAGAGCTTAGAACATCTCCTCATATTTTAATCTAACCTTCACCTTAGGATCAGAATGTTTTTATGAGATAAGACTTGGAATGTTTATGAGATAATACTTTATATTCAAGTCTTATTTGGTTACATTTTTAATGAGATCTTACATAGCCACATGGCATAATGACTAATGAGTCATTTTTTGTCATGGTGGCTTTTTTCCAAATTTTAGATAGGTATATTCTATAAATTTTTATCCACTTATTAGTTAACTGAGTAATGTCCTATTACCCGGTAATTAATTAATTACCCGTATAATTTAAAAATTATCTCGAATTACTTAAAATTCTACTTAGTTTTAATATACATTATATATACTTTATACATTATACTACCGTGGTCATATGGTACCTTGCATTGTACTGGTTCATAATTATCGGGTATTATCGCTTGACCCGTATTTTATTCCAAATTGGCCACTTTCAACGAAACTCATTTTCTTTAATTCGTGTACCCCTTTTTCCTTTATAACACTTATTTATCGCTTGTTATAAATAGTTTAAATATGTTAATGTCACGATGATTTCATCCTCGAGTCTACGTCAGTTAACTGAAGATGAAACTTTTAACGTATGAAAACGCAAGACGTAACATCCTTCCTCGCTTAGAAACATTCATCCTCGAATGTTTTATTCTCCGGGATCTATATAACCTCGACAAAATTGCCCATGGTAACAATACTACAACCAACTCTTCCTGTAGAAACTTAATAATTCAACGCCACATAGGACCGCGACCCTTAATAACGACAATGGCCTCACATGACCAATGACAATAACTAACACTAGAATTCATACACGTACCTTATGGTTATGACGTCTCAGTCGGACCCTCTCTGAAGGAGGAAATAAGTAGGGATATCTAGACTTCATGTCTTCTTCGGCCTCCCAAGTCATTTCTTCCACATTGTTGTTCCTCCAAAGTACTTTCACGGAAGCTACATCTTTAGTTCTGGATCTCCGAATTTGTTCGTCTAATATAGCAATGGGAGATTCTTCATATGATAGCTGCTCTATGACCTGAACGTCATCAACTAACACAATACTGGAAGGATCTCCGGTACATTTATGGAGCATAGACACATGAAAGACTAGATGTACAGACTCCAAATCCAAAGTCAAATCTAACTCATATACTACCTAGCTTACTTTGCGTATGATCCTCTATGGTCCCATGTACCAAGGGATAAGTTTTCCTCTTTCTTTTTCTTTTTCCCGAACCTTATGACACCTTTCATCGGTGATACCTTTTGGAATACCCAGTCATCCACCTGATATTCCAAGTTTCGTAGTCGATTACCCACATAAGATTTGCTACTAATAGTCTCTCCTGCATAAGCTTAATTTTCTCAATTGCATGCTGTACCAATTTTGGTCCTACTAACGTAGTTTCCTCAACATCGAACCACCCTATAGGCGACGTACACTTCCATCTATAAAGAGCTTCGTATGGAGCCATATGAATACCAGAATGGTAGCTATTATTATATGCGAATTCAATAAGCAGCAGATGATCATCCCAGCTACCTTTGATGTCTATCCCATATGCTCGTAACATGCCTTCAAGTGTCTGAATAGTTCGCTCAGCCTGTCCGTTTGTCTGGGATGAAATGCTGTACTAAGAGTTACTTGAGTCCCCAATCCTTTTTGGAAGGACCTCCAGAAATTAGATGTAAATTGAGCTTCTCTATCCGAGATAGTAGATACAGGCACACCATGCAATCGTGCTATCTTCTTGATATAAAGCATGGCATAATCCTCTGCGGAATAGGTAGTCCTAATGAGCAGAAAATGGTCTGACTTTGTAAGCTTATCAACAATCACCCATATAGAATCAAATTTTCGTTGGGCACGCGGTAAGCCCACGATGAAATCCATATTAATTACTTCCCATTCCCAAGTCGGAATCTCCATAGCCTGCAATAATCCATTGGACTTTTAAAGCTCAATCTTAACCTGCTAACAGTTAGGGCACTGAGCAACAAACTCTGTTATATCCTTTTTCATTCCGTCCCACCAATATACCTCCTTGATATTACATCTTTGTTGCTCCTGGATAGATAGAATAACGAGAATAGTGAGTTTCTCCCATAACCTGCCGACGCAGCCCTGCAACATTAGGGACACATAATCATCCTCGATATCTGAGGACCCCATTTTCTATAATTTCAAATGGTGTCTTCTCCTTTTGAGGGGTGGTATCCCCATAATGAACTAACACATGATCCTCGTATTGGCGTTTCTTTACTTCAGTTACTATAAGGATGTTGCCGCATCTTGAATAGTAATTCCAATATCACCTAAATCCTGTAACCGAACTCCAAGACTAGCTAGCTGGTGAGCCTCATGGGCTTATTCTCCCTTTTTTTCTGGTTGTAAATATGGCAGGCTACCCATAGATCTACGGCTTAGGACGTTGGATACTACATTCGCGTTCCCTGGATGGTATAAAATATCCACGTCATAATCTTTAAGTAATTCAAACCATCTTCTTTAACGTAAATTCAATTCCTTTTTACTGAAGATATACTCGAGGCTCTTATGATCCGCATAGATATCAACATGAATGCTATACAAGTAGTGCCTCCACATCTTTAGTGCATGAATCACCAAGGCTAACTCTAAATCGTGGGTCGGGTAGTTCTTCTCGTGCTTTCTTAGTTGTCTAGAAGCATAAGCTACAACCTTACCATGCTGTATCAGCACACGACCCAATCCAACGCCTGAATCATCACAATAGATAACATAACGATCGGTCCCTTCTGGGAGTGGTAGAACCGATGCTGAACTTAATCTGTCCTTCAATGCCTGGAAACTCCGTTCGCAAGCATTGGTCAATTGAAACTTAGTTCCCTTCTAAGTTAACTTACATGGGTATCCTAATCTTTTACAATTCAGGAATTCCCCTCTTCGTAGGCCCAAACTTCATTCTTTATCCATCACAATTATGCCCTTATCCCACTATTAGGGCAGCATTTCATATATTCTAAACGTTACTAGTCTTAGACTCCTTTGAGTTAATTCGGGATATACTGAGCCTTCTATAACTTAGAGAAACCATAAACTCTCTTATGAGCTTATCCCCAAGGACTTACCCATTCTCGTTACCTTTTCACTTATCTTTTCTTATCCTTCCTCTTGTCTTCCTAAAACCTTGTTGCTCTACCATACTTTAGCTTGCGACCTACACAAATCTATTTATACTTATTTGCAACCTTTATTCAACTTACTTGCATCATAGATTTCCTTATGTTATTCTGGAACATAAGCGAGACACCACATACCACTTTGGTCGAAGGTGCTTAGAAGAGAAGAAAATTTCCATTACAAGTTTCCTGTAATAACCTGCCAAACGGAGAAGCTACGAATCTCTGTCAGTATTATGGGTCTAGGCCAAGTCTTCACTACCTCAATCTTTTATGTATCCACCCGGATGCCTTCACCCGAAATGACATGCCCAAGGAAAGCTACAGAGTTCAACCAGAATTCACATTTAGAGAATTTTGCATACAACTTCCCATTTTGTAGAACTCTGAGCACAATACGCAGGTAATCTACATACTTAGCCTCTAGATGAAAATATACCAATATATATCATCGATAAATACGATTACAAATAGATCTAAAAAGGGCCTGAACACATGGTTCATCAAATGCATGAATACTCCTAGGATATTGATCAAACCGAATGACATAACATGAAACTCAAAGTGCCCGTATCTGGTCCTGAATGTTGTCTTCGGAATACCTTCGTCCTTAAACCTTACCTGATGGTACCCGGACCTCAAGTATATCTTTGAAAAATACTTGGCACCTTGCTACTAATCAAGTAAATCCTTAATCCTTGGGAGCGGGTACTTATTCTTGATCGTCACCTTATTCAACTGTCTATAATCAATATGTAAGGAACCGTCTTTCTTCCTCACAATTAACACAAGTGCTCCCATGGTGATGTACTAGGTCTGATAAAGCCTTTTTCAAGCAAATCCTTTAGTTGTTCCTTCAACTCTTTTAGCTCTGCAGGGGCCATTCTATAGGGAGGAATAGATATTGGATGAGTATCTGGTAGTAGGTCAATAACAAACTCAATTTCTTGCTCTAGCGGAAGACCCTAAAGTTCATCGGGAAATTCATTAACCACAAGAAAGGACTGGATGGTTGGTAACTCTACTTCTACATCCCAAACCCGAACTCAGTGATAAATATAGTCCTTTCTGATTATCTTTCTTGCCTTGAGATAGAAGATAAATTTATCTCTTGGCGATGCCATATTACCTTTCTATTCTAAAATAGGCTCTCCTGGAAACTGAAATCAAACCATCTTTGATCTACACTTGATGTTAGCATAACAAAAGGCCACCCAATCTATACCTATTATAATATCAAGTTCTACCCAACCGAACACCACGTATCTTATCCTTGTTTATTATCAAATCTATCACGAGCCATTTCGGGCCACATCCATATATATAGGTAGCCATATTAAAACATAACTTGCATAACTAATTTATAAAAAGGCTTATATACATAGGGGTCGACCAGGCCGTAGACATGTCATACCCAAAACTATATACAAGATACTGTCTGCAAAACCTCTAAGTAGGCATAACCATAATATATACAAGTCGGGGCGAGGCTCCCTACGCCCTCACAAAACAACCTAACATATTTAGAACCCTGACTTGGTAATATTCCAAGACAAGGTGGAACTCACCAACCAAAAACTGACACTTGGAGGAAGTCTACAGTAAGGGGTCCTTGCCTCGTCCTATATAAGAACCTCGATCAGACACGCTTCAAAGCGGAACCTTCATATCCTTATTGGTTACCTTCCTCCTCTTGGACCGACTACTATCCTCTTCCTCTGTATATCCCATAACATACACTGGCGAACCTTGATTGACAGACTCCCAAGATTGTGGGCTATCTGGAACCTTAGAAGAGCTGGTGTCTGCAAATGCCTTGACATAGTTTTGAGCCTGACGGAAACCCGACTATGCCAATCCATGCACTACTCCCCTCATACCCTGATCAACGGGCTGTGATAATGCAACTAAGGGCCTTGGCAAGGTCAAAACTCCTCTCACTCTATCAGCTCGGACGGATGACTCATATGGACCCTCGGACGGATCCTCCTCAATAGAAACCATGATCTCTGATGGGTCTGACTCCATATTATAACTTATATCTCTTTCTAACACCTTCGTAGCCTTATGACCCATGCTAGCGGCTTGCTCCTGTCGTCTAGTAGTAACTGGCATCGCTAAAAATATAAATAAGATAAAGATTAGGAGTGGATACTTATGACTCAGTTCTATCGCACAATCTGGATTAGAAAGAAAGGTAACTATCCTAATATTCGGTAGCGGCCTCTCTATAAGTGTGGTGAACAACACACCTATAAACAAAACTCTACTAGACACGGTCTGTAGACAACCCTAGGACAGAACTGCTCTGATACCACTTTTGTCACGACCTAAACCGATAGGCCGTGATGGGTGCCCGAATCCTGCCTGTCAAACACCCCTAAGCCTGCGTCTAAGATATAAACCTGAATAACATCTGCTGAATTACGAGAATAATATACATGAAGGAAATCTGCCCAAAAAGGCATACATACGTATACGTACAACATACGTAGGGCGAGCCGACAAGGCTGCTATAGACAACTATACATCTCAAAACTGGAAGCCGGCAAGGCCACATACTATCCAACTAGACATACCGTCTACAGACCTCTAATAGAAACATAACTGTACAAAGATAGGACTGAGCCATGTCATACCCTTATATATATACAAACGTATCGTACCAAAATAAAAAACAGCTCCGGATCAAGTGGAGGACGCCAACTCTCGCAGATCAAGGATCCTAAGAAGGGGGACTGTCAACTTGCCTACCTGCATCTGCGGGCATGAAACGCAGGCCCCGTGAAATAGGGCATCAGTACGAAAAATGTGCTGAGTATGTAAGGCATGAAAATTAGTACGTAAAAGACATAGATAAAACATGGAATATAGAAACATGTCTTTAAATCTGTATAACTTTATAAATTCTAAAACATTTATAATGTCATGCACGTGCATGTAAATGTCGTGCCACACATAGATATGGGTCTACATTATATCATCAAGCCGCTGAGGGCATCCCATCATATCGTATCGGCCACTGTGGGAAACATCATCAACATATACCAGCTGATCAGGTGGTGGTGCGTATATAACGCCGTAACCTTTTTCCATATCCCATATACGTATATTTACATATATATGCGTATATAACACCATCTGGTCATGGGTCAATGCACATGTATAAATGGGTGAAATTCATAAAAATACGTAATAATCTTAATATTCCTTCTGGATAAACTTTTTCAACTGCGTATTATTCTGAGACCCATAAACAAAAGATAATAATAATTCTCATGGGGAATCAAGAATATAGAAACCCATAGTATTTCTATGAATAGAGTAATTTATGGAAACTGTGCGTTTGCTCATTTCTTCAGTATAATTTGGACCATACCAAAAGAAAGAAGGGATGACCTTAACATACCTGGAGTAAGAAAAATTCCGTATAATATTTTTGAAGATTGCACCGTACTCTTTTGTAACAACAAAATTTTGATGGAATTATGTTGAACTGCTTTGAACGAAAATAGGTTTAGGCTTCTGCTTCTTTAAACTCTTGAACGAAAAGAGCTTAGAAAATCTCCTCACATTTTAATCTAACCTTCACCTTAGGATCAAAATGTTTTTATGAGATACGACTTGGAATGTTTATGAGATAAGACTTTATATTCAAGTCTTATTTGGTTACATTTTTAATGAGATCTTACATAGCCACATGACATAATGACTAATGAGTCATTTTTTGTCATGGTGGCTTTTTACCAAATTTTAGATAGGTATATTTTATAAATTTTTATCCACTTATTAATTAACTGGGTAATGTCCTATTACCCGGTAATTAATTAATTACCCGCATAATTTAAAAATTGTCTCGAATTACTTAAAATTCTACTTATTTTTAATATACTTTATACATACTTTATACATTATACTACCGTGGTCATATGGTACTTTGCATATTACTAGTTCATAATTATCGGATATTATCGCTCGACCCGTATTTTATTCCAAATTGGCCACTTTCAACGAAACTCGTTTTCTTCAAATCATGTACCCCCTTTTCCTTCATAACACTTATTTATCGCTTGTTATAAATTGCGTAAATACATTATTGTCACGATTATTTCATCCCTGAGTCTACGTCAATTAACTGAAGACAAAACTTTTAACTTATGAAAAAGCGAGATGTAATAGTTTGCTCTCAATTAAATAACTTTACTTGCACTTTATCTTTTCTTTCACTTTTGGCCTTGAAGGCATTGCATTCGGAGCCAAACTTGTCATCTTCTTCAAATTCAATTGCTAATCTCAATTTTAGTCTTATCTCTCTATCATTTTCGGATCAAATTAATTTGCTTGTCTATACACCATGCATCAAATTTAACTGTATTGTTTTGCGAGTAAACAGTTTGGCACAATTATGGGGCTTAGACATTTGCATAATTTCTTTGATCCTTGAGTTTATTACTAACTCGTTTTGATTCTTTCCTTAGTCAAAAAAAGATATGGAAGCTAATGACGTCAATATCACACATGACATTGAGGGGCACGAAAAATTGTCCCAACATGATGACTCAATAAGTGAGCCTTGCAACGAAGAGGATGAGACGACCTTGATTAGAGATAGCCATTTTCATTGGCATGTGCGGGAATCGACTCCCAATGATACATAGGAGGAACATGTCATGGAAACGGTTAAAATTCTAAGAGAACAACAGAAAGAAATCATGGAACACCTTTCCAGGCAGGATCTAGTGATGATGGAGTTAAAACAATCATTATCAGGTGCCTCCAATAAAGCAAGCGGAAGGGGATCTGTTCTCCCCAGTGTTGTTGCAAACCAAATGACTCAGAGGGTTGATAACAACACCCCAAAGGGTGAAGTTGGTTTCGACGGAGCTGGAGGGACCGTCAGCGGATATGGAAGTAACAACGGGAATGATCCCTTTAAAACCGAGCTAATAAGGTTTATAAGGGAAATGAATGAACGAATGAATGGATCAAAATGCAAATGAGTTTCACGCTCGAATGGATAAGATTTCAGGCACACCACCAATATGAAAAGGCCCAGATTCAAAAAAATGCACACAATTACCATCTAAACCGAGTGCAACACCAAAGTTAATTCCAAAAAGTTTACGCTGCCATACATATCAAAATATGATGGGACTTCGGATCCACAGGAGCACATCACAACCTACACCACGACTGTAAAAGGGAACGATTTGGCTCAACATGAGGCCGAGTCGGTCTTACTGAAGAAATTTGGTGAAACCCTTACAAAGGGGGCCCTAATATGGTATTCTCTATTTTACGATGCTTGTAGACTTATTCATTAAGGCCCACGCTGGAGCAAGGAAGGTTCAAGCCAGAAAGGTGGACATTTTCATGATTGCGTAAGGTGAGTCTGAACTGCTGCGAGAATTCGTGATCCGGTTCCAGAAAAAGAGGATGTCGTTACCAGCAGTACTGGATGAGTGGGCAGCAGAGGCATTCACAAAGGGTTTAAATCCGTGGAGCTCCGACGCCTCTCGAAAGCTGAAGGAAAGCATGCTCGAATTTTAAGAAACCACATGGGCGGATGTCCATAATCGTTATGAGTCAAAAATAAGGATAGAAGATGATCAACTCGGGTTCTCAGTATCAACTAAGGGACGAGATCGAGACAAAAACCATGACATGTTTAAAAGCGACTTGGTACATATCGACGGTCCTCTAGGGGTGGTTTTCTGCTGTATGAAAGAACCGAAGGTCGTAGCAGCAAAGGTTTTCGATCATCGGATAAGTTTACTCCCGATAGGAGAAAATATTATGGTCAGAGCAGCAGGTCGTTACAGGAGAAGGAGATTCTAGGGGCCCGAGACTCTACATATCCCAGGTTATCAAATTGCAACTTTAACATTCATTTAGTGGAGTTGGTATCGACAATGAGGAATATCAAAGCACGGTTCCTAAAGCCAATCCGATCTGATCCTAGACAGAGGGATCTCTGTTTATGGTGTGAATACCGTGGGACTCACTGCCATAGAACTGGGGACTCCCGACATCTTCATGAAGAAGTGACAACATTGTTGAAGAATGGTCATCTGAGGGAGTTTTTAAGTAACCGAGCCAAGAACAATCAAAGCCGGGACAATGCAGAGCGTTCGAAGGTAGTAGAAGGATGCCATATGCTGACTATCAACACGATTTTCAGAGAAAATGAAGTCTACGTTGTAACTTTTTTAGCATCAAAGAAAATGAAGATATCAGTGACTTACAACAAGAGACTTTGGGAGGTCGTAGAAGATGACATCACTTTCACGGAGGAAGACACTGTTAGACTCCTACCACACAACGACGCTTTGATAATCTCTCTCAGTGTTTTAGATTTCAAAATTAAAAGTGTTTTGGCTGACCCCGGAAGTTCAGCCAACATAATACAATTGAGAGTTTTGGAGCAAGCAAAACTGATCGGAAACATCATTCCGATGACAAAACTCTTAGATGGATTCAGCTTGACAAGTGTGACAACCCGAGAAGAGATTTTGCTGCCCACAAACGCCGAAAGATTGATCAAAACCACTCTATTCGAAGTGGTAGATGGCGATATGGGTTACGATATAATCCTCGGAAGGCTGTGGATGCACTTGATGAAGGTTGTGCTCTCAACATATCACCAGTTGTTATCGCTACCCAATGTCGGAAGGAGTTAAGAAAATAAAGGGAGACCGACCGGTAGCAAGGGAGATGAATACGGTAATTATTTCCAGCAACAAGGAAAAAGAGTCCAATAGATAGCAATTACAGGAGTTGATGCTTTCTCCCATTCCAAACGAAGACGATAAAGGCAAGGAGTCATCGGAATCCCAGCAGGTGCCGAGATATTTTTAGGTACAGGAGGAGAAGGATGCGACTAAGTCAACCGTGTAAGAACTCGAGCAAGTGGCCCCATTCGATGAATTTTTAGAAAATAAGTTTCACTTGGGAACATGACTAAATCCCGAACTTAGGTTAGAATTTAAAATTATTTTAAAGCTAATGTAGATTTCTTTTCATGGTCTCACTCGGATATGACAAATATCCTATGAGAGGTATCCGTTCATAAAGTGAGACTGGACCCAAACATCCCACTAGTAAGGTAAAAGAAATGCCCAATAGCCGAGCTCAAGAATAGGTTTGTTAAAGAGGAGGTAACTCGGTTACTCAATATTGGCTCCATGGGGAGGTAAAATATCTAGAATGGTTAGCCAATGTAGTTGTAGTTCCAAAAAAGAATAACAAGTTGAGAATGTTCTTAGATTATAAGGATTTAAACAAGGCGTGCCATAAAGACTCGTTTCCATTGCCAAACATTGATCAAATGATTAATGCTATGGCCGGACACGAGTTAATGAGTTTCCTTTATGCTTACTCTGGATACAACCAAATAAAGATGAACCGGTAGGATCAGGAAAAAACTTCTTTCATAACAAACTTTGGTACATATTGCTATAATGTGATGCCATTTGGGCTTAAGAAACGCCTGAGCCAGTTTCCACAGTCTCGTTAATAAAATGTTTGAAAATCATATAGGAAAAATATTGTAGGTATACATTGTTGACATGTTATTCAAGTCTCTGAATGTTGGAGATCATTTGAAACACTTCCAAGAGACTTTCAACATCCTGAAGAAGCATAACATGAAACTCAACCCGGAGAAATGCGCATTCGGGGTTTGTTTCGGTAAATTCTTAGGATTCCTAGTCCCATAAAGAGGGATCGAGGTAAATCCCGATAAAATCAAAGCTATCAAGGACATTCCGGACCAATTGATTAATGTGAACGAAGTATAGAGGATGACAAAGAGGTTAGTGGCTCTAAGCAGATTCATTTCTAGATCCTTAGAGAAGTGCCATCACTTCTTTTCATTACATCTCTAGATACTTAGAGAAGTGCCATCACTTCTTTTCACTGCTAAAAAAGAAGAATGGTTTTGAATGGACTCCAGAATGCCAACAAGCATTGAAAGACCTAAAAGTTACCTATCCAGCCTAGTGTTACTATCAAAATCGGGGGAAGGAGAGCAATTATTAATATATCTAGTGGTCTCGGAAGTAGCGATAAGTACCATTTTAGTCTGAGAGGAAGAAGGTATGCACTTTTCCATTTATTATATTAGTAAAATACTACCAGGAGTTGATACTCGCTATCCGTACCTTGAAAAGCTGACTTTAGCTCTCATAGTCACCTCTCGAAAGCTTTGGCCCTATTTTTAGTGCCACCCGATAGCCGTTGTGATAACCTTTCCCTTAAGGAATGTCCTTCACAAGCCTGAGTTGTCAGGCTATTTGGCTAAATAGGTAGTCAAAATTAGTGCGTTCGACATTGAGTACAAACTCAGGACTGTGATTAAGTCACAAGTTTTGGCCGACATTGTGGCTAGTTCGGTCCTAGATTAATGTTCTTGTAACAACCCGACCGGTCATTTTGAGCTTTTGCACTTCGCTCGCCAGTTCTCAGGTATTACTTGCACCGTGTGATGTATTATGACTTATGTAAATCATTGATTTTTGTTTTCAGGGTAATCAGGAATGAATTTGGAAAAACAGTTCTTAGTTTGAAGCTTGAAATTTGAAAGGCTTGACCAAGATTTGACTTGTTTGTATATGATCTCAGATCAGAATTCTTATGATTTGGTTATCTCCTTTAGGTTATTTGGGACTTAGGAGCGTGTTCGGATTGTGTTTTGGAGGTCCGTAGCTTATTTAGGCTTGAAATACCGAAAGTTAAATTTTTGAAGTTTCCGGTCCGATAGTGAGATTTTGATCTAAGGGTCGGAATGGAATTCCGAAAGTTGGAGTGGCTTTGTAGCATTGAATGTGACGTGCTTGCATAATTTTAGGCCATTCAGACGAGGTTTGATAGACTTTTTGATCAAAAGCATAATTTAAGAGTTTTTGGAGTTCTTCGGCTTGAATCCTATGTTAAATTGGTGTTTTGATGTTGTTGTGAGAATTCTAAAGTTTTGAACAAGTTTGATGATGTCATGGGATGTGTTGGTACATTTGGTTTGAAGTCCCGGGGGCTCGGGTGAGTTTCAGATAGGTTTCGGGATGTTTTAGGCTTAAAAACATAGCTGTTGCAGGTTCAGAGAGGTTGCAGACACCAGTGCGGTCCGCAAAAGATTTTGTGCATCCGCGGTGGGGGCTTTGTTGTCGCACTCAATTTTGTTCGGTCTGCGGTGAGGAAGGTTTCACTGGTCTGACTTCGGAAGCTTATATCTTTTGATCTACAAGGAAGTTTGGAATGATTGAAAAACGAAAGTTGTAGATCTTTGAATCTAGGTTTCAGAAACATATTATAATAGGCATTTGGATATATGTAGCAAATGTTATGGCAACAATACCAAAGCTTGTCACTACAGTCAAATCCACCACGGTCAACACTGGTTTTTGTGCGGTCAGCAGTACTCCACCGCGGTCCGCACTCGATTTTGTGCGGTCAGCAGTGGTGGAAATCTGGGAGGTACTCTATAAATACAAGGTTTAGGGTTTTATTTCATATTTTGACCTAGAGAGCTCGGATTTTGGCAATTTTTCGAAGGTTTTTCAAGAAATTCATCGGGGTAGTGATTCTAACTTGGATTTGACTAGAGTACATGAATCTATCATTGAATTTATCATTTGATTCATGATTTGGGAAGAAAATTTGTGAAACCTTTCAAAAATGTAAAATGATGATTTGAAGGACTAAATGGTATCGAAATTGGATAATATTTGTATGGTTAGATTCATTTGAGTATGAGGATTCTAGTTTTCTAAATTTTGTTGAATTCCGAGGCGTGGGCCCGGGGGTCGGGTTTGACCAATTTCAGAATTTTTGATGTAAATTGGATATTTTCGAGTGGGCTTTGTTCCCTTAGCACATTTTGATGGTTTTGTACCGATTTTGGTTAGATTTGGAGCATCTGGAGGTCGATTCGAGAGGCAAGGGCAACACGAGATTGAGTTTAGACTAGATAGAAGTGAGTAATGATTGTAAATGATGTTTTGAGGGTATGAAACCCCGGACTTGCACATAGTGGTGCTATATTGAGGTTACGCACATGCTTGATGACGAGCGTGGAGTTGTGCACTATTGGGAATTGTGACTTAGTCCATCCCGGATGACTATTTTACCGCGTATTTGACTGAAATATATTTACTATCATCATGATTTGGGCTGAATGCCATATTTGGGCCTTGTGCCAACTATTTGAACCTTTCGGGGATTTTTACTGGTAATTCCTCAATGTTTTGACTTTATACTTGAACTTAGTCATGTTATATTTCACTGTTTTCGTACTCAGCCATGTTTACATTGCTTTAACACTTACATGATCTTTTAAACGATATGTTTGGGCTGAGAATCATGTTTTACTATTGCACGAGTGGCTTGTGAGGATTTTGACTGAGTAAGGCCGAGGGTCTATGTTGTGAGGAAACGTTTGATACCGATTATGAGGCTGAGGGCCACGAGGTGGTTTGATTGATATGAGGCCGAGGTTTTAGTGATGATGCCACGAGGTGGCTTGATATTGCGCTTGGGCCATAAAGGGCCCCTCCAAGAGTCTTTACACCCCCAGTGAGCGAGGGTACCCATTGTGATGTGAGATTGAGCCCGAGGGGCTGGTATCGTGATCTGAGATATGAGCCCGAGAGGCTGGTACTATTTTGAGATTGGGCCCGAGGGGCTGGTATTGTTCTGAGATGTTGCCCGATGGGTGGATTTGTTGATACTGTGCCCGAGGGGCGAACCTTTATGTATTTGTTTTTCATAATTGAATGTCAATTACTTGCTTAATTGTTGAAAAGGCTTTTCATGAAGTTAAATTTGATTTAAAAGATTTTTATCTTTCAATGTTTTTATTGTTTTTAATTGTTTTACTGTTTCATTGTAGCATGCTTTGTGCCTTACGTGATTTCCTGCTTTCATTCTTTATTTATAATTATTACTTACTGAGTTTGAGTACTCACTTTACTCCTTGCACCCTTGTGTGCAGCTTCAGGCGTATCTAGTCCCGCTCCGGAGTGCTGATCATTTCCGATTCAGGCGGATCCAAGGAGTCTCTAGGTAGCTACTGGCATTCGCAGCCTGGAGTTCTTCCCTATCTTACCTCTTCATGTTCTTAGTTTGCTATATTAAACTCTGTAGTTATATATATATTGGAGTATTCCGTTTTGTTGGATGCTCATGGCTAGTGGCACCCCGGTATTGGGCTGTGTTTGGACTGTATTTCGTATATTTTGTTAATAATTGGAAAATGGGAAGTGTCGGCTGGCCTCATCTTCACGAGAGGCACCATCACGACAGGGTCCGGGTTTAGAGTTGTGATAATTTGTTATCAAAGACTAGGTTACATTGATCTCACGAGTCATGAGCAGGTTTTGTAGAGTCTTGCGGATCGGTACGGAGACGTCTGTACTTATCTTTGAGAGGCTGCAGAACCTTTAGGAAAACTTCCACATTCTTGAATTCTTATCGTGCATCATTGATTCAGCTTGAAATGTAACTCTTGAAATTCCCTCCACGTGTTCGTACGCGCATATGAGCGCTTAGTATTAGATGTGCATCGATGGCTTGTGATTCCCTGATCGAGGGGCGAGATGTGATTTCTGTGCATTGATGTTAGGCCAGTTTGGAGGACATGAGGCTGGGTTTTGCCTATAGCTTGAGCACCGAGGTGCTGATTATGTAAGCACGTGTTTTTGAACTTGTATGTTCGATAGTGTCCATATTAGTGGAGATGATGGCTGGTTGACTACGTAATGAGTGTGATGTGACTGCGAGATGTGTCCATTTGATTTGAACGAGACGAGAGGGGTCTGCTTGAGGATAGAAGAACTATATAGTTCTTGATTTCCATCTTGATTTAATGTGTAGCCCCGAGTCGTGGGTATGTTGAATGACCCTTTCATGTTGTCTAGTTGGAAGTGAAGTAGATTTCATGTTGTGATATGAGTTCAGATTTAGGAAGATTAGGTGATTGTGTAATAGTTATGACTATGGAAGAGTATAGAGAGATACTAGTATGAGGTTAAGCAGGTGGATTATCTCCTGCGGGTTGTTCTAAAGTTTGTGTAATCCTTACGCCGTTCATTGGGAGATCTCTGTTACCAGCGAAAGATATATGTTACAATTGATTTTGAGTTACTTAAGAGAGTGGGCCTGTCTGTTACGAGGATGAATGTGAGATTTGCAGGAGATTTAAAGTACTAGATGGGTGTGTTGCATAAGGTTATGAAAGGATTTAGTTGACTCTCCCTATGGTATTATGGCAGTAATAAAGTATATGCATTATGAGTTATGGTGTGTTTTGATCTATGGCTTAGAACCAAGTGGGGGAGTCTGCTATTGATTAGTTAATTGCATGGTTAGGTGCTATGTTGGTTCCAGTTTGAGGCGTACTGGTGAATTATTTATGGCTTGCGGAGATTGAGACCGAGGATGGCTCGAGTAGAGGAAAACTTTGACAAAGGTTATATTATGCTTCATAGGTGTATGAGAATCACGGAACATCTTGAGTTGTTATTAGTAGAGGATGCTCTGTGCATAGGACATGAAGTTGCTTGATTGCATCCAGGTGAGGTTACACTCTACGGTGTCGGAGTGCAAATGAGGCACAAGTTGTTCGGTTAATTTGATCAGGCTAATTGCAGTTTGAGTAGAGTGGACGACTCTCGAGAATGGTTCTAATGTGTTCAAGATTTTGCATGTAATAATTGGAGATTTTCAAGTTGTATTTTTGGCTAGAAACGGAGGTTTGCATTGAAGGGTGTCAAGACTTGTGGCATGCCTATATCAATTATGGGATTCTATATATCAGTATCAGGAAGGTAAAGGTAATGGCTTTGGATTTGTAGGAAGTCTCATTAGGGTAGGTATTTTGAATGTGGTGCTTCTAGGAATATTTAAGGTAGTATCTAGTAGCTTATGAGCCTTATACAGTGTGGTTTTATGCTTGGGTCTCGTGTGGTGAGTCTGGGTTGAGAAATTGCAGTATTATGGTAAGGGTTATGGTCAGTTATTTGGATGCTTACGTGGTAGTGAGTTTCTACAAGTGTTCGTGGTAATGCTCTTAGGGTTTTAGTGGCCTGCGTAGCTTGATGGAGTTAGAAGGATTCAATCCTGACAGTTTAGTTTTGTGCAAATGGAATTCATAGAGTTCTTGATGGTTTCTACCATGGTTAAAGATGTATATTTTCTACGAGTATGAGAAGCATGGTATGTATAGTGATTTTCTTCTAGATAGGATCAATGGAAAGTTATTGGCTAATTAAGTACATAGTTGCTTGTAGCTCAGAATGGATATGAAGTTCTCATGTTTATCCTAGGATGGTGCGGGATATGCGGTATATTGTGTAGGATTGAGATTTGCATGTGTAAGGTCATGGTTCAGTTTTGAAAGGAAGGTCATAAATTCTTAGGTAGCATGGTTAGTTACAGATGATTAGAGAAATGATATTACTAATTGGCGTGCCTTGATGAGGGTATACGTTTCAGAAAAGGATAATGTGTTTGAGTTGATGATACTTCACTAGTATTGCGGCATTCTCTTGTTGAATCGACTGCTGATATTCGAGTTTGCCTGGTGGCACAAAAGGATTTTTGGATGTATCTCTCGTGGAATGATTGGGTATTAGAGGTGTACTATGTATTCAGACGGCGGAATTGGGATTGGATATGGAGATTCATGTGCTATACGGAGTTGGATACTGGGAGTCCTCATAAGCAGGTTATGTTGCGGTTGTGGGTCACATGTATCAACACTGTATAGTGACTATCGGGGTTTCGAGACCGAAGTGGATCTTTTGCTGCTTGGTATGTTAGATTTTGAGGTAATATTGGGTATAGACTGGTTGTCTCCGTGTCGCGTTATTCTGGACTATTGTGCTAAGGAAGCGATGTTGGCTATGCCGGGAATGCCACGGATTGATTGGCAAGGTTCGGCAGATTATGTTCCCACTAGGGTGATGTCATTTTAAAGACCCAGCGGATGGTTGGGAATGGTTGTCATTCTTATTTGGCCTTCGTGATGGATGTCAGTGCATAGACTCTTACTATTTGTTTCAGTTCTAGGGATGAGGGACTTTTTCGGATGTGCTTCCTGCTACCGGGCATGTCACCGGACCGGGTTGTTAACTTCAGTATTGATTTTGTGCTGGGCACCGTATCGTATGGCACCGGCGGAGTTAAAGGGTTGAAGGAGCAGCTTTAGGAACTCCTTGATAAGGGGTTCATTGGTAGACCTATATGGATGTGTGTTCTGCATCGAGACGGCTTTGTTGACTTCGAGTTGCTATTGGTGAGGGATGTGTCGATTCAGTGGTTATTGAGCTATTAGTGTTCTGAGTTGATCTATGAGTTACTTTTCTGGATTGCGAGGCGTTAGGATTTGTTAGTTATAGGCAAACATGGTGCGGTCCCATTGGGGTTTCCTAGTGGAAGTCGAGCGAGAAGATTACCGAGTATTGCTCGGTGGATGGTGTATCAGTTACGTCCTTTCGGGTTTGTGTAATGTTATGTCAATTTCTTCATCGTGGTTATGATGATTTGCTTTGGTTCTAGACATCAAATTGTGAGTGGTTGTCGATTTTGAGCATAGTGACTTGATGTGTTTCATGTGGGCTAGTGTTTGGATAGGGTCGCGCATTGCAGCGAAGTTATGACCCTTCGAGTTAGATTCGTGTGTTCCATTTCTACGACGTATGATGGGTTTTCAGCATTGTTGTGGTGGTACTGGTGAGCTTGCGGTACAACTCTTTCTTTCGAGTCACTTTCATGATTTGAGTATGTTCAGATTCTTGTTTATTGGTGCGTGAGTTGCATGAGTTGTAGCTTTAGATTGTATTGATGTGTCATGTCACCAGAGTAGTTGTGTTGGATTAGATGTGATCGTTGGAATCTAGAATGAATACAAACAGATTCAGTTTCAGTGTGTTGGAAGGATAATATCGAGATTCGGCTTAGAAATTTGCTATGGACTTTGCCAAAGGTGAAATGGCTTCATGAATGGTTGATCTGAGAAATGGTTATGGCTTACTGCGTGTTTCGTTTATCATTGGCAGTATATGAAAGTGTTGGAATGAGATTTTAGTTGATAAGAGGTTTTCTATCGATATTTGATTGTTGTGTGTAGCTGCTGTGATTAGAAGTTATCGTTACAAGCGTTTGGGTTATATGGTATATCATGTAATTGCACCTGAGGTTACAGGTATGGGTTATTACATCTTGTTAAGGCTTATTCAGAGTATAGATGTGAGATTCTGATCTTGTGGATGATTTCGGAAGTGGAAATGTGGTTCTAAGGTTTATAGGCTAGGTTGGATTGTAAATTTTAGTTACATTGTATTGTCGGACCTATATGAGATAGGGTGACGTGGGATCATCCCCGGGTATGTGCATAATAAGGTTATTCAGTAATTGATTGGCTTGTGAAACAATTCTGCGCATGTTCGACGACGAATGTATGTTTAAGTGGGGGAGGATGTAACGACCCGACCGGTCGTTTTGAGCTTTTGCACTTCGCTCACCAGTTCTCGGGCATGACTTTCCCCGTGTGATGTATTATGACTTATGTAAATCGTTGGTTTTGGTTTTCAGGGTAATCAGAATGAATTTGGAAGAACAGTTCTTAGTTTGAAGCTTGAAATTTGAAAAGTTTGACCAAGATTTGACTTGTTTGTATATGATCTCGGATCAGAATTCTTATGGTTTGGTTAGCTCCATTAGGTGATTTGGGACTTAGGAGCATGTTCAGATTGTGTTTTGGAGGTCCATATCTTATTTAGGCTTGAAATGCCGAAAGTTGAATTTTTGAAGTTTCCGGTCCGATAATGAGATTTTGATCTAAGGGTCGGAATGGAATTCCGAAAGTTGGAGTGGCTCCGTAGCATTGAATGTGACATGCTTGCATAATTTCAGGTCATTTGGATGAGGTTTGATAGACTTTTTGATAGAAAGCATAATTCAAGAGTTTTGGAGTTCTTAGGCTTGAATCCTATGTTAAATTGGTGTTTTGATGTTGTTGTGAGTGTTCCGAAGATTTGAACAAGTTTGAATGATGTCATGGGATGTGTTGGTACATTTGGTTTGAAGTCCCGAGGGCTCGGGTGAGTTTCGGGTAGGTTCCGGGATATTTTAGGCTTACAAACATAGCTATTGCAGATTCAGAGAGTTTGCAGACACCAGTGCGGTCCGCAAAGGATTTTGTGCGGCCGCGGTGGGGGGCTTTGCGGCCGCACTCAATTTTGTGCGGTCCGCGGTGAGGAAAGTTTCACTAGTCTGACTTCGAAAACTTATATCTTTTGATCAACAAGGAATTTTGGGATGATTCAAAAACGAAAGTTGTAGATAATTGAATCTAGTTTTCAGAAACATATTATACTAGGCATTTGGATATTTGTAGAGAAAGGTATGGCCAAAATACCGAAGCCTGTCACTGCAGTCAAATCCACCGCAGTCAGCACTGGTTTTTGTGTGGTCAGCTGTGCTCCACCGCAGTCCACACTCGATTTTGTGCGGTCAACAGTGGTGGAAATCCGAGAGGTACTCTATAAATACGAGGTTTAGGGTTTTATTTCATATTTTGACCTAGAGAGCTCGTATTTTGGCAATTTTTCGAAGGTTTTTCAAGAAATTCATTAGGGTAAGTGATTCTAACTCGGATTTGGCTAGGGTACATGAATCTATCATTGAATTCATCATTTGATTCATGATTTGGGATGAAATTTGGGAAGAAAATTTGTGAAACCTTCAAAAATGTAAAATGATGATTTGAAGGACCAAATGATATCGAAATTGGATAATTTTGGTATGGTTAGACTCGTGAGAGTATAAGCATTCTAGTTTTGTAAATTTTGTCGAATTCTGAGACATGGGCCCGGGGGTCGGGTTCGACCAATTTCAAAATTTTTGATCTAAATTAGATATTTTCGAGTGGGCTTTGTTTCCTTAGCACATTTTGATGGTTTTGTACTGATTTTGGTTAGATTTGGATTATCTGGAGGCCGATCCGAGAGGCAAGGGCATCGTGGGATAGAGTTCGGACTAGATAGAGGTGAGTAATGATTGTAAATGATGTTATGAGGGTATGAAACCCCGAACTTGGACTTCGTGGTGCTATATTGAGGTGACGCACACTCTTGATGACGAGCGTGGGGTCATGCACTGTTGGGGATTGTGACTTAGTCCATCCCGGATGACTATTTTATCGCGTATTTGACTGAAATCTATTTGCTATCATCATGATTTGGGCTACATTCCATATTTGGGCCTTGTGCCAACTATTTGTACCTTTCAGGGATTTTTACTGGTATTTCCTTACTATTTTGACTTTATTCTTGAACTCAGTCATGTTATATTTCACTGTTTTTGTACTCAGCCATGTTTACTTGTTTTAACACTTACATTATCTTTTAAACGATATTTTTGGGCTGAGAATCATGTTTTACTATTGTCCGAGTGGCTTGTGAGGATTTTGACTAAGTAAGGTAGAGGGCCTATATTGTGAGGAAACGTTTGATACTGATTATGAGGCCGAGGGCCTAAGATATGTACGCCACGAGGTTATTGATTGATATGAGGCTGAGGGCCTAGTGATGATGCCACGAGGTGGCTTGATATTGCGGTTGGGCCATAAGGGCCCCCTCCAAGAGTCTTGTACACCCCTAGTGAGCGCGGGTACCCATTGTGATGTGAGATTGAGCCTGAGGGGCTGGTATTGTTATCTAAGATTTGAGCCTGAGGGGCTGGTACTGTTCTGAGATTGAGGCCGAGGGGCTGGTATTGTTTTAAGATGTTGCCCGAGGGGCGGATTTGTTGATACTGTGCCCGAGGGGCGAACCTTCATGTGTTTATTTTTCATAATTGACTGTCAATTACTTGCTTAATTGTTGAAAAAGACTTTTCATGAAGTTAATTTGAGTTAAAGGATTTTTACCTATCTTTCATTGGTTTTACAGTTTTTAATGGTTTTACTGCTTCATTGTAGCATGCTTTGTGCCTTACGTGATTTCCTGCTTTCAGTCTTTATTTATGATTATTACTCACTGAGTTGGAGTACTCACTTTACTCCCTACACCACTGTGTGCAGATTCAGGCGTATCTGGTCCCGCTCCCGAGTGCTGATCATTTCTGGCTCAGGAGGATCCAAGGAGTCTCTAGGTAGCTACTGACATTCGCAGCCTGGAGCTCTTCCCTATCTTAACTCTTCATGTTCTTAGTTTTTTGTATTAAACTCTGTAGTTATATATATATTGGAGTATTCCATTTTGTTAGATGCTCATGACTAGTGATACCCCGGTATCGGGCTGTGTTTGGGCTGTATTCCACATATTTTGTTAATAATTGGAAAATGGGAAGTGTCGGCTGGCCTCGTCTTCACGAGAGGCGCCATCACAACCGGGTCTAGGTTTAGGGTCGTGATAGTCCTTTTCTTCTAAGGAAGCAGTGCTGGTATCGAAAATGACATCGAGAGTTTGGACCTTGTTTACAGATGGAGCTTTCTATGTAAAAGGGTTCGGTCTTAGGATTGTTCTAGTCACGCCCTCGGGAGAAATCCTGAGGCAGGCCGTTAAAACTGTTATGTTTACTAATAATGAAGCCGAGTATAAGGCTTTGGTTGCATAACTTGAACTAATCCGGGGACTTGGCTCCGAGGTCATCGATATAAAGTGTGATTCCCAACTAGTAGTAAACTAAGTATACGTGTTTTTGACACAAAGGAAGAGTGCATGCAATAGTATTTGAACAAGGTTAAGACATTGCTTGAACGATTCAAAGAATGGTCAATCGTACACATTCCAAAGGAAAAAAAATGTGGAAGCAGATGTATAGGATAATTTGGGGTCACCTATGGAGATGAAAGGATATGACTTTGGCACTGTCATTCAACTCCTACATTTGGTATTGGATGCGGATGGTTACTGAAAATCAAATCAACTAACCTAGTCTAGGACTGGAGGAATAAGCTTATTGAATACATTCGGCATGGCAAATATTACTCGAAGACTCGAAGGCTTCCAGGGTACTGCGAACCAAAGCAGCTCATGACTGCCTCATGGATGGGCAGCTACATAAAAGATCGTACTGAGGATAGTTGGACCAGTTTCTAGGGCCTCGGAGGTGGACTATGTGATGAGGGAAGTCCACGGAGGAATTTGTGGGAATAACTCTAGTGCAGATTCGTTAGTTCTAAAGTTGATCAGGGCAGGTTACTATTGGCCTCGGATGGAACAAGACGCAAAGATGTTCGTATAGAAGTGCAACAAATGTCAACGCCATGCACAGTTGGTGCATCGACCAACAAAACTCTTGCATTCAGTGTTGTCCCCATGGCTATTCATGAAATAGGGAATGGACATAGTTGGTACTCTGCCACCGAGACTCGGAAAGGAAAGATTTCTTTTAGTTTTAACTGAATACTTTACTAAATGGGTTGAAATAGATCCTTACCAAAAGATCGATGAGTGCGAAATAGTCAACTCCATATGGGACCACATAATCTACTGATTTGGAATACCGAAAGAAATTGTTTGTGATAACCTGCCATAGTTCATAGGTTCAAAAGTTACAAAATTTTTGGAAGATTTGAAAATCAAGAGGATTACATATTCACTGTACCATCCAAGTGCCAACGGGCAAGCATATTCAACAAATAAAGAAAAAAAAGCTAGAAGTGGTTAAAGGCAAATGGCCCGAAAAGCTACCGGGTGTGCTATGGGCGTACTAGACAATGACGAAATCGAGCACATGAGAAGAACTTTTCTCTCTCGTGTATGGAAATAAAGATCTGATATCGGTAGAAGTAAGGGGAACCAATTTTAAGGTTGTCCCAAACAAACAAAGAAGCAAACAATGAAGCATTGTTGGTGAGGCAGGAATTGCTCAATGAACATATGAACTTGGTGTATGCGAGGATGGAGGCTCAAAAAAAAAGGATGGAAAGATATTATAATCGTAGGCCCAATCTCCGTTACTTCAAAGTAGGAGTTGCTTTTGAGAAATCTGACTCAGAACACTCGAGAAGTCAATACCGGGAAGCAAGGACCAACATGGGAAGGCCCTTACCAGGTTTCAACTATCACCAGTAAAGGGTCGTACAAATTGGAAAATCAAGATGGAGTCACATTGCCCATCAATTGGAACATGACTTACCTCAAAAGGTGTTATTGTTGATGGATGTTAACAACACTGAAAGTATGTGCTGAACATTTTTTCCCTTCGACCAGTTTTTGTCCCATTCAGTTTTTTTTGCCAAGGGTTTTAATGAGGCAGTAACGAAAAATATACTACGAAGGGAGCATCATCGGCAAAAGAAAGACCTTTAGACATCAAGGCACTAAAGCTTTCACATTGATGAAAAACGGCTATATCGATGGTTAAAAAAGCTTTGGTTCGATGGCATGATTTTCCTTCCATCACTTAAAAAGAAATATTTAACAATTCATCAATTGTTTCCACCAATGAAACAAGACTTCTAGTGTTCAAATTTGTTACACCCCATACTTTCATGTTAGAATTCGTCTTAAGTAAATCAATATGAGCCAAGAGTTGAAGGACCTTTACAAATAAATGATGGGTTAAAACAAGTTTTAAGGAAGTGTCGTGAGGGTTGGAAGGTTAAGAAGCTAATCGAATCCAAGATAATACGTTTCGTCGAAAGTCGGCAAGTTGGGAATATTATAAGCCATACTTGTGGGTTGGGTGAGACTATAAGAAGTTAATGTTTCTAGGTATTTTATTCTTATTATATTCGTATGTTAAGTTTTGAAGTCAATAGAGTTGTGAAATGAAAGTTGACGAAAGTAGTCACAAGTTACATTCATAAATTTTACTGAAATTTAGGACTAATGTAATTGAGATTAAATCCCAATGTACTATGAATTAAAGGGTGATATACACACTCGATTGAAGGTATACATGTCTAGTTTTCAACTCATTAAACCGTTCGTCAATATGACATCAGAGTAGAGAGATATATGTATTTTTGCGAGACTGCACAAGTAACTCCCTATGGGACCCACTTAGGCGGTTGATATATATATATATATATATAAATATGTGTGTGTGTGTGTGTGTGACACCTACAACCCATTTTTACTCATTCTTTTTCACTCTCTTCATATCTTAGACACCTATAAACCTTTTTTCAAATTTATCTCATGATCCAAGACCCAAACAAAGGAAAAACAACACAAATCAAGCGTCGGGAATCCCATGGCACTAGTGAATTTCTTGTTCTTCTTGTGGTTGCAGATTTTGGTGTGGTTCTAGCTCGTGTGGTGGATTTATTTAAGTGTTTTAAGTTCTGTAACATACTTTCCCAAGGTTTTCATATCAATCCTAGGTGATTTCAAGTCTTCCAAAGTGATTCTAATGCCGAGAAACCTGAAGTGCTTGCTAGCTTCGCTTCCTTGTTCTTGTGGATGCGTGGGAAGAATACTTCATGGTGAAGTAATATCAAATTGGAGTTGTTCTATATTTTTAAACGTAAATAACCTCTTATTCTACATGTAGTTAAGCTTATCCAAGTTGCGGCTAAGTCATTGAAATTAGAACTTGTGAGATATATTTATGGAAAGGCTTGCTAGTAATGTTGTTGACTAGTGGACGGTTTGGGAGGCTTAATTAATTATTATTGATGTTGTTTGGGCTGTTTGGTTATTTTTATAACCTGTTTGAAGTCATATATATAGGGGAGCATCTGCCCGTTTTATAGTAAAATAGGTTGTGGTCAATATATAATAGTTACGATGCTTAAACGATAACAATAACATCATTTCTCTTAGTGTAGACTAAGGAGCCGTGACATTTGCATAGTTTAAAGTTAGGAAGTATATACAAGGTATGTGAGGATATATCTTTCCTTCTTTTTCACGACTCCGATTGTACATAATGTAACTAACTAGTTTCTAAAGATACTCCACTCTTAGAAGCTAACAATATTTACATTACTTCCCTTCTTATGGAACAATTGATGTTGATGTTGCTTCTCTTATTCTTATGTTAACAATGTTGATATTTCCTGATTCTAATAATATTCATGATGAATAGTTATACCTAATAATGTATACGTAGGTTACCGACCTTACGTCACTCTGAAAGGTTCAGATTGTGATTCTTATGAGTACAACATGCATTATATGTAAGTACCTATTTTACTCTACTGAGCCGTGCTATAATCGGCTGAGTATAGAACCTATTGTTCAACCGCTGATCAGTTGGATTTTATCGAGCTCCATGTGGTCGGGTATGATTTTACCGAGCCTTATGATAGCCACGTACATTTTTACCGAGTCCTCTTCTAGGCCGGGTACGATATGATGATTATGATGCCCACAAAGGCATATGTTTTTAAAAAGTATATATATATATATATATGGATGATGCATTTCATGTCAATCGCCATCAGAGCCACTCAGATGTCACATGTTGTATCTTCACTATCTCTCTTTACATTACTGTTCTTATTTATGATTTCTTGCCTTACATACTCAGTCCTTTATTTGTATTGATGCCTCTTTTATTTATGGATGCTACATGTTGTGCTACAATATGGATAGACAGGTTGATGGTCATCTCAGTAGGCTACTAGTTCAGCTAGAAGTATTGTTACACTCCACTTGTCTCAGAGTTGCCTTTTGAGTTAGTATACTTATGTATATATGTTTATGGTTATGGCAGGGCCATGTACCGGCCTTTATGACGTTTATGGACTCTTAGCGGCTTGTAGACAGATGTCGTATATATGAATACTTTTGTGGTGTTGTCGGCCTATGTTTTGAGTGAACAAATGATCATGTCGGCCTTATAGGCCTGTATATCACATGCATAAATTTGTATATCATGTTTTGTCAACATATGTCGAGTATTCCCTTATGTTTTATTCTTGTTATCTCATGGCGGCCTTCTGGCCCATTTACCCATGATAGTATGATAAGAAAGATACATTATGTCAGTACTCGATTGAGTAAGACACTGGGTTCCCGTCGCGGCCCTTCGGTTTGGGTTGTGACAAACTTAGTATCAGAGCAGGTCTGTCGTAGGGATGTCTACAAACCGTGACAAGTAGAGTCTTGATTTTGGGTGTGTTGCGTGCCACACTTATAAACAGGAGGCTGCGGGACATTTAGGATGGTTGCCCTCCTTTCATGTTCTAGATCGTGCGAAAGAGCTAAGCTGTAGGGAATCGAGTCTAACGTATGCATTGATGTAGGTTGTGCTTGAGGGCAAGCAATAGTTTAAGTTTGGGGGTTTGATAAGTTGGTATTTTACCAACTTATCTTGTCTTTAAGCCTATATTTTTGCTATGATTGATGTGATAAAATCACGTGTTTAATGCCATTTACTTCTATATTACAAGTTCTATGTGATTTAGAAGTGATGTTGAAGAAACCAAGTGAAACAAGTTAAAAAGAAGCTAAAAAGAGGAAAATCTGGGCAATGCTCTCAGTGGTCGCAATTGCGACAAAAGACTGGGAAATGCGAAGATGACAGTCTTGGGTATTGCGAGGAAAACGTGGGAATTGTGAAGGAAGTTGATTTAGGAAGTCTTCGCAAATACGAAGAATACTTCGCAAGTGCGAAGTCAACTCGAGCAGTCAACCTTCGCAAATGCGAAGCACTCATCGCAAAAATGCAAAGGGAAGCAGTATATCATAGTTGGGAATTGCGAACCTTTGTTCGCAAATGCAAAAATGGAGCATCAGACCTGGGCAATTCTAGAATTTCACATTTTTTGGCCCCAAACCATTTAATACCCAACTTAGCTCATTTATAAAGGATCTTTGGCTTATTTTCAGTTCCAAGAGACTAGAGAGAACAAGTTTTGGAAGCTAGGGTTTGCACACACACTTAGATTTTGAAGATTTCAAGCTTGTGGTTAAGGATTTCTTATCCATTTATGTTTATTTCTTCATTTCCTTGCTTTGTATTGAATATTTAAGTGTGTATTATTTATTTCTAACACTTGAATCTTGTTTATGGAAAAATTCATAGTTAAAGTGTGGATTAAATACCTTGTTGTGCTTATGTATTGAATAATTTATGTCCTTTTATGAAGTGAGCTGTTGTTTATTTAATTATTCTTGTTCTTTAATGTTTCCAAAGGGATTAGCTAACCTTAGGACTCACCCATTAACTCTAAATTAATTTTGGAAAAGATAATTTGGGGTTGTGAAAGATTAATTAACAAGAACTTGAGGTTTTAACCCTCATTTTATAGATTCTACCTAGGATAGGATTGAACTATTTGTAGCCATTTCGGGTGTACTTATCCTCTTAATTGGGTTAGGAATAATTCAATTAGGAAGTCTTGCTAGTCTTCGGAAGAAGCTAATATAGAATTATTATCCGTGGCTAATTAGCATAAACTCGCTCATATTTGTTAAATCATGAAATACATCATTAATCATTTTACTTGCTTTCTAGGTTAGTTTACATTTCCATATCTAGATATAAAACATTTTCTAAACAAAAATCTAAGTGTTTGGCATTGCACGATAAGTGATAATTCTCTTACATTCCTAATTACCTACATATTGTTCTCTGTGGGATTCGACCCTGACTCATAGTTGGGTAAATTATATTGCATGCGACCGTGTCCATTTACCTTTTAGTAGTGGATTTGGACGTCATCAAAATTGGCGCCATTGCCGGAGAACAGTTTGGCGTAATTTAGATTGTTTGAGAAATAAGCATAAATGCTTTGGTCCAAACTTGTGAATATTTGTGTAATTAATTTTTCTTACCTTGGTCTATTTTTCTTGTTTGTTTCTTGTTTATTTTCTTAATCTTGAAAAATGGCATCATTTAATGAAAATTGGTCGGATGGTAGTTTTTCATACTTTGATGATCCTTGTCCTTATTGTGGAGGACCACACTCGTGGAAAAATTGTTTAAATTCTCCCGCAGGTGGATTGTGCGTACAATCTCAACCCCATGAGTGGAATATTTGTGAAACGTCCAGTTGTCAAAATGGTCATTGGGAGTATTGTGATTATTTGTCCTTCCCTTCCCCAAGCCCCCGCTATGATGATTCTACTTTTTGTGATGAAAATTATAGGGCTATTGAAGTGGAAAAAGTTGAGCATGGTCAAAATGAGGAGTTCAAGCTCATGTTAGAATACCTACTTGAAGGAGGAAACAAAGAGCAAAATGCCTTGGAGAAGCTTTTGGAGAATAGTCTCCAAAATGACTTGGCACTTGAAAGGTTGAACTTGCAAATGGAGGAAATGCTTGAAGCTTTAGAGGTCCAAAAATCCTCGGAAGTTAATGATAGCCAAGAATTTTCCTTAGATGTGGAGGCTGGAAATCCTCCCTTGGCACTTGATCAAAACCAAGAAGAACTCTCAAATGCTCAAAATGAGAATATGATGCTCATGTTGGAGACCATTCTTGAAAATGAGGAGAAGCACAAATTTGTACTCGAGGACTTGAAACAAGGCTTGACTTACAATGATGAACATATCCGCACTTTGGAAGATCAAATGAAAATATTGGTTGAGGCTCACTATGCCCACCAGCTCGAGAGTGTGGAAGGAAGCCAAGAAGAGTGCAATTCTGAGGAAGAAAGTGAGCTTTACTTTGAGGATTCAAGAATTGAACATCTGCCAACCGACTCTGTGAGTGTTAATGATGCTGAGAAAAATATGGAATTAGAGTCATCCGGTGTAAATGAAAAATTAGTTGAAATTTACTCTAGTTCGGGGGAAAAAGAGGATGTCAAAATCTGAGAAAAATTGCAAGTTGGAGGTTTGAAGTGACATTCCAAGCATTTTTCAACATTGGAATTGTGTGGTGATATGGAAGTTCAACTACACGAGTCAATGAAGAACTGCGAGAAGGAAAAACTCATACCATACATCCTACAATTTGAGGGAATAAGAAAGCAAAATGACATTCCTCACATGAGAACCAAGAAGTGCAAAATGAAGAATTTAAAGCTTGGCTTGATCATCGACTTACCACCCCCATCGCTCGTGGTCACAAGCTTGATTCCAAGCTAGGTGCCCAGTTCATATCATCCAAGTGGTGAGAAAAGTGGTAAAGTTGACTTGCATCGTGCCATGACGTTAAATGCGGCACTTGGTGGGAGTCAACCCATCGGTTTTTCAAAATTTTTACTCATTTTAAAAAATTTCTTTTTTAGAATAGCTTATTTTATTGTTTCTAACCAATCTGCCAAGTTTCATAATTTTTGGAGTTGATTTGAGTAGGTCGGGGAGACGGAGAGCATGTAAGGCAGTAGTTGATGAAAATTGCAGGGGCAGTCTTCGCATTTGCGAAATTTTCCCTTTGCAATTACCAACATTTTGTCGCAATTGCGACAACAACATGTCATTAATCTTCACAATTGCGAAGGTTGTGTCGCAATTGCGACATTAGAGAGGTAAAAATAGACGTTCGCTCATTTTGAACAAAAATTAAAGAAAAAGCCTAAGGCAATCAAACTCGTCTCCCTCACTCTCACCACTGTAAAACTCCGCTAACTCTCACTCCTAATTGCAAGGATTCAGGTATGAAAGCTTAATCACTCATTCTTCTTCTTCTTCTTCTTCTTCTTCTTCTTCTTCTTCTTCTTCTTCTTCTTCTTTTTCTTTTCCTCTTCGATTCTCTGAAACCCTAGATTTCAAATGGATATTATTCTCTGCCCGAAATTGTTCAAAAATTTGTTCAAACCTTATGTCAATTTTTGGGTGAGGTTGGTTGAGAGTGTGTGATTATGTTCTTTGCTAAAAATTTAGGGAAGTTTGAGTACATAAGGCTTGTCAAATAGAAGTGAATTTTTTGTGCTTTTTATGTGATCGATGAAAGGCCCGAATGAAATTCTAGGCCGAAACATCGATATTTTTTTTGATTCATGGTTGTTTGTGAGGTCTAGTGCATGATTCATGTTTGAAAGATGATTGGGTTAATTAAAAATGGCTTGGATTGCAAAATTTTAGAGCTTGGTACTGTTGTTTGTGGAAAATCTTGGCTGGGGACGATGGCTCATATTTGCGATAGTCTCTTTGCAAGAAGATTCCATCGCAATTGCAAAATATGCCTGTCCTGAGACCTTCGCAATTCCCAAGAATTTTTCGCAATTCCCAAAACTGGGCATCTCTGAGTCCTTCACAATTGCGAAGATAACTTCACAATTTTCATAAATGGGAACTTCTGATATCTTCGCATTAGCGAAGACTCTTTGGGAATTGCGATATCAGAGAGCAGACAATTGAAAATTTCAAAATCCTGAATTTTTTTTAAAGTTGAGTTTCAATTGTTTGATCATTCCTTTGGCATATTTGATTCATTTTGCACTATTCTTCATAGACATACCATGTTTTCACTCTTATCATTTGTTGAAAGGTACTATAATTGAAAAATGAGCTCTAACTCTGAAGGATCCGCTAGTGACAACCCCTTGGAAGTTGAGCAAAATTTTTACAAACACCGGTTCTTGTCATTGGAATGTCAAGAACGGTACTTTGAAAACCTGATCTCGAAGAAGGTGCTACCGGAAAGTGGTATACTGCTACATAACGTCCAGGAACGTCTTCCCGAGTTCTATCAAAGGCTAATGGCCGTGGGATGGAACTATTTTTCCCCTCAACCTTGCCAAGCAAATGAGCAATGGGTGAGGTAATTTTTCGCCAACCTCCCAGCTATCATGCTAAAAAATCCCAAGATGAGAATTCGAGGCAAAATGGTGCATTTTGGGGCTGAAGTTGTGAATTACTTCTATCATTTGCTAGAGCACGACATGGCCCCATTCATGGCAAAAGACTGTGCTTCAAGGGAGTGGTTGGTGTCCAAATTATGCCCAGGTGCAGATGTTCTATGGGCACTTTAGAAAAGAGGGATCACATCCAAAGAGTTCACTGCCGAAGCAAAGATATGGCTAGCCATCATATGCAGTCGTATCTCCCATGTGTCGAACATATGGAATGTCTCGGTCACAAGAGCTCAGATGATAGCCTGCATCCTTGATGGTATTCAGCTGAATGTTGGTGAAATCTTCATCAATGAACTGAGAGAGTATCAGATGCGGAATAGCCCATCATTGATATTCCCATTGCTTATCATTGAGCTGTGCTAGATTGGTGGGGTGGAAGAGGCCCCGGGGGACAATTGGATAGAGCCGGGAAAGCCTCTAAATCCGTTGAAGAAGAGAGGAGAGGGTGGCACAGTGAAGAGAAAAAAGAGAAAGATGGGCTCTTCTTCTCAGGTTGATCCGAGTAGTCAGCCATCATCCTCTGCAGGAGGACCATTTGCTGTGCTTAGTGAGGAGATGCGAGTTATTTGTGAGCTAGTAGCTGGCCTTCCACAGGGACCCGGGGAGACATCTGAGGGACCCGCTTACATTTCAAAGAAAGATTTCCTAAAATACCTTGAGGATCAGAGAAAGTAGGGGGGATCACCTTAAGGCGCTGGAGAAGGCATACACTGATCTGGCCAAGAAGCATGGTGAGTTGAGCAGTTCCCATGGCAATCTAGAAAAGACACACACTCAAATGAAGAAAAGGGAGAAGAAAAGAGACAAATTCTTTACTCGCATGTGGAAGGGTGTGAAGGGGTTGTGGAAAGTCCTAAAGCCTCAGGACCCAACGCCATCGACCAGGCCGATAGATGATGATGATGTTCCTATTCATTGGTCCGAGGAAGAAGGAGAGGAGGATGATTCTGACTTAGACAGCGAATAGAGCACTTGATGCAGTATTCAGAGAGCACTTTCCACCATTTTACTCTATCATGTTTTGTTGCATTTGGGGACATTGCAACATCTTTAGTTGGGGGTGGCTTCTTGTATAACTGTTGTTCTGGCAGATTGGTATTGTAGTTTCTTTCATTTTGTTGTTAGTATATTTTCATATGATGTGTGATATTATTATGTTTAGTAGATTCTTAATTTCTTGTCTTTATATCTTGTCGTTATATATATATATATATATTATGTTTTAGTTACTTGATGTTTATTAACTTCTTAATTTTGGTTATTAGCTTCTTAAATTTTTTTATATATAGAATGTTTATGTTAGTGGCGATATCCTTGGTTTTCTATATATCACGGTTCTTTTTCCAAGGATGCCAATTTTCTTCTTGAACTGGGTAAATGTTAGTAAATTTTTGTCGACTTTTCGCGATGATGGATAGATAGACAACTTTCTTAAGGGAATTAGTCTGGTAGTTTAGATATAGCTATATTAATATTAGGAAGAATAAATGGTTTGGGTTGGAGTTTGTTCCCATTGACCAAGTTGTGGCTTGCTTGGTACCAACATGATTTAAATCTCGGCATATGAATTTTTGGTTGTTGAAAAAGAAAAATAATTGAAGTAAAGATGTCATGACTTTTAGACTCAATTTTGGCTCTTTATTTCACTAAATAGCTTCCTATGCTATATGTAACCTCTTTGAGTCATTGGTTTCAATTAGATTTTGGATTCGTATTCCACTTGAGTGTTCATGTGCCATGTGTGGTGAGATTTATTGTGCGTTCTTTTGCACTTCTTGTAGTATAGAACTTGCCCGGAATGTGCTTCAAGGCGAAATCATAGACTAACTTGGTTTGAAAAATGATATTAGGCCTTCCTTGGACCGCTATTGTACCTTAAATTTCCTACCCTTGAATATTTTCCCTAGTCAACCCATTTTGAGCCTTTAACCTTGTTCTTTGCCAACCATGTTACAAGCTTTAATCCTTTGTTCTTTATTGCTCTAGCTTTTGGAACCCTACCTCCCTAAGTACTTTGAAAGTGTAAACATAGGCTAAAAGCCTAAGTTTGGGGGTGAAGGTTGGAAAAGTTGTGATATGGAAGTGGTTTAAAAAGGAGGAAGGTAGTAAAAAAAAGTGAAACCTTCCTTGATTTTGAAAAGGAAAGAAAAATAGAATAAAATGATAAGAAGCTGTAAATAAAGGGAAGAATAGGTGTGGAATGAAAAGTGAAAAAGGATGGAGAATGTTTTCGAAGGAAGTGGACTTTGATTGTAAATGTTGTAGTGCTTGGGGAGGTTTTGAGTCACTCTAACCAAAATTGTGCCCCACCTTACCCAAAAGACTAAACTACAACCCTTTAAGTCCTAATTGATTTTGAACCAAGTTATCTACATTAGTGGAGGAATACATGAAGGGCAAGCCTATGGTACAACTTGTATGCATTTGAACATATTTTTGAGAGAGAGTTAATTCTTTCCATTTGATATCCCATTTGTGTTTTGAATTGAGATTTATGAGTGTGGGATCCTATCTTAAATGTGAGGGCACATGAAATTTGAGTTGTGAATTGAATCCCATTTTCAATTGGAAGAAATGGCCGAAGAATGATAATTGTGATAGAGAGGCAAATTTTGAAGCTTTAGTGTCATGACTTTATTTGCTACTTTGATTTGCATAGTGCTTGGGCATTTGAAATGTAATGAAGCTCATGAAAAGTGTTCGGCAATTCATATGCATTGGTTTAATTGTTGGTACCAATCGAAGTCATGCATTTGTGCTTATAGTAGACCTTTTTGGCTTAGCATGATAAGGATGCAATGTTGAGTTAAATACTTGGGAGGAGATTTTGTCGCTTTCATTGCTTGAGGACAAGCAATAGTTTAAGTTTGGGGATTTGATAAGTTGGTATTTTACCAACTTATCTTGTCTTTAAGCCTATATTTTTGCTATGATTGATGTGATAAAATCACATGTTTAATGCCATTTACTTCTATATTATAGGTTCTATGTGGTTTAGAAGTGATGTTGAAGAAACCAAGTGAAACAAGTGAAAAAGAAGCTAAAAATAGGAAAATCTGGGCAATGCCTTAAGTGGTCGCAATTGCGACAAAAGCTTGGGAAATGTGAAGATGACAGTCTTGGGTATTGCGAAGAAAATGTGGGAATTGTGAAGGAAATTGATTTAGGTAGTCTTCGCAAATGCGAAGTCAACTCAAATAGTCAACCTTCGCAAATGCGAAGCACTCATTGCAAATGCGAAGCACTCATCGCAAATGCGAAGCACTCATCGCAAATGCGAAGGGAAGCAGTATAGGAATAGTTGGGAACTGCGAACCTTTGTTTGCAAATGCAAAAATCGAGCACCCCACCTCGGCAATTTTGGAATTTCACATTTTTTGGCCCCAAACCATTTAATACCCGACTTAGCTCATTTGTAAAGGATCTTTGGCTTATTTTCAGTTCCAAGAGACTAGAGAGAACAAGTTTTGGAAGCTAGGGTTTGCACACACACTTAGGTTTTGAAGATTTCAAGCTTGTGGTTAAGGATTTCTTACCCATTTATGTTTATTTCTTCATTTCCTTGCTTTGTATTGAATATTTAAGTGTGTATTATTTATTTCTAACACTTAAATCTTGTTTATGGAAAAATTCATAGTTAAAGTGTGGATTAAATACCTTGTTGTGCTTATGTATTGAATGATTTTTATCCTTTTATTAAGTGAGTTGTTGTTTCTTTAATTATTCTTGTTCTTTAATGTTTCAAAAGGGATTAGCTAACCCTAGGACTCGCCCATTAACTCCGAATTAATTTTGAAAAAGATATTTTGGGGTTGGGAAAGATTAATTAACAAGAACTTGAGGTTTTAACCCTCATTTTATAGATTCTACGTAGGGATAGGATTGAACTACTTGTAGCCATTTAGGGTGTGCTTATCCTCTTAATTGGGTTAGGAATAATTCAATTAGGAAGTCTTGTTAGTCTACGGAAGAAGCTAATATAGAATTATTATCTGTGGCTAATTAGCATAAACTCGCTCATATTTGTAAAATCATGAAATACATTGGATCGTTACTTGGGTGTAATTTCCGTTGCAACCACACTTGTAGCCATTGATCATTTTACTTGCTTTCTAGGTTAGTTTACATTTCTGCATTTAGATATAAAACATTTTCTAAACCAAAATCTAAGTGTTTGGCATTACGCGATAAGTGATAATTCTCTTACATTCCTAATCGCCTACATATTATTCTCTGTGGGATTTGACCTCGACTCATAGTTGGGTAAATTATTGCATACGGCCGTGTCCATTTATTTTTTAGTAGTGTATTTGGACATCATCAATTGGGAGGGGGTATGCGATGTACGCCCTCTATTGAGACAGATCTGTCTGAGGACCATGTTGAGTCACTCCTTTAGATAGCCCTGTTCAACTAGTACTAGAGGAGCTGATGGAGGATCCAACATTATTAGCTTTGCGAGTTCCACAATCGGATTTGTTAGATCGACATGTGAGAAAAGCAGCATAAGTATTGACGCAATTGGTAATCTCTCTGGATTGACATCACCCGAGGGCCCCTAATAGTAAAAAAACCCTTGAAGGGTCAGAAAATGGAAAAACTAAGAAGTTCAGAGAGCGAGAGTCGTCTATATTTTCAAGAGACAATTATGATGAAACTATGCGATAGACTAAGAGGGCTAGGACGATTGATGAATATATAGGACTAGCGGTTGGAGGTAGGTTGCAGACTAGATTAGTACGGGTAGAGTAGAGTTGCCCCGACTACTGTATCATCAGTGCGGTCGAGCGCATGCTGGCCAATGTCATGTAAAGATGGTGTATGTTTTTTGTGTGGAAGTAAGAGCCACAAGATACGAGCATGTCGAACGATTAAGTGTAACGACCAAGATAGGAGTGGAGAGTGTTGGGCTCCGGAGATTACTTTTTGAGTACATATACACGGCCCAATTTTCTTTTATAATGTTCATGATGACTAGTAGAAGGTTACCCAACACTGCAGGGAAACTCAGATGGATAGTTTTCGACCCTTTTGGATAAATTGTTGTATATGCAAATGTTGTAAAGATAGACAATAAGTGAGCAAAAGATAAACGGGGAGGTTCTACAGCTTATGGGGTAATCAGATAAGTAAAGTAATATTAGACTACTAAAGAATGCGGCTAGTTAGAGTATGAGAAGTCGATATGACACATGGAATGTTGTGAATGGTTTTTACGAAACCAGATAGAGCAATATGAGTGAATAAAGAAGATTATTAAGGGATGTAAATTAAAGTATGGAAGTACAATAGGATTCGTAGGCAGGTGAGCTTTGATGTTATAAAGTAGCATGGGCCACGTTTTCATTAAAAAGTGGATTAGTAATTTTAATGGTGATTATCAAAAGATAAATTTATCCATACAGATGTGAGGTGTCGATATCGTAGGATTAATTAGAATGAACTAAAACAAAGGTACCAATTAGAGATTCAAAGGACTCTCACACTAGCTAGCATTGTAGTGATAAAATGAGTGAATGAGCAGAAGTAGGAAGAGGATTAGTGGTAAAAGAACCTTGAAAGAAATTTATACAGATCTCCTGGTCAAGCCACGTGAACTAAAGTTGAACTCATCAAAATAAGGCATTCCATCAAGAACATATGACTCGCTATGTATATAGACCTTTATAAATTGTCTAAGAGGAAGAAAGGTTACCCATAGGTTAATCGTAAGCTACCAGGAATACGGACCTATGGAAGGCAGAAAGACGAGTAGGACATCAAGTGTGAAACATTGAACTATTTTCCTAGGAGGGGCGGGGGGAGGGAAGGGGGGGATGAGGTAATAAAGAACTAAGTCGAGAGAACGTTTGTTTAAAATTTAAAGGATTGGAGGATTAGGACAGGAGGGAGTATGAGTGAATTTAGATAACGCACGAGTACACCGATATGAAAAAGAGATGATATTGGTTTATAAATAGACGCAAACATAGTCATACAATTTATACATAGGATTGTTAAGTTGAAAAATGTGTTAAAGTAGGAAGATATGACTCCGAAGGAAATTACTAAGATTGAACGGAGAAGGAAGAATAATCACAATGAATTTGAAGGCACCAGAGTATGATGACTCTTGAAATTAAAGACACACCATGTAATATCTAAATGCTGCAACCGTGAGAGATAGTCAAGATGACGATAAGAACAATAGAGTTAGTACAATATTTCAAGGAAAACCCTAAAGAAGAGAAACCATCAAAGTCGAAACAATAAAGTCGACGTCAAGGATAAGATTTAGGATAGACAATAAGAAAAGGACAAAGTAAAAAGAAGCAGTATGAAGGCAAGCTATTTCACAATGTCAGATTCTTCTATAAATCAAAACCTTATCAACGAAGAAATACATCAAATGTATACAGTAATAAGAAGATGGAAATAAATAGATGAGGTCTAGAACTATATGTACAAGGGATTCAGAATGTGTGCGGGAATTAGATTAGAGTTGAAAATAAGGAACACCATGATATAAACCTAATAAGAAACCATTGGCAAATAGGGACAATAGGAATAATAAGGCAGTGGCAAAAGTACTTGATGTTCAGATTACAAAGAACTTATCTTACAAAGAGGTTCTAGTTGCTATTTTAGATCGGCAGGTCCGCAATTTGGAAACCAAGAAAGTCACATATGTAAAGACATTGTTGAGGAATAAGAACGTCGAAGGAAAAATATGGGAAACCGAATAATAAATAAATTCTAAGTAGCCTCAACTATTTCAGATAGAAGATTCTTAACGACTATAACTTGAGCATGTGTTTTCTTCGACCATGTTATGTGATTTAGATTAACACTCATTCTATTATTAAATTATAACAAAATTAAAGCGTTGCAACATTTCAGGAGTAGAATTATTTAGACACAAGGTATGGGATAACCCTATTTGCAGAGGAGACTCTATCAAAATTTTCATAAAATCCATAAGAACTCGTTTCTCCTCTTAGACTCTTTTAGATTCGATGACGAATGTTCCAAAGGGGGGATGGATGTTACACCTCATACTTTCATGTTAGAATTCATTTTAAGTAATCAATATAGTTGAGAGTTAAAGGGACTTTACAAAGATAATGATGGGTTAAAGAAGTTTTAAGGAAGTAACGTGAGGGTTGGGAGGTTAAGAAGATAATCGATTTGAAGAAAATAAGTTTCATCAGTCGACAAGTTAGAAATGTTATAACGCATACTTGTTTGGTGAGACTAGGGTGATTAAAATGATAAGAAGGTAAATTTACTAGGTATTGTAGTCGCATGATATTCATGTGTTATGTTTTGAAGTCAAGAGAGTTCTGAAACAAAAGTGGACGAAAGTAGTCACAAGTTACGTTCATAAATTTTACTGAAATTTAGGTCTAATGTCACAGAGATTTTCTCCCAATGTACTATGAATTACAAACGATCCACCCATCCAATTGAAGATCTACGAGTCCAGTTTCCAACATATTAAATGGATGATCGATACGACATTAGAGTATAGAGATATTTGTATTTTAGCGAGACTACACAAGGAGCTCCCTATGGGACCCACTTAGGCGGTTGAGATATCTTGATATATATGTGATGCCTACAAACCGTTTTTACTCATTATTTTTCACTTTAGACCCTAGACACCTAAAATTCTTCTATCAAAGTTCTCTCACAATCCAAAACCCAAACATAGGACAAGCAACACAAATCAAGTGTCAGAAATCCCATGACGCTAGTGAGTTTCTTGTTCTTCTTGTGGTTGCTAATTATGGTGTGGGCACAAATCGTGTGGTGAGTTTTTTAAAGTGGTTTAAGTTCTGTAAAATATACTCCTAATGTTTTCACATCAACCCTATGTGATTTCAGGTCTTCCAAAGTGATTCTAGTATCCGAAGTGCTTGCTAGTTTCGCTTCCTTGTTCTTGTAGTCATATGGGAAGGATACTTCGTGGTGAAGTAATATCAAATTGGTGTTGTTCTATTATTTTAAAGGTGAATAACCTCTTATTCTACATGTATTTAAGCTTATCCAAGTTGTAGCTAAGTCATTGAAATTAGAACTCGTGAGATATCTATCAAAACACTTGCTAGTAATGTTGTTGATTGGTGGACGATCTGGGAGGCTTAATATAATTATTATTGTTGTTGTTTGGGCTGTTTAGTGATTTTTGTTTCCTATGGGAGGTCATATATATAGGGGAGCTGCTACCTGTTTTATCTTAAAATAGGTCGTGGTCAATATATTATAGTTATGATGCTTAAACGATAATGATAGTATGATTTCTCTTATTGTAGACTAAGAAGCCATGACATTTGCATAAGTTAAGGTTAGGAAGTATATATAAGGTATTTGAGGCTATCCCTTCCCGTCTTTTGTATGACTCTAATTAGACATAATGTAATGAACTAGTTTCCAAATATAATCCACTTTTAGAAGCTATCAATATTTACATTGTTTCCCTTCTTATGGAACGATTGATGTTGATGTTTCTTCTCTTATTCTTATGTTATCAATGTTTTTGGTATTTCATGATTCTAATAAGATTCATGATGAAGAGGTAGACCTAATAACATATACGGAGGTTACCGACCTTATGTCATTTTGAAAGGTTCAGAATGTGATTCCTATGAGTTCAATATACATTATATATATGTACTTATTTTACTCTACCGAACCGTGCTATAATCGACCGAGTACGACACCTATTGTGCAAAAACTGATCAGTTGGGTTTTACCAAGCTTTATATGGCCGGGTACGATTCTATCGAGCCTTATGATAGCCGGGCACATTTTTACCGGGTCCTCTTTGAGGCCGGGTATAATATGATGATGATGCCCACAAAGGTGTATGTTTTTAAAAAGTAAGTGATGTTTTATACTTCAATACCACTCAATAGGGGGGAGGGTGATTTGTATGGTACCTAATTTCGCTTAACTTGATTATAGAAGGACATGGTTCTTCTATGTGTTCCAACTACTACTGTTGCGGAATAATACATATAGAAAATAAAGAACACAGAGATTTTACGTGAAAAACACCTGGCTCAAAAGGTGAAAAAAACCACGACCTACCTTCCTGTAGGATTTTTCCAAACTCTCCACTAAAATCACTGAGCCCATGCAGGTGGAGTTTAAATGCTTATTTCCTTGGAGCCTGATTCCCTTTTGACAAAAACCCTCGAGCTCGGGTAACACCTCGGGTCTTGTAATGATGTCATTGGCTTCCTGAAGCCTAATCTTCCCTTTGATGGAGGTCCTCGAGGTCGGGTACCACCTCGGGACTGGCGATGATGTTTTTGGACTTTTAGAGCCTAACTTCTTTTAAATGGAGGTCCTCGAGGTCGGGTACCACCTCGGGACTGGCGATGACGCTGTTGGCCTTTTAGAGCATAACTTTTGTTGATGGAGGTCCTCGAGGTCTGGTATCATACTGGGACTGGCGAAGGTGCTTTTGGCTTTCTTGAGCCTAACTTCTCCTTTTGACAGAGGTCCTCGAGGTCGGGTACCGCTTCATGACTGGCGATAATGACATCGGTCAGTGACTCTACTCAGCTTTGAGGCAGGTGGATCGTCGCCATTTCTTCTATGTATAAATAGGATTGTTTATGCTTTTTTGGAGATCTCACTATTTTAAGCAGTTGCCCTTCTCTTTCCGCGTCAAACCTTTTATTATTTTAGTACTAACGTACTTGCATAGATTCCCACTTTAGTTCTCTAATTTTTCCATAGCCATGATTCCTACACCGGGGTCTGCCCGGCAGAGAGGGGATAGCTCCGCCTCCGGCATTTAGGACCAACGAGAGTATGCCTTGAAGATTACTTCTTTGATAAGAGAAAAACATCTATGGTTAGTGAGAAAAGACTACGGATGGGGGGAAAAGGTAGTGTTACAGATACTTCCCTCGGGTGAGGGCATCACGGATTTTGCCGATTGATTCTTGAATGTGTACACGTACCCTTTCATACTGGGCCCCCTTGATAGGGTTGTGCTCGACTTCTATTAGAAGTATTGGGTTACCTTGGCGCAGATCCATCCGTCATTTTGGAGGACAATATTGATGGTGAGATTTTTTGCGGAGAATGGGGGGCTTGAATTTACGCTCAGTCATCTCATTAGGCTGTACCGGCCCTTTCATCATCGAGGTCTACTAACCTTGTGATGTCAATCGACCACGCCCTTCGTTGTTGATGATGAGAAAGATGGAGACCGGGAGTGGATGAGCTGCTTCGTCCGAGTGCGGACTATTGACATCATCCCCGTGGAGCTTATGCCATTCCTTGAGGAGTGGAACTATACACATAAGTGGAGCATTTTCTGCCTTCTCAGTTTTCTCTATGGCGAAAGCCGACTCCATAACCGTGTCTTCTCTTCTTTTACTGCAGCGGTTTCATGGGCACCGGGCGATGTTTCTGATTTGCCAGATTGGGTTCGAAAGTTGACAACCCACTCGACCTGTGATGAGCGCAAGTGGCGAGCCCTTTCCCGGGGCAGATGGGAAGCGAAACATCATGGTGCTTGTTGCGCTATTTTTTCCTTTCCTTTTCTTCATTTGGAGAGGCATTTTCCCTTTATGCGTACTAATCTTGCCATCATAGGCATCAGAGAGCCGTTCGAGGCGAGGTTGCGCTCCTCTAGAGAGGGGAAAGGGTTGCCAGCTTCTGGGCTAAGGAATGACAATAATAAGCGAGAGATGCTTTTACAGGGCGATGGCGTTCAAAGCAAGGCAAATGAGGATTGGGACTTCTGAGCAGAAGCATTGTTTGAGCCTTCCGCGTACGCGGTTCCTGGTTCTGGAGAGAGGGTTTATCCATTGCTGTCGCCTTCTTTTTCTGTCGACGGTACTTCGAGAGATACTAGAAACCTGGGGTCGCATACACCAAGCGACCGTGCTTCGATCAGAGTCGACTTTTTCAGGGCTGAAGGAACCAGATTGGCAGGTGTGCTCTCGGCCTTCGAGGAAGCCCGACAGCTTCACTTTGTGGTGAGTTTTTTTTTTCATAGGCCTTTTGGGTTTTCTTTTGCAGGCCTTCGACAAGATTAAGTCCGGGCTGCTTCGTCATGAAGCCAGGCTGCGGAAAGCTCTGGATGATGAGAGATCCCTTAGGCTCCTTTGTGATGAAAAGGAGGTCGAGTTGGTATACTTTCAGTATGAGGTAGGCCGAAGCTTGAATTATGAGAGCTACTTGAAGGAGCAGGTAATTTTCTATTCCGGGTGAGTGTGCATTCCACCTTATACTTGCGGTATGAGGTAGGCCAGAGCTTGAATTATGAGAGCTACTTGAAGAAGCAAGTAATTTTCTATTCCGGGTGAGTGTGCATTCCGCCTTCTAGTTTCCTAGGCTAACACTTCATTTATTTCAATTGCAGAAAAAGATAGAGGTCCTGGAACGCCTTCGGGATGAAGTTGCCGGGCCAGGCGTGAGTGTGATGAGCTAAAAGCTTGGGCGGAGGCTCAGGCTTTTGAGGGGAAAGATGCTCTGGCTAAATTTCCTGCTTTTGAAGCTCACCTTTGCTTAGTTCGTGATAATACTTTGGTTCAGACAAAAATGATTACGAAGCTCGAGTCCGAGCTTTCGAAGGTCAGGGCTGAAATCGTCGATGCCTGGGCTGAAGGTGCAATGAGCCGAACTAAGGCTGATAAGGAGATGGCGATCTATTCAAAAGATATTACCGATGCTCAAGCTGAGCTAAGAAGGATCCTCAACCGCAAAGAGAGGGTTGAAGAATACGGTCGCTGCAAATCTCGAAGAGAGACCCTCGAGGAGATCTGTGCTAGGGTTTTCTCTCTCTCGAAAGAGTTGACACGAGCGAGGGAGGACGAGTGTGATACTCGGTTGCATTTTCCCGATGCTGAAGAAAGGGAAGATGAGGCCGACAGGCCATAGCCCCCCTCCCCCGGGGGGGGGGGGCATAGATTTTGCCATATGTATGTAGCATTTTCAAAGCATGCTTGTAGATGGAGATTGTGTTCTTTTGCATATGTGTATGAAAGAAAACCTTGCGGCTTTATTTCTTTTGTTTCTTTTTCCGTCTTGAATTTGGCCGGGCGAACTGGTTTTTGCGTTGGTAGGAATACTTAGAGTCATGATGTGGCCCCTGGGCTCATTAGACTGGCCCGTAGGCTCTTACACACTTTTACTCTTAGGCATATTTAGCCAACCGTTTTGGGCTCAGTCCCCGAGTCGGGAATCAACTCGAGCTTATTTGACCTTCGAGTGGCCGAAATTTAGACTGGCGACAGTGGCTCTTATGCTTTTGGTCAATGCGACCTTGTGTGTGGGCTGGCGACAATGGCTCTTACGCTTTTGCCCTTAGGCATATTTGGTTAATTGTTTTGGGTCTAGTCTCCAAATCGGGTTACGAATCGAGCTCATTTTGACCCTCAAGTTTTGTGTGGGCTGGCAACAATGGCTCTTACGCTTTTTCCCTTAGGCATATTTGGTTAACTGTTTGGGGTCTAATCTCCGAATCGGGTTACGACTCAAGCTCATTTTGACCCTCAAGTTTTGTGTGGGCTGGCGACAATGGCTCTTACGCCTTGGGTCGAAGCGACCTTTTATGTGTGTGGCCCTGAGGCTTATTAGGCTGGCGACAATGTCTCTTACACTTTGGTCTAAGCGACCTTTTATGTGTATGGCCCTAAGGCTCATTAGGCTGGCGACAATAGCTCATATGCTTTGGTCGATGCGACCATTTATGTGGGCTTTACTTTTCCCTCGATAAGGATAAATAGTGTTTTCCTGACTCTTCGACGGCTTAGTAAAAAACCTCAATTGTGAGTCGTTATATGGAAATGATCGAGCACCCCGAGAGGTTTGGCTCGGAGGCTAAGTATCTCAAAGCCGATGTTTAGGAGCTGATGTGGTCAAAACTCTTTTGCTTGTATCAAGGGTAGCCTGTTTAACCAGTTCTTTTCGAAATAGATTCGAAGTAATTGAAGGCCTGTGATTTTGTAGCGATGGTCGGGCGTTCGCGAGTTGCGGTAGTTCGGCTGGTATAGCTGTGTGACCGGTGTCACTTGTGTTTGGCCGGAGCCTTGAGTCTCGAGTGAAGTAGTTTCATCATCTATATCAAGGGTATGCCTTTTTAGGGGTCTTACAAATTCGATATATAGCCGAAACGTTGAGATCGGGTTTATGCCTTTAGTAAGGTCTTACAAGCTTTACATGCCATTGAGGTCTTACAGTTTTGGATACTTGGTAAAAATATCGTTCATGTGTTGCTT